>NC_136519.1:67784879-67854879 GCF_053919585.1 Euprymna scolopes
GCAAATTCATCTGCAAAGGTTATCGAAAGAGATGGAGATGATTGGAAATCATCTCAATAATAATAATAATAATAATAATAATAATAATAATAATAATAATAATAATAATAATAATAATATAATGTGATGGGAATCATTTCCAGAGGATTTCACCTCAATACCGGCTCCAAACCAGGAGCTTCAGACAAAGGGTTTTTCGAAGGATGTTGTTAGGACCTACAATAGCAGAGGTCTGAAGGCTACCTAAAACATCGAGGATGTGTAGTGTTTTCAATTGTCCTTCCAGACGACTTGATACTACCCCTAGTGTACCAACTGCGACCGGGACTATTTGTATTTTAATCCTGTCGATACGTCTTATCTCCAAAGCGAATGGAGAATAATTGGCCCACTTCTCGTTCTCTTTCCCTCTAACATTCCTGTCCCGGGTACTGGAAAATCTACAATCTGCCCGTTTTTTAGACGTTGTCAATGACGACCAAATCTGGACGATTATGTTCCAATTGCTTTCTCATTATGACATTTTGTCCCATCATACCTCTACGTTGCCAGCCTCACTTGTTCTCACTTCATCAGGCACCTCCTCAAACCATTTTACAGTATTCTTCATCCCAATCTGCTTACAGACCTCTCAATATATCCGGAGTCACATGCGATCGTGTCTTTTGCAGTGCTCTCTCTGGGATACTCCACTACACCCTGCTGCAAGGTGCTCAATTGACTCTGAGATTTACCACAAATCCGGCATTCTGCAGCAACTTCCTCTCCTAGAACCACTATATTTTAACAATCGTGTTTCTAATGCCTGCTCTTGTGCTGCATAAACAAAAGCTTCAGTTCTCTTAGCCAGATACTCAAATCTTAGCCATTGGCATGATCTTTTATCAGACACTTCTGCTATATCCTGGAAGAACCTTCCATGCATTTTCTTCCTAGCCAGTTTCTCTGCCTTTTCTCTATCCATACGTAATCAGCCTTTGTCTCACATAACTCCACTTCATTGGCTACAACCTTAATCATCAACTCCTCATCTCTAACCACATGCTCCTTTAACGAAACTTTCTCAGTTCTAACACAATCTTTTACACTTTTAGATCTTCTTTTGATACAGCCTTGTTACGCTAATTTGAAAGTCAAATATACCTTACATTGCTAAAAAAAAGTATTTGTTTTGATATCCATGGCATGTAAATACTTGTCAGACTATTCTAAAATTCCCGCACTGTATATCAAAACACTGACTGCTCATGCATTCACCGCTTTCATTAGGTTTTCGTCATACAGTTTCGACTTTGCAATTAGGTTCACTCTTCTAAGATACTCCTTCCTGACTTTCTCCTTCGTTTCTCTGTTCGTGATGCCTACACCCTCCAACACTCCCAGATACTTATACCTTGTATCCTGTAATTCTTTCATGATTTCTCCATTTGGCAGCACTATTCCATTCGAATGAACCTTTACTCCTATTTTCATCACCAGCACCGCATATTTACTAATCCCAAACTCCATCCTGATGTCTTCTGAGTATGTCTCCACAAGTTCTACCTGTCTCTCCATTTTCTTTTCATTTCTAGCGAACATCTTCAAATAATCCAAAAACAGTAGATGGTTGAGGCGTCTTCCACCGGAGCCAAAGTTATACCCCAGTTTTTCTCTCTTCAAGAGGATGCTCAGTGAAATAATTATCATTTCAAAAAGAAGAATCTCCGTGGAATATTCCACGTTTAATGTAAAACTGCCCCATCACCTCATTGTTTACTGTCAGCACCGTGTTCCATTGAGTGATACTTGTCTCCAAAAGCCCTACCACATTCTCAGCAACCTTCATCATCAATAGTGTTTCACGTATCCATGAATGAGGAACAATGCCATAAGCCTTTCTGTAATCGATCTATGTTAAACTCAGAGTCCTCTTCTTCTTCCTTGCATCCTGCATTAATGCTTTATCTATCAGTAGTTGCTCCTTGGTACCTCTCGAGCCTTTCCAACACTCTTTCTGTTCATCAGAAAAAAACACCATTACTCACAAGATGTTCATATTTTTTTCTGCAAGGACTCCAGTTAACAGTTTCCACATTAATGGTAAACATGTAATTGGTCTATAATTATTGGCACCTGTTCCCTTTGATTGATATTTTCTAATCAGTTCTTCCCTTTACAAGCTAATCAGAGACATCTCCCACCTCCACTACCCTTTGCATGGCAGCAGCTATAGGTGGATAAAGGCATTCAAACCTTCTAAACCTGTCTATACCAGAAGCACATCACTCCAACATGACCAGGTGCCTTCTAGTTTGTCATGCTTCGTATGCCAGCCTTTCGTCATCAATGGTTATCTCAACCTTCTTCATCTGCTGCATTCCTGATAGCCTTTCTCTGACCTCTCCCAACCAGCTGGCCTTCTTATTATATCGCCCTCTGACAGACCAAATCCCACTCCAGAACTTCCTGGCATCTTTTGCAGTTGAAGTGTTGTTATTTTTAGCCTGCTTACTACCATTTAATTCTTTATAAAACTGACACTGATTGTTCCGGAAAAGGTTGTTCTGTCGAAACGCAACACTTTTTCGAACAAAATTCCGAATTTTCATACCACCAGTGTGGATTTCTCTTTCAACATTGTTAGAACGCTCTTCGTTCCCTTTTCCAGAAATCTATACCTCCTTTCAAGCTCGTTTTTGGCTCTTGAATGCTACCAATGTCTTTCCGCCACCGTTTAATACTTTCTTCAAGCCGCTTGTGCCAGTATGCCCTTCTTTCCTACATCTCTCTTTTCCTTCTGTATTAAGCCAAGAGTATTCGCAATAACGCATGACGCTGCATACAGAAGCCTGTTAAGTTCCGTAATCGATATGTTCTTTCTTATGATGATGTGAATTATACCTTGAACTATTTTTACCTCGCTTTTCACCTTCAGCCTGTCACTACTCTTCATGCTTGGAATAACTATGATTTCCTCTCTAAGAAGAACATCTCTTAACTTCTGACGTACTTCTTTTTCTACAGTAGTCAAAGTTCTAACTTCATCACCATTCTCCATAGATCTGCTCCTTCCACTGGTTCTATTGTCTCACAGTCAATGGTCTCATCTGCCTTAGATTTTTCAAACTCCTTCTCATTACTTGCCATAACCATAGGATTCTATTCCTCCTCAGTTGCCCGCCGCCTATTTTCCTTCTGCACTCCCACTCTCTCAGTGCTTTCATCAGAGCTAGTTTCAACAATTTTACTTTCATTATTGATTCCATTCGTAACCATTCAATCAATCTCTTCTCTTACAATCACTGAAAGTAGGTTGCTATTTTTTATTTGTTTAACTAGGATATCAAACTCTCGACACTTCTAGATCCTTCTCCTCTCGATTCCCATTCTTCCTTCACGTTTCGGTACCTCCAGTTCTTACAAAGTATTCCCACAGTACTCTTCTTTCCGCATCAGTCCATGTTTTGTGACATTTCCTGTTCCAACTTCCTTTCGTGTCTTTGGACCCTCTCTGACAATTCTTACTCTCCCTATATCCAGCCAAATCCTCAGAATTTCAAACAGTTGTACGATGACGGCTGGACCCACTCTGTAGACCAGTGGGACACCAACCGGACGTGAGACCATTGCAAGATGTTCCAATCTCATTTATGTCGTTATTTTCAATATTTTTATTTGACATTCTCCCATAAATGGGGTTAGTGAATTTAAGGTTACACCCCCGCCGATAGTTTTATCGAGACATCATCTCTAGGAGGGCTCCCCACCGAGGTTAAAGATCCCCTTCCGACCTTTCTCCTCCACCACAACCACCACTATAACCATTACCACCACCAACAATAGAAATAAGATCTACAATGATAATATTACACTAATATCGGTAAGTAATAATAATAACAGTAACAACAGCAATAGCAATGAAAGCAAAAAACAACATCTACAATAACAGCTACAACAACAACAACAACAACATCAACAATAATAATAATAATAATAATAATAATAATAATAATAATTATAATAATATTAATAACTAGCGGGACCTGGGGAAATTTTCATATGTAATATATTGTAGCTGAGCATTCTGTGGGCGTTCTGTTCAGCATGAAGAAAGGCACAATCATACTATTCTAGCCCTTTTATTATTACTGTATCGACCCTTACTAAAATAATAACTTTGATGTATATTTCCTGCGCTGATTATTTCATTACAAACACATCGGTCAATTAACTCACATTTCATCATTTCTCATAATTATTCAATATTTTACTATGTTCGATAATAATTTAAGATAATTTTAACCCGTATTATCCCTCTCCCCTTACTAAAATAAAAAAAATGTGATATATTGTATGGGCTGATTATTTCATAACAAAACAGAACTATCAATTAACTCACATCTCATCGTTTTTAATAATTCTTGGATATGGTTCTAATTTCGACAATAATTTTTCATCATTTAAACTTACCATATCGCACACCTTACTAAAATGATAACTTTAATATATTGTCTGGGTTGATTTTTCATTACAACACACCTATCAACTCACATTTCATCATTTTTCACAATTCTTGGATATATTACTTATTTTGACAATCATTTTTTATCATTTTAACCGACATTTTCGCCCACCTTGCTAAAATAATAACTTTGATATATTGGCTGGTCTGATTATTTCATTGCAAACACACTAATGTATTTAATCACATATTATATTTTTTCATAATTCTTGGATATGTTACTAATTTCGACAATCATTTTCATAATTTAAACTGTTCTTATCCCCCTTTTTTACTAACATAATAAATCTAATATATTGTCTGGACTGATTATTTTATTATAAAGCACCAATCAATAAACTCACAGTTTATCATTTTTCGTAATTCTTGGATATGTTACTCATTTCCACCAACTCTTTTTGTAATTAAAACACATCTTATCGACTACTCTTACTAAAATAATAACTTTGATATTTTCCTGGGCTGATTATTTCATTACAATCACCAATCAAGTGACTCACATTTCATCATTGTTCATAATTTTTTGATATGTTACTAATTTCGACAATTATTTTTATAACTTTAACTCACTATGTCGCTCCCCACACATAAATAATAATTTTGATATTTTGCCTGGCTGATTATTTCATTACAAACACATCAATCAATCCCGGGTATTCTCATAGTATATATGTTCCACCAATTTTATCCAATCCCGAGTGACGCCGCATATTCTGCTAGTATATATTTTTTACCTATCTCATTTTATTGGCGACACTGCGTATTCTGCTACTATATGTTTTCCACCTATCTCATTCAAACTGGGCGACGCTTTCTGCTTGGATATATTTGAACTTATCTCATTCAAACACGGGACTGACTTCATGTCCGCCCATTAAAATTGTAATGAATAAAAATATACTGAAATAAAGTAATATTTAAATCGTAGACTGTTTCAACCATTTCTGGGACTGACTTTATATCCCCAACCTACTGCTAAAAAATATACATGAAATAATTTGATGTCTAAATAGTAAACTGTTTCAGCCCTTTCCGGGACCCGCCCCACTAGTGTAAATATGCATTAAATAAAGTAATCTTTTATGCGTAAACGGTTTTAGCCATTTCCTGGACTGACTTCATATCCCCCACACTACTGTTCAAAATATACATGCAATAAAGTAATGCTTAATTCGTAAACGGTTTAAGCCATTTCTGGTACTGTTTTAATATCGCCACCCAACTGTTTAAAAAATACTTGAAATAAAGTAATGTTTAAATCATAAACTGTTTCAGCAGCTTTTTGAAATTCATACATAAAAAACATAACCACGGTTAGTGATTAGGCAGCCATTGCTTCAACATGAATTTCTGAGTGTAGTATCAGTCTCAGTGTTCCAGCGACTTAAATCCCCCCTTTTTTGCCTTAGTTAATGGAGGAGAAATCCTTCATTACTGATACAGTTTTTATTTTTGTTACTGACCAGAGTGCTCCTTTTTGGGGAGCTGGTTTCTCCCAAATTTTTAACCGACCACATGTCCAACTCTGCCCTTGTGGGGAGGCAAGTAAACAAACAAACAAACAAACAAATAATCAGAAGGGACATTTTCAGGGCGTTTTTAAATTAATCAGAAGAGACATTTCAAATGCATTTTATAATTAATAAGAAGGGACATATCCAAGGCATTTTGTAATTAAATCAGAAATTACTTTCCCCATTTACTTTTGTAATATTAAAACTTTGTTACATTAAATATAGTACCTATTTACAATGCCTCCCCACGGGACAGATTTAGACATAAGGGTCGTTTTTGAAAGTGGAGAAAAGGAACAAAACTTTGTCTGTCGTAAAGGATTTATCCTCCCCTGAGAGAGAAGAAATTTAAATCTAGCGTCTGGAGATCAGATACTACACTTTGATCTTGACGAAAAGGCCAAGAAGAACAAATCATTTTTATTAGCTTTGCTTCAATACCGACACCAATTTATTCTTTGTTTTCATGAAATTTCATAACAATTAAACGACCCGGATGTAAGCGTGACATACAAAAGAACACACACGCTATCGTATTAATAGATAATAATAATAATAATAATAATAATAATAATAATAATAATAATAATAATAATAATAATAATAATAATAAACAGATAAACTTTTCCAAGCAAAAAACTGGATGTCTTGACAAGAAGGAAAAGTCTTGCCCAATTGTAAATTTCGTCGTTTCAGCAGCAACAGGTGACTATCAACGAGAATTAGAACGGAGCAAATACGCCGAGCTAGCTAGTAAGTGTAAATGGAAATCAAATAAATATATAAGTCAAAATAAATATTGAATACAGAATTGTCAACCGTATGAAGATTATTAAGGGCCGCAACACTTTAGATTCCCGTATCAAACAACACGTCACATCCGAGATTCAGCATGTAAATTATGCACAATCAGATGTGTTGCATAATACAGATGGTTCGGCTTTTTTGTGAACACTTAAGAAATAACCGTTTCTGTGTCTGAAACTTTAGTGTCGAATTGTTCTCAGTTTTGAGCAGGTTACACTTTTCGTTCACGTGAAAAATTTAGAAACTATTTATATTAAGTCTTTAAGACTTTCTACTTGCAAACAATGAGAACATATTTTTGGACTTAATGTATTTTCTGGTCTTTGCCAATTTTCCCCACTTGCCAACTGCCATATTTCATCTCTGTTTAGCGACGTTAGAAACTCATCCACTAGTTTTTCAACTTTTATTTATTGATTTATCATGATTAATAAATTCGGTCTCTACATAGCTATTATAAAATTATGTTCTTCTAAGGATATATATATATATATATATATATATATATATATATATATATATATATATATATATATATATATATATATATATATATAGCTGCATAGGTATACGTATTTTTGTGTATCTAAGTGAAGATTTTATCTACCAATTAGTCGCTCATTGCATTCATTTTGGAGCATCCTCCCCTTGGATTCTCAGCTTTACTATTCGTTTTTCTAACGTAAAAAATGTGTTATTATTTCCACCTTTCCCCATTCAGACAGCTATTCGCACTAGCTCGCACTCTTAAATCAGCTAAGTTTGTTGGTTCGCGAGAGCCCATCATTCATTCTGTGTGAGTGAGGAAATTGTGTGTAGGTGAGGTGTGTGTGTTCAGAGTTGACTATGGCGGGGTCTCCTTAATCTTCACACCTGTTAATATAGACCATAGAAATTGCTAAGTTAACAAAAAGCTTAGCTGGTCTTATGGATTAGGGTGGGGATAGAGCTTAAGACGAGAAAAATCAATCCACCAGAACCTTCACACTTACGCATCCCAAACACCAAATAATAAAGAAAGCAGTTAGGACCAGGATAGGTGAATAGAATCGAAAAAGCACAACAATAAAAAAGTAACTACTTGTGTTTATTTGTTTATTTATTTAGCCTCCTGTGTTTAAAGTCGAATAGAAGAGTCTCGATTGCGTATACCCCGTTGTATAAAAAGGAAAATAACGAAGCGATCAAAGTCAATCGTGTTGATCTCGCTTTTTCTTTCTTTAAACAAGAAAAGAAACAAAAAAGTGAAAGTGTTTTTGATCAAATGTGAATGCTAAAGGTGAATTTTTGAGGCCCATACTTTCCAAGGGTCACAGGGTTGTCAACCTTACTGTCGAATGGACCATTAGATACGGTTTTTGATGTCGACGAGTCATTTCACCGCAGGCAAGAACAATGCGGTTTACGGTAAAACTTGGCCGGCACGTTCGAAATCCCAATCCACCACCGCGAAGTACTCGATGACCTAACAAAGATAAATACACGAGATATTGTCAACCTAAAACTAATCGTTTAAAAAGGAATTCGAAATTGCACCCCCACTCATCCCCTGCACGGAGATATTCACTCACAACTCACAACAGTGTTTATTCCTTAAAGAGTATAGCGGGTACCGCTATACATTAACGATGTCGTATTCGTGTTCCAAAGTTTCTATCTTCATAGGAAAAATTATGGATATTGGAAACATTTACTAGGAGCTGTTGCGTTTTCCGCTATAAAGCGCAATCCTTATAATAAATGAGTCTCACAAGAAAAAAGCTCACCTTTTTACAAAGTATACCCGAGATATGTTATGATATGCTTCGAGTTTAGGTAAGCTTAAATAAAGGTCATAGAAGGAAATAGTCGCGGAATGCTCTCGGAGTTTACGTGAAGGTACACAACTAAAACCATCATTTTTATGAAATTACTCAATGCGATGAATGGGTGGCATTTTCTATAATTATTATTTATTAAAGCAATATATACATTATCTTTAGTTGTAAATAAAACTGCGTGGCAGGTTTCTCTTATATAAAATCCGATTAATCTTTCGTGCTCTCCAAAATATTAGTGTTCACCCATGTACAGTCTTAAGCCAGTAGTATTGCTTAACTTTATTTAGGAGACGGGAAGAGAAGTGTCTGATTTTACATTCAGGCATTACTAAACGACGAGCTACAACAGAGAACAGCAGTTTTATTTAATCAGACATTACTAAAATGAATTCGATGCTAAGGCAGGAGGCTGGGCTGATGGTGGGTTGAGACATCACGAGTAGTTAATCTTTCAATTATAGATTTTAATCTGATATTGCAAAGACAAACGATAATGGATGCAATACTAATTGTAATACCCAAGTTCTTTGTCCATATATACATACATACATATATATATATATGCGTGTGTGTGTGTGTGGAATAAAAATAGTATTAATATGTCAACGTTACAAACAGAGAGGGCTAAACATTAATAAGTCAATTGATGTTTCGTCTTTATTCAAAGAAGTGTATCTGTATGTAGATTTACTGTTTAGTTTATAGTATTCAAGTACGGAGCTATGCTTAAAAACGCGGTTCATTCTGAATAATACTTCAACACTATAATCTTACATCTAAGAAGTATTCGGACGACGTTGTTCTTGTGGAAATATTATACGTCGATATGTCAAAATCGACGTGCGCGTTTATATACACACATATATATATATATATATATATATATATATATATATATATATATATATATATATATATATATATATATAAATTCAATTGTCTCTGTGTGTTTACATTTCCTTACCATACTGCTTTTTACATTTACATTGTCTGTAGACTCTAGATTTGACATCATTGATATTTAGGGAAATCGTTTTAATCGGTTTCGGACAGCAATTTGGCTGTCAAAGAGATCAGAATTCAACGTTTTACATTTGAAAACTGTACCTAACTCCTCCGTCAATTTTGGGTCTGCCACTGCAAATATTAGATATAGATTACTTGGACATGTGTCAACTATTTTAATTCAATTTGATCTCGAAAAAATTATTGTAAAGGGATCAAAATTGAGGTCAAAGTTAAAAAAAAAAGACCTTTGTGGTCTCTATTAAATTACTCAACCAATTTTTTGTCTAACCATTTGAAATTTTACATAAATTGTATTCAAACATAGGGCAAGTTTTTAAATCGGTTTTGGGCTGTACATTTTCCATCCAAGGGGTAAAGATTAAAAATATTTTATTTTTGCTGTTACTAGAAAACCGGACAACCAATTTTGGGTCTAAAAATGTGAAATTTTACATAAAGGATATTTCGACATGAAGCACTGTTTTTCGTCAGTTTTTGGGCGAAAATTTGGCTGCAAAAAGATCAAAATTGAAAGTGTTGACCGTTGCAGATTCTACCAAATGTCGCCGAAAATTTTGGATGCAAACAATTATAGATGGTGGTAAACTGGGTACGAGTAAACTTTTTAATATAAATATACATATGCACATATAGTTATGAACAGACATTAGCGCCGGCCATAGAAGGGATGAATAGCCAGTATATATATATATATATATATATATATATATATATATATATATATATATATATATATAAATATATATATATATAATTTGAACATCTGATTTGTTCGGATTAACTAAACTACAAACCTATAGGTACTTTTGCAGTCATATTTTGCAACAATGATTGTACCTAACCTAATTGTGTATTTAAATATTAAAAAGTAAAAAACATATTACACTATTATATATATATATATATATTTATATATATATATATATATATATATATATAGTTTCGTTTGTTGTTAAAATACTTGCCAAAAAATACATAAAATTTTGTTCCACTTTTTCTAAACTATAAAAAATTACTTTAACAAGAAAGTTGCTGGTAAATTTTTATGACTTGCCCCACCCTATAATAAAAACCCTAACTTGCCCTGTTCTGTTTCTACATAAAACATTTTACTTTATAGTTTCTTTCACATAGCTTTGTTATTATTACATACTAGCGGGGGTACCCGGCGTTGCCCGAGTGTTTGTTTCCGGGACGGGGGGGGAGTTTTAAAAAAATGTTATGGTAGGTAAGTAGGAAGGATCAAACCCGGGGTCATGAGTAAAAGTAGGAAAATAAAGTGTGAAAAAAAAACAAAAAACATCTGCAACGTTAACAGTTCGGCCACCAAGAAAAGTCCATTCCAGTTATTTAGGGAAAAAAAACGACTACGGTAGGTCGGTGCGAACGTGAAAATATAATGTGAATTGTCCAGCACGCTAAACCCTACGCCACAGAGCACTGCAGCTTAGTTTAGTAATTTTAAATAACTTCACATGAAAGAACTACGAAGCCAAACCGGTGTTCTCTTCTCAACTGTTCCTTGTGAACGATCCCCAAACGGTGTTAAGTGGTGGCAGGGGGAGGAGGAATTTATTAGAGAGAAAATATTTTACCACTTCCATTGATCTTAACCGATTTTGGCCGTGACTTCTCAGCAGAAAAAGTATAGAAATCTAAGATTATCGAGGAATTTGAGAAATAATAAGCCTATAACACACCTCAGATATTGTTCTGCCGTTTGTGCATATTATATTTGCATGAAATATATTGATTTTTAATCCTATTAATGTCAAAATCAGACGGGAAAAAATGAGTTCATTTTATTTATATAGAAAGAATAGAAGAAGAAGAATAGAAGAAGAAGAATAGAGAAGAAGAGAAGAAGAGATTATATCCATCTATCTATATAGATAAATAGATAGATAGATAGATGTTACTTGTTTTAGCTTTTACGATACGTTTTGAATGAATTCAATTATTTACGAAAGTGCATTGTTTACCTAAATGTGAGTTGGGAATAATTTTCCCTTTAACCAATTTGGTACGCCCATATAGGGAACGGTATATATATTGTTTTTAAAATATAATTTAAAATATGTATATATATATATATATATATATATTTATATATATATATATATATATATGTGTGTGTGTGTGTGTGTATGTGTGTGTACCTGGGAATATATAAAAACTATATATAAAACAAACTACATTAAAAATGAGCATAATAAATTATTTGTTTTAATATACTTTATTGAAAGACACTAATGAATTGACAAGGCGGAGACTGGAAATCCGCGATCATTAAAAATATATTACACTGGATTAGCACAAGCGTCCCTTTAGTATAAAGATCGACGTAATAGGGAGGCACCCATTGTTTATATAAGTCTGTATCGTAAAACTTTAGAATAAAGAAATGCGGTATGTCTGTCTGCTTCGACGATTCGTTACTCATACAATGAATCGCTTTTTAACCGAATGGACTTTAGCGACATTTTTTAAAAGAGAAAAACCTTTTCCATAGCGATTTAGAAATATGTAATTCTCTGAAATATGAAACATTAAGTAAAGTATTTGCTAGTTACCCACACACTTTGTTAATTGATTATTTTATATATTTATTTTAAACTTGGATAATTCCGATAATTTAAATAATTTAAAGATAAATTTAAAACGTAAATATTTCATAAGTTTGTATTAAACACGAAATAAAAACTTTCGCAAGATGCATTATCTTAAACAATTTGATTATTTCGACGCTTATATATATATATATATATATATATATATATATATATATATATATATATATATATATACTAGCAGTTCAGCCTGGCTTTGCTCCGGCCCTATTAACAGTTCATAAATTGCCCTATGTGGGACTACACTTTATGTAAAATTTAAGAAGTTTAGACCGAAATTTGAGTAATTTCGTAGAGACCACATAGGTCATTTGTTTTAATCTGGCCCCGGTTTTGACCCCTTAACATTTATTGTTTTTGTCTCAAATCCAAATACAAAATTTGACCCATATCCAAGTTACTTGCATCTACAATTTCAAGTATTAAGACCAAAAATTGGCGGAAGAATTTGGTAGAATCTGCAAAGGGCAACTCTTTAAACTTTGACCTTTTGACAGTCAAACTTTCACTCCAAAACTGATTAAAATACTTGCAGCATGTCTGAATACCCGTTATGTAAAATTTCAAATATATAATCCCAAAATTGTCTGTGTACTTTGCTAGACACCGCAAAGATCAAATCTTTTGAACTTTGACCTTTTGTCAAAGAAATGTTCGACCCAAATTAATGAACACCTTGCCTATGTCTGAATAGCCTCATGTAAAATATCAAATGTTTCGACCAGAAATTGGCTGAATAATTTGGTAGAGACCGCAAAGGCCAATTTTATTTTTTAATTTTGACATCGATTCTGACCCCTCAACTTTATTTTTGGAATTAAAATAAAATTACAAAGTTTGGTCCATGTCCAAATAACCTACATTTAATATTTTAAGTGTTTGGATCCAAAATTAAGTGAGCAGTTTGATAGCGTTTTCAAATGTCAAATCGTTGAACTGTGACTCCTTGACATGCAATGTTCTGGACGAAAACTGATTGAAAAAAATGTCCGCAATTCCAATACCCTCTATGTCAAATCTCAGGTCTCTACGCTTAAAATTGACAGAGTGGTTTGTTATGGAAATGTACAGACACACACACACACACACTTTCACTTTTATAGACATAATTATTGACATTTTAAATATAACCGCAAATTGATTAAAAGGAGGGGATCAATTTGCATGGGAAATAGTGCGTGTGGATCAGTATTGGAGAAGGGATATCTAATTTAGCAATAAAATCTAATGCGACTTGCAAGGCATTTGATCGTCTACAAAAAAAAACGCTGACAAGAAATATTTGAACACACTTGCCAATATTTTCGCCTCTAAAAAACAATACTTCGAAACAGACAAAATGTTGCTATATTCAAATGAAAACACTTATTCACAGAAATATAATAATAAATAGTTTATTGGTAATTGCATAAGGCAGAAATATTGCAATAGAAACAAATGTCCTCATTACTTAACTTTAAGAGGTACATAACATCTAGGAACAAGGAATGAAGCACACTGGGTATAGCAATTGTGTGCAGTTGAATTGGCTTGAAATATGGCGTGCAGACCTTACCGTTCTTTCAAGCAATGAACTTAACCTTCGCATTTATTCATTTGCATACATAAACAATTACGCACACACACACACACACACACACATATATATATATATATATATATATATATATATATATATATACATAGAGAGAGAGAGAGAGCAAGAGAAAGAGAGAGAGAGTATTACTTATATGGTTTCATTCCTATGAATATTTTTTTTCTTGTTCGGAAAATGTTGTTAAGATCAATTTGAATATATACATAATAATAACGATTATATAATTAAATTGCAAGAAAAAACGCACAGTAGACATGTGGCTCGATATACTTTTAACAGTATTACATCAATAATAAATAATCTTGGACTGAACTTATTAGCTATATTCCAAGTGCTTCACGGCTGTCACTATTTTTTATCATTTACATATGACCTCTTGCACTGACAATATATCTCTCTTTATAAATATTTTCGTTGGAATTGTATACTAATCCCCCTTACCTGGTTAATGAAAACGCTTTTTTCATTCGTATATCTATGCATCCTATAATCGAGTTTACTATTCCTATCTTAATAAAACTTGAAAAGTATGTCGTAATTTGCTTGAAACATTGTGCGCAGTTAGTAAGTACTTATGTTTGAAGGCAACATCAATGCAGTTCGTAGGAAACAACGTAGACATGGGTTAGCATATAAAAGAGTAATGACAATGTAACCGACACTTTATTTATTCGTTTGTATTTGTAAACTATAACCGAGTTTATATTTTTATCTTGATAAAACTTGTTTATTACACACATTACTTGCATATCATATTAGAAGGTTGAATAATTGAATACAACGAATTGACAATGTCGTCTACATCCAATCCTGAAGGCGGTTTTCCAAATTCGTTAATCCTCGCCTCTAACATTTCTTTAAATAGATGCTTACACCGTTGTCCTTTTAAATAGATACATCGGTGTGTATAGTTTAAACACTTTTACATCCTACCGTAATTCAAGTATAGAAAAGAAAAACTCTGTTTTAATAGTGATTGATTTAGTTTATAAATTTCTCAGTAAGTATCTGTTGTGGAGTTTTTACCGGGTTGGTTTTGTTTGTTTGTTTTTTTCGAAAATAGGTCTGCTTCTCTTTACATTTATCATATGCGGAGATTTTTATAGCAATTTTGCCACTTTTATTTAAAAAATATAAAATAATATGGTCACAATACCAACTCATTATTAAGTTTTCAGTTACAGGATTTCTTATTTTATTTCTCCAGAAAATATGCGTCAATTTTCGATTCTCGGCTTACGATGGATTGTGATATGAGTAAATGTTTCAATTATAGATTTAGATCAGATATAACCATGAAAGACGATGGTAGATACCTAATAATTGTAATAACTAAATCTTTAGTATATATATGTATATATATGTAAATATATATATATTGTGTGTGTGTGTGTGTGTGTGTGTGTGTGTGTGTGTGGAGAGAGACACAGAGACAGAGTGAGAAATATAGACAAACATATGTGCATACGGAGACAGATAAATGGATTAAATCGATAATTACAAAGGGCTAAACTTGCAAGCGAATATTGCACACAGTGTGCTTCGGATAGAGATATGACAATATAAATTGTAAGATAGTGTACTTATCTAAATATATTACTGTAGTTACAAGGTATTAATGTTTATGAAATATTTATATTATATATTAGTATGAAATTGAATGCATACACACTCATGTATAAACATGTGTATATATTTAGTTAAACATATATATATTTATTTAAAGCTTGGAACAGACCCGAATTTAAAAAAATCTTCGGTCAACGGTAAAGTTATAAATTACAATAAATAATTTCTAGCCTAACGCATTCCACAGTGTCATGGCATTACCGATAATAAAAGGTGCATTGTGTTTTACTAGTGAGTTATCTCTTATAAATTTCAATGATTACATTTTATTAATATGAAAACCGTTCAGGACAAGAGTATATTAGCATTGTATACTAAGATGGGATTCAGTGTGTTATATGTATAGCAATCATACGTGCGCAGGTAAACCATTAATTAAACGTGAAATTAGTACAACAAGCTAATAATAAGCCAATATAACTTAATAAACTTAATTAAATTTTATGATATTACGTACACACCTATCAATAAAAAAGTAGAGAAGAGAGTCATTATCGACAGTTTCATATAACAACGCGATCGAACAAATTATATCAAAATTAATATAGATAAACTCTGTGAAAACAGTCAATTAAGACACAATGAACAAACGACAAAACAGTAAATCAAATAATAAAGTAAATTAGATATAAGGCAACACAAAACGAGACGAGTGTATAGAGAAACATCCAGTCAGCAGGCATGAGAAAACAGACAAGTTTTGGGAAATTAAATCAGAAAATCATGTCTAGCATGGATATACAAGCAGACACACTTATCCAAGAGAAGGGTACGTCATAATAATTAATGAGAAAAAGTAAATCTCATATATAGTTCTTCAAAAATCTTGATAAATAAAATATAGTCTGAAAAAGAAAAGAGATACGGTTGCGCAGCGAAATGTCTGTTTACCTTACACATTAAATTTCTGTACGTTGATACAGTTAGAGAAGAAGGGGACCAGGAGGTAAATTCAAGTCTATCAGTTCGGCCAAAGAAACTATATCCGACATCTAGGTTTCTCTACAGTGCAGCTTTAGTGTTTAGCTGTTTGTCGAGTTAGTCGTAGAATTTACTTCGAGGGGGACAAGTTTTTCGAGTATGTTGGAGAAACATTTTATTAAAATACTTGTAAAACAGGCGAAGGGGTGCACCATTTTTGCGATGGGAAAGATGTTGGAGTTTTATTGATAGTGTGGAATCTATTAGGTTGGGGGCAATGCTTGAACCGTAATCAGTAGACTTAATGTGACAACAATACACCATGCATAAACGAATGGTGATTTTGAAGGTTTGCAGGATATTCTCAAGTGTAAATAATTTTCTAGCATGATCGAAAGAGCACTTTTTCTTCGTAGAAGTCTTAGAAATATCTTCAATGCATTTGCACCAATTCATGTTGTCTGTGAATGTTAACTCGAAAAGTTTAGACACAGAGCTTACAGATAGTGTATCATTCGCCATGGCAATCAGTGGTTGAGAAGGTTTCTTGTAATTATTAAAAGATAGAAGCCTAATATTAGAAGCATTGGATGTTACAATCCATTTACGTCCCCACTAAACTACAAAATGGAGGTTTTCCTTTTATTATTCCGCTATTCGAACATTTATGAACACCGGGATTCATATAATGTTGTTTTGGCGTACGGCTATCGACGACAACATGGACTTTTCTTTTATCCAAGAAAAATTGTTTTTGGTAAGTAATCTTCTCCACATACTTTATGGTTTAACTTTCAGGAGAAGATCATTATGTCAGACTCTGTAAACTGCCGTTAATGCGTTTAGAGCTACTCCTCCAAGCTTTATCCAGTGGCTGGCATATAAGTTCAGGGATGACAGTAAGCATATATGTTATAGAACAACCTTCCAAAATTTATATGCGTGAGTCAGTTCTCTCGCCAGAATTCTTGAAAACTGGTATCGCCGAAAGAATATTTCATCAGTCAATAAACCAATATAGCGAAAGCCCTTTGTTGAAAGATTTGAAGAGAACTGGAGCAAATTGAAGGGACCATGTTTTTTATTAGTATAACAGGTATGAGATAGGGCGCAACGTCTTAGACGTGTTTCGGATTTTCCCATATCATGAACATCGGAAGGTATGGTTTTCAGATCCTCGAATATAGCTTTTGGGAAATTTAAGAAGTGGTTTATTGGGCCTTATGGTGGAATAAGACCGTCGGGCAAGTAAGTTACCACTCTTGGTTGTTGGATTGTAGAGAATTTGTTGATTTCCCATTAAATACTACGCTGTTATAAATTTACCAGAAATCGGGAGCTCTTAGTTCTACGAGTCAATATATTTTCTGCTGCTTTCAGTATGCATTCTCTTGGCTGCGGTTATATAACTCTTACAATGATTTCTAACTCATATATACTTTTTAATATTTGTACTGGACATATATCGGCTAAGTCTTCGGAATGCATGCGCCTTTGATCAATAGCAGCTGCGTAAATAGACGTGAACAATTAAAAAGAGCGTTATTTATTATTGAACTTCCCTGTATGGACATGCGCTTCTTTTGCCGTTATATACCATTCTGTAGTCTGGTGGATAAGGATACAGACCTGAGTTAAGGGAGAACGACAGAGTAAAATATAAGTAACTAACGCTGGATCAAGTGATTTATTCTTGAAATGATATGCAAATAAAGTATAATTTACATATGAACAGATAGCTCATATTTATAAACCGACACCAATTAGAACAGGTGGTCGTTGAACGCTTCAATAGCGTTATACATAACATATCAATGGCGTCGACGATATCATATTCTCTGGTCTTTGAAAACTTAGAATACTTAGATACTTGGATGCGTTGCTTGGCTGCTAATGCGAGAAGCAAAAAGTTGAAAGACAACAAAAAACAAGGAGGGTAGAATGAAATCACTGACTTGTTCATGGATAACGCTGGTTGTGAAGGTTGCTACAATGGTTTACCCTTGACAACTAGAAGAAATGACTTTCGAGGAGATAAGTTTTCAAAGCAAACAGGAAACTAGGAAAAGAATAACAGACAACAGAATGGGGACTTAATCCAACTAAGATTACTTGCGGGTATGCACAATTCGGCACATAGATATAAGCTAATGGAACAGTTACAACTTACAAACATGCCGTTGAATATCTGTCTAGAATTTATACAACAGCAGGAATTACTACATACCTACAGCCAAAATAAAAAAAAACTCCTACGAAGAAATAATGGCTGACACGTATACGGGAGAAACGAAAAGAAAAAATGTACTTACTTTGGAAAAATTTATAAAATAAAAAAAGATAAACGCTCAGCATTTGGAAAAAATGTTCAAAGTGTTTCAAAAGGATCACGCCAAGCAAGTATGTAAAACGAAAAATGTGGATAGAATAAACAAATTTTTATATGAAGAAGGATAATATATAAAATACTGGATCAAGAAATGGAGATACAAAAATAAAAATGAAAACCAACTATCTATTCCCATAGATTAAAATTTTGAAGTAGTGACTACGATAAGCACACCTATATCCCTGTTAAAGTGGAAAAGGATGCCGTATGGCAACTGCAATTTTTCAAAAAGCTATTAAAAATTAATAGGAAATGTTGAAAATACCATCTGTTATCATGAAGATGATTTAAAGAAAAAAAAAACGGAAAATATACCGAACCGACTAAGAAACGCTGGCATCACAGCAGATACAAAAAAGTGGGTAACCAACAATAATGAAATATCATTTTTGGGTTACTTAATATCAGAGAAATGGATCTATCTAGATGAAGCGCTAATAGAGAAAATTCTAAAAGTGGCTACACCCAAACATAAAAAAGAGTTAGAGTCTTTCTTGGGTTTGGTAAATTTTTATAGAAAATATGTACCAAAATATAATGAGTTGACAGAACCATTTGCGAAGTTAAGAAAAAATGCGGAGTTCGTTTGGTTAGAACACCAACTGAAACCCTTTGAAAACTTAAAACAGACTGACGAATCTAGTACAAATGTTCCCCCTAAGAAGTACATAACTCAAACTACGGATGCTAGTGAGTATTCTGTATCCGGTATTTTTTCACAAGATTGTTATCCACTAATGTACTTATCGAGGATATTAACAACGACTTAATATAATTGTTCTAATATAGAAAGAGAGACAGTAGCCATAGTGTGGACAATGGACAGAGCAAGAGAGTTCTTGATGGGAAAAATTATTGTTGAAAAGTGATCACAGATCACTGAAATTTATTTTGAGCCCAAGAAAAGAACTGCCAAATGTTACAACGTCCAAATATGACGTTGGGCGATCAGACTGATGGCATTCGACTGACATTGAGTATGTTAAAGGGAATACAATACTGCACGTTGATGCCTTATCTAGATTGAGGTTTTAAAGAGAGGAAAAGGACAAAAGCGACGAGGAATTTGAAGACACATTATTGCACCTTGTAGAAACCGATGTAATATCTGTAGATAAAATGGCTACTGAAACTACAAATGACTCAGTGTTAAACAGAATAGTGTTGAGGATAAAAGACCATCGCTGGGGAAGTTGTTCAATGGCTGAAAGATCATTCAAAGAAATGACATATACTGACTATGGAAAACAAGATAATATGTAATGGAGACTTTGTTGTTTCCCCAGAAACACAGAGGATACAGGTTATAAAAATGACGTACATGATGACGTACATTATGGAGTAGCAGCTACGCAAAGAAAATTAAAATTGGTTGGTAGAGGACTACATAAAAAGATGTACAAAATGCACAGAACTTAGGAATTTCAAACAAAAGAAAATACATGCGTGGCCCTAAGAAGCAGAACTGTAGAGCAGAGTACACATGGATCATGCCTATGTCAATGGGATAGGACTATTATTAATATTACTAGATGCATATTTAGGTTGGCCTGAAGTGTTGAGAGTACCTGATGAAAAAAGTACCACCGTAAAACAAATAATAAGAGTAATAGTTTCGAGAAATGGGATACCGAGAACATTGTTGATGGATAACGCGCGAGCATTTGCGGATGCTGATTTGCATGAATGGTTAGGAAAAAGTGGTTGCATACCTTACAAACCCCTCCCTACCACCCTCACAGTAACGGTATAGTGGAAAGGATGGCCCAGGCGGTAAAAAGGGCATAAAATCATGCGTGCAACAGAAGGAGAAAATCGATGCTTTCCTACCAATATTATTACTAGGTTACAGAACAATTCGGCATGCAGGCAAGCCAGACAGTTCATTTGCCTTAATCAGCAGATAATTAAGGTCCTCTTTGACTATATCATATGCCATAAATCAAAAGATGTGGTACAAAAGAAATAGGAATACTGAAGCCGAGACAGCAGAATTTATTATGCAGACAGGACAAAACATAAAGAATATAGGAACAGTGTTTTAGCTCATGCTGACAAAATAAGATCCCGAGGAGAACAATCGGATGAGGAAGTGCCTTCAGAGCTGCCAATGATTGACGTGACAGAAGAGTACTGCAGAATGAGACTGCGAAGGAAGAAGTACAGAGACGATATAGAAGAGGCAGAAGTAGAAGGGGACAAGGCAGAACAGGAAGATCACAATATGCAGGAGGAACGCTGCGATTATAGGGGAAAGCCTGATGGATCCAGATATCCAAGGAAAAGGAGAGAGATAAAGGAAGATGTTCAGGAGTGCACGACAAGAAGTACAAGAAGTACTCCCGGCATTAAGCCCCTCCGTTATAGGGAGATGTAGCGATATGCAAATTAAGTATAATTTACATATGAGGAGATAGCTCATACTTATAAACTGACACCAACAAGTATTGGGGATTGTTGAACGCTTGCTTAGCGTTATGCACGATATATCAATTTTATTTCTAAACGCCAGATGAGCGCGAGAGGAATCATATGCGTCTAATACACGTTTAATACAAACTGTGCTAAAGGAAATGAAGAAAGGTTGAGGAAACACTGTATATCTAAAATAAACCTGCGTATAACCAATGCACAATTGTACAGTGTAAGTTGTACGTTAATCCTGCTAGTGTTTATTTTAGATATATAGTATTCTTCTGGTATTTATTCTCTCTCCGTTAGCATAGGTTATTTTAAAGGTATTTTAAACGTATATTTTTCCTCCTTGGCTCATCTGGCTTTTAAATACAAAAGGAATCCCTCCATCCAACTCTAGAAGAATGAGAGCGAAACCGGTCAGCTGGCCTTCCATCTTTTTAATCATAAATACCAAAACATATATTTATCCTGTTTATCATTATTAATTATTAACATCTCCTTAAGTATAAAAAAATTAATGTTAATTTTATATTTTAATTTTTCAGATGATTGCGAACTTGAATCAAATTCTTATTTTCTTTGAATTTCAGAGAGTGAACACAAATTTACGAGAAGCAGACTACCTTTATTTTTGTATTATATATATATATATATATATATATATATATATATATATATATATATTTGAAATGCAAGAACTTTACTCCATGCTCCATTTTGTTATGATTTGAATTTATCGTCAGTTATTTTTTAAATAGCAACCTAGAATCGGTTTGCATGCAACTCGTTTTGCTATCCCTTACGATACCACACGCATTGTATTGCTAACCTTATTGGTTATTCTGCTTGATTTCACATAACAAACATGCGTTTAACACCTGTTGTTGGACCACCGTATGCTATAGAGGCAAAAAAATCATTTTTGTACCAAACAGACACTCCCTTTCAGAACAAGCTTTTATATACTTATTATATAATCCAATAAATATAGGTTTCTAACCAAGTAACGAAATCAAAATTATGCCTAGTTTATTACTTATTCCAACATCAGGATTACAAAATCATTTAGCATAATAACCTAATATGCTATAGACTGGCCATCTAAACATTTCAGCCATGTAATTCTTAATAAAAAGTAGAATTATTTATTCAATTCATCTAAATTTTTGTCAAGTAAACTTCAACCAATTCTTTAGTCGTTCACCATCCTCCTGATGTGGTATGTATTAGAATTTCCATTTCATCGCCACTCGATAAAACGAACGACGGCTGCACCATAAAGAGAATTAGGATGAAACATATACATAACTATTCACCGAACAATTATTTATGAAATTTTCAGAAAACGAGAGGAAACTTTTGGTACGATCTGAGATTTTTAAAAAATCACCCAGCATACTTAATTATTTTCCTCCGGACAACCTAGACAATTACCTTTAGTGAAATGTCCATACCAATCAAAACTGTAACCAATTTTCTGACCATAACATTTAGGTTTGGAATATTAGACATGACGGTATCTTTTGTCACCATCTGAATTCATCTTCAAGGAATACACTTTAAAACTCGATGTCCAAAGGCAAGTTGTACAATAAAGCCGCAACATGTTCACGAAAGAAATATCCAACACTTGTTTCAGTGCGTGTCCGTTGTCTTTCGCGAGATCTTCATACGTCAAATTCTGAAAATCGAAGAATCAAGAAAGAAAAATAAAAAAAATTAAAAAGTAAATGTTGGCACATATGAACATAATTTTGCTGATGTATTGACGAAGAAAAATGTGGTTTTCTCAAGGTTAACTGTGAGTAGTTGGGCGGGTGTAGGGAAATCGAAGAACCTGACGGATGAGGGTGACCAGCGTCAGCGCCGCGCAGACACTGGCATCGTTTGTATCTCATTAATCTAAGACGTAATTTATTAGACGCTTCCAAGATGCTGGCAGACCAATATGCAAATTAGATTTCCTTGTTTATTCGACTTTTGAAAGATTTTATGAATTATTCATGGGACTCTGTGAAAGAAAATGTGTCCTTATTATTATTATTATTATTATTATTATTATTATTATTATTATTATTATTATTATTATTATTATTATTTCAAGTCTTGTCGCAGACATTATGCGGAGAGTTTTTTTTTTCTATTCTTAATAGCTTTTAAATTTGTCCTAATCTGTCGTTTCTGCGAGGTGTGTTCAAAAACTGTATTAACCAAAAACAGAAAAATAAATGATGAATGAAATTTGAATGTGATGCTATTTTCGAGTTTTCATGAAAATCTATCCAACTGTATTAACCAAGGAGAAGAACAAACAATGAACCCGGCTGTAATTTGTGGTAAAGTATATCCAAACTGATTCCCTTTTACAGTAATAACCATCGGTGCTATATACGAGGATGCGGTGTTATTATGTAAGGGAGCTGAACTGTTAGAAAACTACCGTAGAATTGGTTGCCTGGTAAAGTCACCGGATCAGTTTAGATAAAAAGAAGCAGAAGCAACAATTACTGTGAAATATCTCAGATCTTTTTGCGAGGAATACAATTTAAAAACGCTTCTGATACTACAGTTCATCTTTTGTTCCTCAGAAAATGAAGTGTAATGGTTAAATATGTTTCCATCTCTTTCCAAAAGAGGGAGCCCAACTTAATAGCTAAACATTCTCTATATTAAAACCAACATATTTTTAATCTCTGTCTATGTGGAGGACACTTGTAAATATGGATGTAAATTTGTCGAGCAGAACGTATGAAATTAAATCTCATAACATAGGAGTGTAGTGTAATTTTCTCTTCACTTCACCACGTTATTTTTTGTGTGCATTAATAATTTATATGGAATTATTCAAATAACTTTAAATTGGTATATTTAAGTTTAGAATTAAACATACGGTACACATTTCATTCAAATTATGGATAAAGTTTACAACATCATGTCAGAATATTGCGTCTCAGAGAAGACCGAAATTAGATCCAGCGAAAGTAAAAAGAAGATCAGTCGTAGAGAGTCTGCTGCTCTAGCTTCTCGCATGTTGAACCGCGATTTGCAAGATGGCAAAAGCGAATGATCAGTATTCAGATGTAATTAATTTGCATTCGTTCCTATAGCGGTATATAAAATGATATGGGATGACAGTGAAATCAACGGAAACACAATTAGAACCTGATCCGACATGAAAGGGAGTCTTGCAAATCGAAGAGCATTTTGGTATGTCATATATTTTACCCTCTCAAGAGAAATATAAGACACAGCGTCAGGAATATGAGATTTCAAAATAAGCACATTAGCGAAAGCGAAGAATGGGGAAAATAATACCTGGTCAGCCCTTTCGGTATTTGCTGGAAAAGGCATCATAGGCAATCAACAATAAATTAGGATTTTATCAAAAAGCGAAATAGATCTTCTAAAACTGCACAGGACTATACGTAAAACCGACAGTGAACGAATCATATAGAGAATAGTGGAAATTATATAAAATGGTTGTAGATAATCGAGTGTTTAATTTGAATTTTTGCAAGGATCACTATTAATTGGAGCTCCGCCGAGTACTAGTCATAAAATGATAAAAAACATATCTTCTGTGAGTAAGAGGTTGTAGGGAAGGGAAAGGGATTGAAGGGAAGAGTAAGAGGCGTCACCTACTAGGTTTGAAACCTATCAAACCAGGATAGTACGCGTCGAGAAGCCTCTGCCCAGATTTGGAAACAGAAATTAATTTTTATACCTATCTGTCTCTTATACAAATGGAGCAATGCATCGGCAGGAAGATAGTTACTAGAACGGTAGAGTGACCCAACAATTTTTCCAGCGATCTTGGCAACCGATTTGATGTATGTGGTCTCTTTTAGTGAGGAGTGGAAGTCAGTCCCATAATCCTGTCAAGATATGAATCTTCCTCAAGACAAGACCATTCATTTCGATTGGAAACTGATGAAGGTCAGATCGATTATGATAAAATGAGAGAAACGTACTTTTCGACGCATTAAAATTAGCCAGGCATCTTTTCCCCATTGTACCACGTTCTCAAGATAGAAGAGAGTGAGTTAGAAAGATCTTAGTCATTGTTGGGCTTTGAAGTATTGTCTACAAATGATGAAAGAATATGATTTGGGTGATCATTGAAGATCAGGAAGAGAGTTGGGCACAGGATTGAATCCTGAGGTACGTTAGCGCTCATATTATATATTTCTGATTTCTGCTCATCAAAAACTACTTTTTTACGCTTATCAGTGAAAGGATGTAATAATTGAGAGGACATTTCCAGTTATTCCATAGCTGGCGATCTTATGAAATAGACATTTGTGCCATAATCTATCAAAAGCCTTTGATATGCCAAGAGCTATTGTTCTAGAAACGAAACCCTATCTGTTTAGTAGTGTTGGTAATTTTGCTCGTATGGTTTTGTGTGCATTTGAGTTCATCCCAAGTTTTAGACCATCGTTGACACCGTACTGTACCACAAATGCTACAGATGTGGCACTATTTCCTTGTGCCACTGTTTCTAACACACTCTGCAGCATGGACGGGTGGTAAATTGTCCATGAGCGTAGAGATACAAAGAAACTCCTTCCCATAATCCCCTTGCTATCTTTCTGTCTCTTTCCTGCACGACCACCATGATGTGAGGACGCATATTTTGTCTCTCCGTAAATGAGGGGGGGCCACCCCCTCCCTCAACACTAGTTAGGGTAGGTTAGTTAGCTTTGAAAAGCCTATTGTAAAAAATAATTGTAAATTGTTCTTTTTGTAATATATATTGTATCTCTAATGTAAAATAAAATAGTTAGTTATACCTTTGTATATTACAATTGTGTCGCGTGTCATTTTTCTTGTGTCTGCCATGAATGCCTTCATAAATGTCTGAAGTCGAAGGGCGGCCCTGAGGACAAGGAGATGAAGATTCCCACCAGAATGCCACCAGGGTGAAGAGATCATCTTGAGAAAAGAAAGGAGCCACACCCAGATCCAATATCTCAGGTATGATTTTCTTCTTGCTATTCAGACCCTGATGACTGGCCCATCTTCATGTCTTCCCGAGACCGCTTTAAGACATTTACTATAACACGTCTGTCGGTCACACCTCAGTGACCGGCTGATCGTGGTATAAATGGTTGCCTTAAGACGCAGGATTGACCCTGGTTAATTACCAGACGGATCTCGTCGCATCTGTGTCGCAGTATAAATGATGCACTATGACCAGAACATATTGTTTCCCAGCATGGAAATAATTTCGACCCTTAAACCCACGGCACAACCAAAAATAACGACCACTAGACGAATCGAATAAAAAAAAAATGGTCCACGGTCTTAAAAAAAACGGAAAAAAAACTATTATTTCTGGCAAAATTTAAAAAAAAAATGGCAGACCAGTACACACGCGCACAAAAAAAAAAAAAAAAAAACGCACTCAAAAGGAAAATTCAGAACCTGAACAAAAAATTGTCTTGCACCTACAAAAAAAAAAAACAGTTTACAAGGGATCGATTTTAAAAAAAAAAGAGTATTGAAAGTAACCCTTCGAACAAAAAAGTAAGAAATGTGTCCCACACAAAAAAAAAAAACAGAGATGAGAAAAAAGTGTCTCTAGAATATGCAATATCTCTTTTTCTCTCACGCTTTCTCTCTTTCTGTCTCTCTCAAGATATATATCTATATGTGTGTATATCTATGCATCTTGTTATTGCATGAAAGAAAAAGAAAAAATCCTTCAAACACGAAGCTCGAAAAATGAATTTAAAAAAGAAAAAAAAAAGGAAAGAAAATAAAGGATACCTAACATTTTTTATCTGATCTTTATTTCAGGTTTATAAAAATATAGGACCTTTTTAAAAAATTCTTTTGACTTTGCAAGTGTTAGATTCAGATTTGAAAAAACAGAACTTTTACATTACATTTTATTCCATGAACAGTTGATGTGTTTATTTTTCAGGTTAGGTACCAATTTACGCTGAAACATAAGGGGACTTTTTGATTTGATAATGTTTTTTATTTATTTTTTTGTCTGTTAAAAAAAGAAAAGAAGGGAAAGAAAAAATATTATCGCTAAAAATTTAGATTACATAATACGAAGTTTTCTTTGTGTGAGCGCCTTACAAAATTGATAAAAACAAGATTTTTTCTATTTTATTTTTTTTTAAACTCGTAGAAATGTTTAATGTCTACCTGTCACTCATTTTTTAAAACAATGACCGCACATGGGAAAGATAAGCTAAGATGACCTCGTCATGGTGTTTGTGAGGTTGTTAAGGGATGGGTGGTAGAACAACGCTACCTGCCTCTCTCTCTCTCTTCTTCTCTCTATCTCTCTCTCATTCCCTTATCTATGAGGACGAGAGAGAAAATTGTCGAAGATTTTTTTGTTATTACGTAATGATATCATGAGGGTGGTAGGGTGTGTAGTGACATCGCTCTGTCTCTATCCCCTTCTTTTCCCCCTCAGTCTCTTTCTCTACTCTTGCGTTTTAATGATTGTATAGCTAAACCCCCATGGCTGATTGCAGGAGGGCATATAATAACGAATTAACTTGGAGTTTTTTTAAATTTTTCTACCAAGTTTAAAGAACAAAATTATTTATGCTTCGTTAAATTACATTAAATGATGTCTTCAATTGTTTTTTTATTAAAAATAAAAACTGAGACGATTATTCAAACAGCACTTAAAGTACTTTTTTTGAAGTCTTCGAGTGTTTGGAAAAGCCAACTGTTACATGATTACGTTCATTTTTTGAGAGTTCTCTGAAATGTTCATAGTTTTTCTTAAAGAAAAAATTACGCTATTACATTTCGAATATTCTCTGAATTTTTGATAATTTCTAAGGAAATATTGTTTGACTAACGAAAGAGATTTTCCTGAACTCTAGATGATTTTAAGGAAGAATTATTCGAGCAAATTCTTTAATTGAAGGTTTATTTGAAATTGGACCGTATGATAGGGGTCCCTGAAATATTGACTGAGGAGTATATACGTAAAATTGAATTAATTATTAAGAAAAAAAAAAGATTTCCTTAGTCTAGAAAGATCTCTCTTTAATTGAAACTTTAATTTTTTCGAGCTGTTAACTATACAGAACTGGTCGTTAACTAATGTGACTCCTAGGTGTGGCGGGAGTTTATTAATTCGAAATAATCCTTGTGAGTGAGTTTAGGAAAATAATTGCTTTTAAATGATAAAATAATTACTTTGGAAAATAAAGTTAATTAACGTGAAATGTTTCTGAATTCGAAATGACCTTGATAATGACCTATAAGAAGAAATGATTTTTAAGAATCAATTAAATAACTTTAAATGTACACTGAATTTTAAAAATAATAATTACGAAATGAAAAATTTGGGATGTTTCTGAATCTCATTGTGAAGGGTGAATTGATTCAAAATGAATTGTCTATGATCTTTTCGGAAGATTAATTTTAATAATGAGCCAAATGTTTGGAATAATTTTTGAATTGTATTACGAAAAATGGGTCTATTCGAAGTTTATGACCTTTTGAGAAGATTGGTTTTTATAATAATAAATGAATTACTTTGGAAAGAAGTTAACTAACATAAATTGATTTTAACGATGAACCAAAATACTTGAAATAATTTTTAAATTTTGGAATTAAATTTTAATGATCTTTTGTAAATCAAGTTTTGAAAAAATACACATACTTTTTAAATGTACCCTGAAATTTGGGAAAAAGTTAATTATGAATGTAATAACTGAAATGCGTTTGCATTGTGTAAACAAATTCTAATTGTGACCGAGGTGCTCTGAAATGATTTTTTAAAAATGTTTTCTTTTTAAGAAAAAAAATTGTTAACACCCTATTTCATTGATTTAATGTATACCAGGTTTCTGAATTGTTTATTTTGGGAAAATTTTTTCCCCCTAATTGAGTATTCTAACTCATGAAGGCTGAGTGCCCTTCTTAATTAATTCTTTATATTATTAATAAATATTCCGTGGTGGATGGTTTTTATTGGTCGCTCGGCGGCAGACTCCTTGCTCTAACAGAATTAATTGGATTAGATCCTCTGAAGACCGAGGTTTTACTAAAATCCATATAGGTCGGCGTGATGAGGTCACGTAACCCCGACTTATCTAAAATACATTATACTGGTTGCTGAAGAGAGCGTAAGTCCAGTAACTGAAGTAATAACTTGGAATACATATAGGACGGCGTGATGAGGTCACGTAACTCCGACTTGGTTAAAATACATTATACTGGTTGCTGAAGGGAGCGTAAATCCAGTTACGGAAATAATGTTATGCAGACTAAATTAAAAAACGTATAGGTCGGCGTGATAAACTCACGTAGAATCCGGCTTAGTGAAATACGTATAGGTCGGCGTGATAAACTCACGTAGAATCCGGCTTAGTGAAATACGTATAGGTCGGCGTGATAAACTCACGTACAATCCGGCTTAGTGAAATACGTATAGGTCGGCGTGATAAACTCACGTAGAATCCGGCTTAGTGAAATACGTATGGGTCGGCGTGATAAACTCACGTAGAATCCGGCTTAGTGAAATACGTATAGGTCGGCGTGATAAACTCTCGTAAAATCCGGCTTTGTTAAAAAAATATTATACTGGTTGCTTAAGAAAGTGTAAATCCAGTAACTGAAATCATGAGGTCATTGCCTCGATGGAGGGCGAGGATGATTACCCTCTCTGGTATTTGAAGCAGTATACCAGTCTACCAGGAGCCTGGTGGAAAAAATAACTTGCTTCACTGAGTTCCTGAGGAACGTAGAGCATGGGGACATTGATTGCTGACGGCCGGTTGACGCACCATTCACGGAAAATTAGGGACTTCTGAAATTTATGAATACTCATAAATTTCGGATAGCATAGGGAGGGATGTGGCACTATTTCCTTGTGCCACTGTTTCTAACACACTCTGCAGCATGGACGGGTGGTAAATTGTCCATGAGCGTAGAGATACAAAGAAACTCCTTCCCATAATCCCCTTGCTATCTTTCTGTCTCTTTCCTGCACGACCACCATGATGTGAGGACGCATATTTTGTCTCTCCGTAAATGAGGGGGGGCCACCCCCTCCCTCAACACTAGTTAGGGTAGGTTAGTTAGCTTTGAAAAGCCTATTGTAAAAAATAATTGTAAATTGTTCTTTTTGTAATATATATTGTATCTCTAATGTAAAATAAAATAGTTAGTTATACCTTTGTATATTACAATTGTGTCGCGTGTCATTTTTCTTGTGTCTGCCATGAATGCCTTCATAAATGTCTGAAGTCGAAGGGCGGCCCTGAGGACAAGGAGATGAAGATTCCCACCAGAATGCCACCAGGGTGAAGAGATCATCTTGAGAAAAGAAAGGAGCCACACCCAGATCCAATATCTCAGGTATGATTTTCTTCTTGCTATTCAGACCCTGATGACTGGCCCATCTTCATGTCTTCCCGAGACCGCTTTAAGACATTTACTATAACACGTCTGTCGGTCACACCTCAGTGACCGGCTGATAGTGGTATACAGAGACGAAGATGTTTCTCTTTATATACTCTCTGACAAGATTTGGCCATGTCCACATGCCAATACCCCTCTAGATTTTTCCGGTACTCTAATCTAAAAAAAATGAGGGTAAATTATTTGAACGTATAAAGGCATGCACTGCACTCAAACGTGGATAAAAAAGCGCACTCTGGCGAACCAGAATTAACTGGCCATTCCTTTCAGTATTTACTGATATGACTTCCTTAGGCGATTAATATATGCGAAAGGTCCAATAGAACAATGGTGGTTGAATGCTTTATACCAAACGGTTGAAAATCCTCCTGACCTAGCATTAAACGATGAAGGGGAAATTCCCCATACATGCAAAACATCACTGAACTCGAGCTGAATATAAGATATACTTTTCCAAAGAATGCAAGAATTACTTATTTATTTAAACATTTTCCTGGTAATTCCAAAAAGAATTGCAGTTTTACTCTTTCTGAGTCACACTCTTAAAGGGGCATATTGAAAAAAGTATTATGTTTCCTTGTTTTGCAAAAAGCATGACGCAAGCCGGAGAAAAAAAGGAAAAAACGGATTTAAATTATTTTTTCTCAAAAGCAATTATTTTCAAGAAAAAAAAAACAATGACTTCAATTGACAGCATTTGTATTTTTTAAACCCAAAATAAAAATTACAATTTCGTCAATATTTGAAATTAGACGAACTATAAAAAAAGGTAAAGTTGTTACGTAGTAATTATCAAAATTGATTTTCTTTAAAAAAAAACAACGTATTTTTGCAAAATAAGGAAATAAATAAATAGCGGCTTTTGAAAAAACATGTTTGTTTTATTTTGACATTTTATGATGTTATTCGTTTTTAATCGATTTGTTACTTACGTTTTTTTTATTGACATTCAAAAGAAAATGGCGGCTCGATCGTTGGACGTTTTTCTTATTCTCATTTCGTTTCGTTTCATATAAGCTGATATGGCTGTCTCTGATTGATGGAGATAGATTATGAGAATGACCGTGCCTTTGTATTCTTCGAATTCTCTGAGTCTTGGTTATTACTTTCACAACATTTCGGTCGATGTAATCTCCCAACTGCTTCAGGTTTATCTGGTCGATCGAACGTGGTGCTGTTTCTGTTGAACAAGTATTGCAAACATTCAGTCGTAAGTTATACACTTAAGCGATTGAAGGTTCAATCCACAATGCTGCCGACACTCAGAGTACAATGACAAATTTCTAAGGATTTCTTCCTAGTCATGATTTAACGACTGACTACTAAACCTGAGAATGAAGTAAAGAGTTCCGTTCAAAATTTCCTGCAAATTAACGAGCTTCAAAGGCCGACTCGCGCTTAATGACCCTAAGACAGTCGGGGTAATGTCGACCCAACATTGTAAGAATATCATTCAAGATGAGAATCAAAATAATACGAATATATAATTTTCATCTTATACGGGCTTGAACGATAAGATTTTTCACTCGCGAAAAGACGACAGGATTAAATTTCCTTTGATGATAATCGTTTTTTTTTTGTTTTTTACAGACCATCTACTAGTTGGCCAGTGGCGTATAAAGCCCAAGAGCAATAAGACCTTCTATCATGTCTGAATATCACACAATGTTAAACAAGCGAGATCGGAGATGTGCCACTGTACAACGCATGCTCTCTACCGATCAAGGTTATGACAAGAGGTCCATTGCTAGCACCCTCAAAATGCAAATTCGGACGGTTCAATCCTTGAAGTCACAGCTCAATACAGTTTCCACCCATGGTTATGGTCCTTGCGGTGGTTTCAAGTGAGGGCCACATCATGCCACCTCACGTCTTCAAATTCGGCTTGAAAACCAACACCAAAATGTATCTAAATATGATATAGGATGTGATGATCCCCCTTTTCAAACAGATGGCCACTGGCCTATATGTTTAAATAAACTCAGGTTTGACTTCACAAGAGGTACTACAACTTTGTACACTTCTCTTACAGCCATCTCCCCTGACCTGAATCCGCTTGAATATTTCGTTTGGTCGTACGTTGGGAACATCACGAACATGACCTCCCACACCATCAAAGCCAGCTTTATCGCCGCCATCAACCAAGTATTCACGAAGTTCCTACCGGCGCATCTGGAAAAAGCATGCTCCCAGCTGTGTACTCGTATCGAGGCGCTTATTAAGTCTAAAGGCGGCTACATTCAATAGATGTCAGCTCTACTACATTTAATTTCCAATAAAAGCTTTTAAATAAAGCTTTAGTGCTGTTTGCGAAGGGCAACAAATTTATCGTTCCACTCTGTAATCGTGTCTAAGGTTGTTTCAGATTATTTTTAAATGAAAACTCATAATCAGTCTATATATATATATATATATATATATATATATATATATATATATATATATATATAAAAGTGAACGTGTCTGTGTGTTTGTGTGCCTGTATGTGTGTCTGTCTGTGTAATTTCCCTACGCAATAACTCTGTCAATATTTAGTCTACAGACTCGAAATTTAATACACAGGGTACTGAGATTTGGGGAAATCTATGGGATCGGTTTTCGGCCAGAAATTTGGTAATTAAGGGAGCAAAGTTAAACGATTTGAGCTTTGAGAACATTACCGAACTCCTCTGACAATTTTGGGTCTAAAGCCTTGAAATTTTAGATATATGTTCCTCGGACATGGATCTAACATAATAACGTGATTTGAGCAATAGACAATAAATGGTAAGGGGTTATGATAGGGGTCAAACTAAAAAAAAAATGACTGTTTTTTTTGTTTTTTTGGTTTTTTTTGCTAAGCATACACCTGCAAACACCCGGACAACGGCGGGCACCCATGCTAGTATATCTATAAAAGTGAAAATGTCTGTCTGTCTGTGTCTGTCTGTGTACATTTCCCTACAAAATAACTCTGTCAATTTCAAGTGTACAGACTCGAAATTTGATATACAGGGTATTGAGATTGGGGAAAATCTTTGTACTCGGTTTTCGGACGGAAAGTTTGCTGTTAAGGGTCAAAGTTCAACGATTAGACCTTGGACAACACTACCAAACTCCTCCGATAATTTTGGGTATAAACATTGAAATTTTAGGTATACGTTCCTTGGACATGGATCTTATTAATAACTTGATTTGAGCTCCAAACAATAAATGTCATGGGGCCATAATAGGGGTCAAATTTAAACAAAATAGATATTTGCAGTTTCTACTAATTTATTCAGACAATTTCTGGTCTAAACATTTGAAATTTGACATAAAGGGCATTCAAATATAGGACAAGCTTTTTAATCAGTTTAGGTCGAAAATTTGAGCTACCAATATATAAATGTATGTATGTTTGCATGTCTGCCTAAAAGTTTGGACACAGTCGATGGATTTTCACAAGATCAGTATCCTTTTGAAGCTCGATCGTTCAGACGACAAATGCCGAGTAATTGGCTTAAAACATTAATTTCTTCACTCTCATCTGACCACTTTTCTACAGGGAGGGGTCGCTTTTTTTCGCCGATTTTCAAAAGATCCCCTCTTTTCGATTGTCTAGCCTTAATTTAAACCTATGTCACTTTCGGTTTGGCAGTGGTCGTAACACAAAAACTTCACGTTTTCCCCCGTTCTTTTCCTCCTTCGCGCTACGGGTTGGAGCTTGCGTTCCTACTACCACTTTTTTTCTTTTGCTCAACACACACCTCCAAATACCTGGGGAACGCCGGGCACCCGGGCTTGTTACTAATATTTAGATTAATTTTCGAACTATTATTGTTATTAGTAAGTAACTGGTTCAACGTTTTGGTATATGTAAACTCCGCAATTTTTCAAGTGCACCATTTTGATCTTGAGAGACGTTACGCCGAATTAGGGAAACAATAATGAATTCTGAACTGAGCCCTTTATTTAATCTATGAAATTATATTGCCGTTTTTCAAATCTTCATGATCAGATAGACCTGTGAATTTATGTACAAGTTAGGAAAACATTTCATCCAAGGCATGAAAATTGTTAAACAAAATGTTTTAACTATAAGCTTTAAAAATAAATGTACAAGATTCAATTTGAAATTTATTTATCAACAAAGTGGACTTTTATAAATTTTACAAAGTAATGTATAAAAATTGTATTTAAATTGAATCAAAAATCACCTTGGATTTATTTTATGTAATGTACATTCTGTTGCACTTTAAAAAAAAAATCATTGAAATTTTAAATCTATATCATTAATTGCTAGATGAGAGATAATGATTTTGATTAAATGCTTTTCTTTTCTAACTTGTATCTCATCTTCTTATGGTTATGTGTTAAAACTCTTATTCTCTCTATTTCAGTGTGTATTCTCCTCACACCACAACTAATTTTTGCAGCTCCCTCGTTGTAATATTACAGGTCTGAATATTCTCTCTGTTTCAGTTTGCATTTCTCCTCACACCACATCTCATTTTTACAACCCCCTCTTTGTATTATTATAGGTCTGAATATTCTGTCTGTTTCAGTTTGCATTTCTCCTCAGACCGCAACTCATTTTTTGCAACAGCCTCTTTGTATTACAGGTCTGAATAATGAGAATATCTGATTTTTTTAACAAAAACTTTAAAATAACTTGTTTAGATTAAATATTTTTAAACTTCTTTCAAAATAGAAAATCTTTAAAATTTAATAAGGAAGATATTTCATAAAGGTTTCATTAACAAATATTCAATACATAACGAGAAAAATAGAAATGAAAATTTCAGAAGAACTGTATAACTGGTTACGGTCAATAGTAGTCCTCGCCAGCGAAAGTCTTTGTTATTGTCATTCTATTATTATTATTATTTAAAACATTTTGTGTCCTGCTCTTTCGCGCGAGAACTAATTAGTCAGGTTTCTTTATATCTTCCTTTTTGCCTTTGTGGGAAGTATTTGAACATTTGAATAACTATACATTTTTGGAAAAGTTATAGTCCAAGAAATCAGAAAATCAACGTTCGCATTTGCCCTAATCTATATATGGTGGTTGTGTTAGACTTTACAAAATTGAAGTAAAAAAATGTATGTTTTGTAATATCACGGCGTCTAAATAAACTGCAACACTGATTTTAACCTGCTAAATTTACATTTTCAGTGCCAAGGAAGCCAATGGTGGTAGTTATAAAGCAATAGCACTTTTAACAATAACCCCTTGATGCTTAACTCCGTTCAAACTTATTTGCTGTTGTTGTTTTATTGCAATATCTTGGTAATAAAAATATATACTACTTATAAATTCATATTCCAGCAGTTCTCAAAAAGAATATAGCTTCTATAGCACTAATTATAATTGTTAAGTAGCCTCTCATACTTAAAGAATTTGTAGTAAATCCTCCAAAACAACCAAATTGTGGCTGATATTTATTGCAGAAATTATAACAAACACACACACGCACAAATTATAACAAACACCCACACACAAATTATAACAAACACACACACATCTGAATTGTACTAGGACTGAATCAAAAAGTGTACTCTACACTTTAGATATTATATACTTGACAGTAGATCTACATCCTAAGCGGTCCTGGATATGACCTTATAGCCAGTACTGAGGTCCCAGCTTGCGGGCTTTATGGAGTGTGGAGCCACCCTTTAATTACCATTGCTCCCAGGTCCACTCTGACCCGGAGTGGTAGTACCTGTTAGGGTCCCAACTATGGGTTAAATAGAAACCGACTTGAAAACAACAAATATATTTTATTAAAAAATGTTTCTTCTGAATCTTTGGATTCGGCATTAAATAGCCTGAAAAGGGTTTATATGCCGTAAAACAAAAACAACCAAGCAACTCACATCCTAAGTAGTTTCTATTGCAAGGATTTTATTAGCAATGATGTTCTAAGCGCATAATATACTTGTCCGGATTTGCTTGTATCTATACCGTTTTAATTACCCTTATGCTATTTTTTGTTCAGTTCTTCATGTTTCGTATTTAGCCTCTTTGATTGCCACGTTTCCAATTTTCATCCTTTTTACATCACGGCCTTCTTGTTTATCGCTTGGCCTTCTTTTTATGTTTGTTGGTTTGAGTTTCTAGCCTCATTCCTCATACAGAGTTTGTCTGCACATGTTTCCCCGGTTGTTTTTCTTAATTGAACTTCAGACGTACTACCTTGGCGCCTGCGTGCGTATATTGAATTGAACAAGTCTATGATTATATCACTAGTGATATGTGGGAGTAACTTGTTAACCTTTACCATTTCTGTTTTTAATTTCTTCTCCTCTTGCTTTCTTAAAGATGGGAGTCTTGTTTTCTCCTGGTTCTTGAACTGTATTATGTTTTTATTTCTTTTTTTATCCGTTTCGTCCTTTATTAGCTCTGTTTAATTGTTCTCGAATTCATCATTTGTAGAGTCTAGTCTTTATAGGTCCTCTGCCTGTGATGTTTCTACTTGCGGGGCTTCAACTTGTGTGTCGGTTGGGTCTACCCCATGCTCAGTTTCCTCATTTATTTTTTGCTCTATTTCTGTTAGTTCCAGTTTTGAGAGCCAGACTCTCTAGAGTATCAGTCTTGCCTGGTCCGCAATTCCTTATTCTGTAAGATGGTGGTCACTGGAGACGTCCAATAGTTTTTTTATTCGTTTCCGATACACTTCATATTGAATACCTCATGTATATAGAATTTTATTTATTTTTAAAACGCACCTGCATGTTTCAAAGTAACTACATCTGGCCAACGTAGTTTGACTTTTTCTAGGAATCGAACTCCGGACTATGTGTATCAGGATTCGACACGTTAACCATTCCGCCACGAACTCCTAGATGACTTTAATGTTCATTTTTATCGCTTATAAATTTAGATTTTTTTGTTGTTGTTTTTTTTTACGATAAATACGGTTAAATAGTAGCTTCGCCTCGCAGATCATTTTTATTTACTTAGAAAGTCGCCCATGATTTATTTGGACGTATATAATATTTTATTTATTTTTTATTATTTTTAAAACAATAATCTACGTACATACATGTTTCAAGGTAACTACCCATCCTTAGCGTAGCTTGACTCTTTTTAGGAATCGAACTCCGGACCATGCGTGTCATAGTCCGGCGCGTATATATCATGTATATAGAAGGTACCATGCATTATCACATATTGTTTATGGTCTTTATTATTACTTTTTAATTTATTAATATTTCACCCCTCATAAAATAATATAAAGAAAACAATTCCGTTAGCTTCACGGTTTTGTGGTGTTTTACACCGTACCCCACCCCCTCTAGAGCAGGTTGTTACATCAAAACTATTGAGAATTAATATGTCGGTATGCATTTGTCTTTTTTTTTCAAACTACAGTATCTGGTTTCCTATGAGTTGTTTCATGGCCACATTAAATCATGAAATCTCAGAGAATCTTTACGTTCTCCTTTTCAATTCCCCCTTCTGGGTGATGGTGGTACTATTTGTTCGTTTCCTCGATTCCAAACTTTTGGCACAAACACCGGTGCAGATTGGTTTGAATTTTGTCATGGTGACGTTTGTACTTTTTTGAGCCAGTATAGAATACGCACTAACAACATGTATCACTTCAATCGATATACCACACAATCTGCACTCATTAGGAAAACCCCCTCCATGAATGTTTTATTTATTGTATTTGTATTTAGTGCCCATTAACGTCGTTGTTGTTCTTGTTCTTCTTTCTTCTTATTTTTCTTCTTCTTCTTCTTCTTCTTCTTCTTCTTATTATTATTATTATTATTATTATTATTATTGTTATTATTATTATTATTATTGTTGTTATTATTATTATTATTATTATTATTGTTATTATTATTATTATTATTATTATTATTTACTAACTAGGAATAGTCACACAAGCAATCATAAAACATTGCTTTTTAGAAAAACATGTGGCATTCCCTGGAGTCAGAGTGACAACAAGACTCCTCAGATTTCCAGTACGCTTAACCCAATTCAATAATCTTTGAAGCATCTACTAATTTTCTTTGTATTGTTTATATACATCACACAATTGTTCTCATTTTAAGTGATATCTGCATAAAATGTTATTCGATGTAACGTTCGACATTCGTCGGGGGTTAAAATCGCCACGTTTTGACAGAAAAACGGGATAAATGAGTAGCTTTAAATTCGAAGGTTTCGAATTTTTGGATTTGATTTTATATTATAATTATTTTATATTGTAATTATTTTATATTATAATTATACTTTTAACTAGATAAAAAAATCGAAACTTTAGAGCGCAATCTCACCAAATTCCACGTACTTTCCACTTCTTTCGATACATTTTGCAGATGAATTTGCGTTATTGCAACAGGCGCTTACAAATTATTTCTCGTTGGCAGCTATTTCTCATTGGGATTTTGGTGGCAATTAGCATCGCCAAAGTCCTAGTCCCTTTGTGCTCATCCAGCGATTGTCAGGCTTTCTCTCCTCGGTCTTTCCATCTCTTTGACCCTCATTATTTCGTGTGGTGCCCATTCACGGTAACACTCAGAAAAAAGAGGGGCGTATCGTGTAATTCTACGATTTGATTTCATGATTCCATGTGGTGTTCTTTTGTGTTTTGCATATATAACCGTTTCTGTGTCCAGCTTGTGTGTAGTTTATATACGATGTGTATCTTCACATTCGGAGGATTTCCTTAATATTTCTGCAGTTTTCATTATTGAAATTTATTGTATCTTCTCTGATTTAATGTCTCCTGTTATTTTTTTTTTAAAAATTGCGGTATCGTTCCTAGCGGTCGAACTATTAATGGTTTTATTGTTACTTTCTTCATTTTCCAGATCACTGAGCTCTCTAGACAGTTTCGTGTATTTGCTCCGCTTCTCAGTCTACTTGATCTTCACGTTGTTGGTTGGCTGGCGGGTAAAGTGTACAATCTGCCAGGTCTTTTTTTCTTGTTTCCTATTACGATTTCCGGTCTTTTTACTTGACTTTAATTTTCCAGTACTGCTACCGGCACTTATATCAGATGTAACTTTGCGTTCCAGGTTTAAAAAAGATGTGACCTCTATAGTGCCAGGCCTGACGGTATGGTTAATTGTAGTTATATACCGTTTTATAACCGCGAAAAAGTTTCAGCAAATGCCTAACAGCCAACCGTGGTTCTCCCCAGAATGTGCTGCTGCCATTACGCAGAGAAATCACTTTTTCCATTGTTTCCAACAAAATAGATGTACTGAGACTAAAGTCACTTTCAGGGCTGTCAGCAACCATTGTAAAAAGAGATCTGTATGCTAAGTCCGTCAAGTCCAAAGTAGCTGAGTAGTGGCTTGGTCCCCACCAGTTTTGGCAAATAGCAAAAAGAATCCTGTGCTCTATCCCATTTAGTAAAAAATAACCTTCTTAGTGATACGCAATATGGTTTCTGTTCTGCTAGATCTACAACAGATGTGCTTACCGTTATATCGCATAGGATTAGCGAATCTCTCAACGGAAGCAAACCTTCTAGAGCAATTGCTCTTGACATATCAAAAGCTTTTGATAGGATATGGCATAAATGTCTACTTCACAAGATCTCCAGCTACGGTATAACTGGAAATGTTTTCTCAATTATTAAATCATTTCTCTCTGATAGGTAAATAAGAGTAGTGGTTGAGGGGTAGAAATCAGAAGCTCACAGCATTAATGCTGAAATCCCTCAGGGGTTCATCTTTGGTCCAGCTCTCTTCCTGATCTACATTAATGATCTTCCAAGTCACATCCTTGCATCAGTCGTAGACATTTATGGTGATGACACTACTATCTATTGTAGCACATCGAAGACCGTAAACGACCAAGTTATCTCTGATTATCTTTTCTCGATCTTAAGTACGTGATACAAGGGGGAAAAGGTGGCTTGTTACTTTTAATGCATCTAAAACGAAGCTTTTATCTTTACATCATCAATGCTCCGATCCACATCTGGCATCAATTGAAATGAATGGCTCTTGTCAAGGGGAAGCATCATGTTTTGACAGGTGTCTGGGTTTGACCTTTACTCCTGATCTGAAGTAAAATATATACATTAAATCAGTTGCCAGGGCCGTTGGAAAAATTGTGGAATCCTTCTATCGATCCAGTAGATATCTCAGTGTTGATACAATTCTCTATCTATATAAAAGCCAGGTAATCCAGAGATCGAGTAATATTGTCGCATTTGGGCAGGAGATGATGGGAAAGACTTATCCTGCCTTGATAGAGTTCAATATAGAATTCATAGGGGATGTCCTTTTCTCTTCACTACAACCTCTTCTCACATAGGAGATGTTGCGAGTTTATCTCTACTTTATCCTTGTTTTCATGGCAAGTGCTCGAGTGAGCTCCAATCTATGGTCCCCCCTCGCCAAACTTTCACAGGAAACACTCGTCTAGCAGATAAGACTATGGATAATTCCCCCCCCCCACTCTTTATCTGTGCCTAAACCTAAACGTAGATTCCATGAACAAAGCTTATTTCATAGAAGTGCACGCCTATAGAATTGTCTTTCGTTTTCCTGCTTTCCAGCCGGCCACATTATCGTTGTCTTCGGGTCTAACGTAAACAGGTTTTGATTAACCATTCCAATTAAGGTAAAAAAATTTACCGAATTTCAATTACTAACGGTTACTATATTGTCAAATTGTCTACTGTGCCCTCTTTACCCTTTATCCCCGAGTAGTCTCTTGGCCTTGATAAGTGGTGATGTGTATGTAAAAAAGAAAAAAAAGATTTTTTCTTCTGATTTTATCTTTGATTTCAGTTCCTTTGATGGTGCCTGTTTTTATTTGAAACTTTCATGTTCACATAGTGCCCTCATTACTGTTAGATTTAATAGTATCATACTTTCTGTTACTTCTAATTTTTCCCTCCTCATCAGCAGCGCGAAGTTTTCCACACCAAATTCCATTTGGATATCCTTGTTATACATTCTGGTCGTGTGTATTAGTGTTTCTATTCCTGTCTTTGTTTTTGCAAACAGTTTCAGGTAATCTATGTATATTAGGTAGATCATTCGTTCTTCTGTACTTCTGAACTTGTATCCGGTTTTGCATTTTCTCAGCATGCTGTTCAGGAGCATCATTGTATTGATAAATAGAAAATTACGTATATCTATATATTTTCATTGTTAGTGTCGCAAAAAGAAACATAAAATATAATTAAGTATGAAAATAGTTTAACAGTATTAGAATGGGAAATATATACAAGATACAAACCTAACGAGCGAGAGAGATAGGAAATAAGTAAATATGTGTTGTTTAGTGTTCAAAGTGAGCGAGCTAGAGAGAGAGAGAGTGAGAGAGAGTGAGAGAGAGGAGTTACGAAGAATATATATGGCGAGAAATTGCGCAGGTTTTAATGAAGTATATGATGCTTCTCTCAAGCATGAAACTAAACAGCATTTTATGATGAAAAAAAATTGTTGGCCTTAACATAAACATAGATTAAGCGATGATACCCTTAAAAACGAACGAAACAAATGAGTATAAAATATAACAGGATAGCCCATGAGTAATTGTATATTTTCTATTGTGAAAATTTTTGAGGTTCTCTGAGTCATTCGAAAGTAAACAATTTAGAATGATGTAAAAGTATATATATATATATATATATATATATATATATATATATGTATATATATGAATAAGTACATATACATATAAGGCTACTTCAGTCTTTGACACTTTGAAGATTATATATATATATGTATATATATATATATATATATATATATATATATAAGCAGTCATAGAAAAATTGATTCATTTCATCACAAATCTCCAGTAATTCTAGATTAGTATGAACCTCATGCAGCCGTCAAAACTCGACCATTCTAGCGAAAAGTGAAGATTTTAAACATCGGATTATCTGTACGAACCACGAATAAATAAAATCTTTATTTTCATATAAACATTCCCAGACCCCGATGAATAATCTAGTTATTAGCGTTTTGGATTATTACTAATGTTAAAAGGCGATTTCTTTTCCTCTGATACTGAACCCCCGAAAGGTGAGAGCTAGAGAGAGAGAGAGAGAGAGAGAGAGAGAGAGAGAGAGAGAGAGAGAGAGAGAGAACATGTGCCTGATATATATATATATATATATATATATATACGCACACACACATAGAGCGAGAGAGATCGAGAGCAAGATAGAGAGAGAGAGAGAGAGAGAGAGAGGGGGGCTGCTTCTTCTGGTACATTTTTATTGAAAAATAGTGTTTTAATTTTATATTTCAAGAATTGTTAATAATGTAGTTTTATTGAAACGTTGTGATTTGAACCATTTCCCTCATCACCACGTTTATACGTTTTTTTAATCGTTTACTATAATAACTTCAACAACAACAAGTATAAAGATCAAAATTTGCTTGCAAATAGTAAAACATAGTTTGTAATTTATGTAAATCAAAGCAACTTGACACAGAAAAGGAGGAAATAAATCGAAATAAATAAAATCTTAATTTACTGACCGTTATTATATTCTGATCAATTAAAAACTTTAAAATTGATCATTTCAAAATGGCTGCCATGAAAACCTTTACCACCGGATGCGGATGTCATGTAACAGGAAACGGACCCGGATGTTTTAATGAATAGACACCGAATACAAAACAGAAGAAAAAAATGGATATTTGAAAAAAATCGTCTATTCAATTTGCGCGTTTAACAAAAATATTGATTTTTCAACTTAAGTGGAGTAGACGAATGAATTGTCAGTAGACAAAAAGTTAGGCATAAAGAGAGAGAGAGAGAGAGAGAGAGAGAGAGAGACATGAAATTTTAAAATGATATTTTAAACTATATTGTGCGAGACAGTCAAATTGATCGTTCTTGTCAGGTACATGAAACTCGTTTTCGATCTTAAGCATTATTGCCAAATTTCTGTCTCATAAGACAATGCCATTCTACACATAGTTTGGTGTACTACAGCGTCTGCCGTGGCTAAATAATTCAGTTTAAGATTTCTCAGTTACGTTGCATATGCTGCAGTTATAGTCAGCGCTAGGAATGGTGTTAGAGGCAGAGGCGGAATGTATCTTCTCTCGCCTGTTGGGTCCCTTTTCTTCACATTGTCTTTCTCTCCATTTTCTGCCGTCCTTGACTTTTGCTCGCAAGGATGTGCGATGCGATGATTTTGACTCGAGATCTTGTTGCTGAATGCCACGTCTTCATATTTCTGTTGCAGGTGCCATTGTAGCGCATAGTTGGTCGTCCGATGTGCCGTGTTCCAGAGACCAGCTCGCAATACAATATGTCTTTTGCGATGTAACCAACTTCTATCCTGCACACATGACCAAGCCAACGCAAGCGTCTCTGAGCTAAAATAGCAAACATGCTTGGTATGACAGCCTGGGACAAGATGACTATGTTTGTGAATCGATCCTGCCAAGAGATGCCTCAAAGACGTCGGAAGTTGCGCATGTAGAAAGCAGTCAGTTTTCGTTCTTGGTGTGAGTACAAAGTCCAGGACTCACTACCATAAAGAAGAGTACTCAGCAGGCAGACCTGGTATACTCTTGTCTTTCTCTTTAGTGTTTAGTGTAAGAAAAGTGTTGTCTCACACTCTCTTGGCTTGACAGGCCATGGTAGTGGTTGAATTGCCTATCCTTATGTTGAGTTCTGTTTCCAAAGACAACTTGCTAGTGATGTGGGTCACAGGTATGTGAACGTGTCTCCACCTCCTACTCTTTCAAATGTTTTGTTTACAGACTAACAGAAAAGTTATTCTAAACTTAAACGTGATTACTAAAAGGAAGTACTATTTTTAGCTACAGATGTATAGCCAATGAAACATTCTAATTCTTAATGAAGTGTAATATAATAATATAATTAGTTTTTGAAGCTTAAATGTTACAGACCAACATAAAAAGATCTTGCAGAATTAAACGATCCTTCCTAAAGAGAATTGATAACAAATACAAATATAAATAAATAAAGTAAATATTTGCATATTAAAAATTATTTTCTCAAATAGCAGTTTTAAAACAAATAAAAACATACTAAAACGGCGCGACCTTAATTTAAATTAAATTAATACATGTCCCATACAATCATATTATTTTCATTAACGGAAGATACTTCATTTGAATCAGATATTTTAGACACATCTCTTGCCACCTTGTCTGTCATGCTTTAATATATTTTAGATAACTTTTATAACAGATACTTTACAAAATTTACAAATAGAACTCATGAACATGTTATATGCGTAAGGCATGATAAATCTATTTCTTGCCTTTTATTTACAAATATCTTACAGTTATTTCATTTATTATTTATTTCTTATTTAATTCTTGCTAAATTGTCACTTTCTTGAATTTTACGAGGATCTTAGTGATGTGAGTGATGAATATGGCAAGAAATTCGATTAGAATATTTCAATGATGGAGAAACTTTTACAGGAAAATAGAACCTAAAATAAAACGAATGAAATAAAAATAAAGCATGGAATTCAGCACAAAAGTTGACGAATTCAAATGTTGGTATAACTGACAATTCTGTGTCTTTGATTCATAACACAAAGTATGATTTGTAGTGCATAATAAAGTATGATTTGTAGTGCAGTAAAACGATGCCAAGTCAAGAGATATAAATGGTCAGATTTACTATACCTTTCTTACATCACACCTTATGTGCCATGTACTTTAGTGAGCTATATAACTAGGGTATATGTGTGAATTGTACACGAGGAGTCGTTTTATCTAGCTGGGGTGTCGTCTATTTGTGAATGTATTTGGAGTCATTCAATACATTATCATATTTTGTAAAAATATATTTCAAGTTGATCTGCATGCATAATGGTGTCGACATACAAAACAGTTTTGATACAGGGAGATGTACATCTTATGTTGGTGCTGGACAAAGAACGACAATACTTGAATCATAACAATTTTCCTCTGTTCCGACGTACTCCTGAAATGTAGCCTTGTCGAAAAACTCAAACAACTAACTTGTTTCATATTTACAATCATTGTGGCTGCGAGTTGTTGCTTCTGGGGTGGCACGGCGTTTTCTTATCCAAAAGTATAAATGTCCATTTACCCAGTCCAATGCTGATATGACTGCCATACTGTCTCTACTACACAACTCCAAATATTCAGTCTAACTACCCATCAAACGTGTCACCTGTTGTTTTTCCAAAATACATATATTTTGCTAACTCATATTTTTTGTCTTAAATTCCTTCAACTGTTCGATAATTCTTAATGACAAACATAATAATCAGAATGAAATTTCTGTGATCTAGTTAACATTCTTGGACCCTATATAATGTAAATATTTCAAATATAATTGCTTCAAAACATTGTGCCTTGTCGTAACAACCTTTTACCTTGTATACTTTCTGGCAGTGATCATTTGTTAATTAGAAATTTGATTCTCAATATGCTTGCTTATCTGCCCCAACTTCTAACTGGTACGCGCCCTCCTCTATTTTCCCATCCTCTACAAACATTTCAGATTCTTTTTTCTTCTTCTTCTTCTTCTTCTTCTTCTTCTTCTTATTATTATTATTATTATTATTATTATTATTATTATTATCATTATTATTATTATTATTACTATTATTATCACCATTATTATTATTATTATTATTGGCTCACAATGATCTTTCACACAGGCTATGAAAGATCTCTCCTTGAAAATAGTCTGCGGCGTTTCCTGGAAGCTGAGTGACCGCAGGTCTACCCAGATTTCCAGTATCATCCACTTCTGTCGATAATATTTTCAGATAACTTTGCATTAGCGCAACAACTGCTTTGTGATGGAAAGAGTGGATCAAGCATTAGCTTGGTAAAATATGGTGCGTAAAACTTTGGGGTTGTTTAGATTATCTTTACAATTTAAAGGGGACATTTAATATTTTTAACGATAAAAATATAAGTTAAATGTCTTCGTTGTTTTAAAAGAAGCCAAATGCATTCTGCTGAATTTAATTTCATTATTAAATTATGTTTTATAAAAGGATGTTTAAAATCACTTATTTTTTTTACACTACTGGCTTCATAATACAAATAAGTAGATGATACTTACAGCAATAATGTATAAGTCACGTAGAGGCGAGAATACGCACATGCGAAGGCACACGAAAAATAGCTACCCATTTTTATAAAGATAAACATAATACAAACTACCCCTGTGAATCATGAGCGTTTTGCACACACTTTCGTATCTTAACATTCATCAGGTTAAGTTATGGTAAATATTTGATTAAGGAAATTACAAGACTAATTGAACAACAACATAAAGGTAAAAAGTGTAGATCTTTCTAATCTACTATAAAATTATTTCTAAAACTTGTATATTTCTTTTAATAACAATTTTGCAGCACCTAAACACATACTTATTCTTAATATCACTTCCAATTTTACATAAAAATAACTTCATTTTTGTGCGTGTGTGCATGTGTTCCATATTGACTGGACCGATATTTTTGAAATTTCACATAAATGTACTTTATGTACCTGAACGTTTTCTTAATATTGTATGTTTGTATCGAAGGTCTTTGATGAATATCGATATCTGACCATCGAAAAAATTCGATGAAATAAGGAACCGTCGATATTGAAAAAAACTTAACGCTTTATACAGCCTAGCATCACAAGTGCATTTGAGAAGTTGCATCATCGCAGGAACAGAAAAGCCCGACATATAAAATCAATAGTATATTCCTTTATATTGCAGAGGCGTGTTTGAAATGAATTTTCTGTTTTGAGCACAATTCAACCATGATACTTGAATTTTGCATTTAAAACTAGTATTTAATAATTTTATAAAATAAGCAGTATGTTTTCTACAGTGCAATGTAGACTAAAACATATTGTGAATTATGACACTTCGGATCACAAACAATAGCAGGCAATTAATGGAAAATTGGATGACTTTAACGATTTCGATGAAAATAAATGGGTCAAACATCCCTTGATTCCTATTCAATACAAAGCAAAATTCTATTTCTCTACTAGTAATTATATGAATATATATATATATATATATATATATATATATATATATATATATATACCTCACTCTTTTTTTAACCAAATAAGATCTATGACTTACTTGTAGTTTCACTAAATACTTTTACATGCAAAATCCGATCCCGCATTTTGCTAATTCCTGCCCTCTGATGAGAAAGAGAGTATTTCTTCGAAACTCCGCGGATTAAGGACTATCCACTTATCTTGTGCTTCCTTTTTAAAATTAAATATGTTTTAACTCTTTTGCAAGATGTCTTTTAACATGTTTTATTAATCATTTGTTCATATATATATACATATGAAAGTGAAAGTGTCCATCTGTCTGTGTACATTTCCCTACAAAATAATTCTTTAAACTTTCAGTCTACATACTCGAAATTTGATATACAGGATATTGAGATTTGGGAAAATCTTTGTAATCAGTTTTCGGCCAGAAATTGTGCTGTTAAAAGGTCAAAGATCAATGATTTGACCTTTGAGAAATCTACCAAACTCCTCAGCCAATTTTGGGTTTTAACACTTGAAATTTTAGATATAGGTTTCTTGGCCATGGATCTAAATAATAATTGTTAAGGGTCGGAATAGGGGTGAAAGTTTTAAAAATGATCCCTGCTGTCTCTACCCAATTACTCAGACAATTTCTCGTCTAAATATTATAAATTTTGCATTAAGGGTATTTTTCGCCGATATTTTTTTAGATTGTCTATCTTTAATTTAAACCTACGTCACTTCCGGTTTGACGGTGGTCGTAACAGCACAGACGTCACGTTTTTTCACGTTCTTTTCCTCCTTCGCGGTACAGGGTCGAGCCTAACTTCCTACTACTGCTTTTTTTTTTGCTCAACACACACCTCCAAACCAAACACCCGAGCAACGCCGGGAACCCATGCTTGTATATACATATATATATATATATATATATATATATATATATATATATATATATATATATATATATATATATATATATATTTCTTTTCGTAAGAACCAATATAAAATCGGCCGTTTCGGTCTATGCTAATCCAAGGGTAACATAAAGTGTGTTTTTTCTACATGATTAGAATCATTCGCCCGTTTTTAAGTATCCTGCATTTATTTTGTCAATTCAAATTTTCTTACATTCGAATAGATCCTGTTATTTGCATATTTTTGTTATGGATGTGTTCAGACTTTGTGTGTTCCAATTCAAGGTTGTGTGATGTATGACACATCTTTATTACGTAGGCGGGATATTTTTGTTTTGTATTTTTATTCATACAATGGTTTATATTATAGTAGAACATTAGGAAAAGAAGGATAAATGAAAACGAAGAGCAATACCAAGAAACAGAATAAAAACAAGATTTGCAATAATAATAATAATAATAATAATAATAATAATAATAATAATAATAATAATAACAATAATAACAATAATAATAATAATGATAATGATAATAATAATAATAATGATAATAATAATAATAATAATGATAATAATAATAATAATAATGATAATAATAATAATAATAAAGATAATAAAAATAATAACAATAATAATAATAACAATAATAATAATAATAATAACAATAATAACAATAATAACAATAATAATAAAAATAATAACAATAATGATAATAATGATAATAATAATAATAATAATAACAATAATAATAATAATAATAATAATAATAATAATAATAATAATAATAATAATGTAAGTAGAAAAATGTTACTATTTTTACAATTTTCTTATACTTTGTTTTTGCTAGGGATATAGCATTTTACTGGATGCCAGAGATTCACTCATTTTTAGGAGACTTTAACAGATATCTTTTTATGATTCTAAACACCTTATTTAATCACAATTGTTGGTATCCATCTTGCACTTGGTTTATCGCATATATTCTTCAGATATTTTATAAGCCCGATTTATCTATGATTATTTAAATTATGGATACCGCCATTTCAGTTACTTTTCATTCTGCACATACATAATTTTGGTTATTGATTTTACTCACCATTTTACTTTATTAGGGTGTAACTACCATATTTGTGCACCGGACTGTTCGAACTCAAAGATAAAAAAAACTTATGAGACATCAATGGCTTAAAGGTAGTTGAAGTTGCAAGTCTCTAACACTGAAGAGAACAGAAAATGTGTAACTTTTCCCTTTTCAGTAATCTTGATCTAGATATCCTTACATTATACCAGTCCTTAGATAGATTGCTATCTAACGCCTGACCCCTTTTAATAGCAGTCGGTCAAGAAATGTGGGCCTAGGGTTCTACGCAAAAACATACAATTCTGGCGAAAATATAGCAAACTTGGTGGAAATACAAAATGGAAAAAAACTTAAAAACATTAAAGTAAAGGAATAAAGGTATAAAAGGATGAATACCTAAGTAAATAGATAAATGATATTCGTACTACTTGTACATTTCGCGAGGACCCTCTCACAGTATTTTTCTGGCATGGATAGAGAAAACATCGAGTTCGTATCAAGATGCATGTGTGACAAGTTATTGATGAATATGCTATTTTCTGCACAAATTTTGTTTAAGCAGAATGAAAAAGATTCCTTAAAAATCCAAAAGTAGACTTATGGCTACGGACCAGTATCTTTCGTGACGAACAGGAAGCTTCTGGATGTAAAAGTAAAAGGGCGTATTCTGTTGTGCCCCCCCGCAGCGTAGTTCTGTGGAAACCTACATTATTTGTAACATTGGAGTAGTTTAAAAATAATAAAACAATAAAAAAGCAAAAGATAGTGAACTAATATGCTATCTGTGTTGTTTTCTCTTATCTGTTTTCTTTGCTAAGAAATTACAAAAAAATAGAAATTTCTGCTTCTACATATATAATCGACGATGATGATGATTTAAGAACAACGTAAAAAATGGAACGAAACGGAGATTTCCCTATTACTTTTATGTAAGGGTTCTAACAGCTGTTTCCGTCAACGAAGGAATCAAGGGACAATTTATGAGGATCGAAGAATCCACCCACCAATTTATAGAAATCCTCTTCTTTGCTTGGGTTATACTTTACGTTAAATTCGCTGCCGGCTTATTATCGGCACTCAGTATTTGTTTTAACCCTTCGGTGTCGGTTCAAAAATGTAACTGGTAATTATTATGGGTTCTAAAAACTGTAAAAGAGAGGAACAAAAAAGATCAAACAATTGACAACATATTTCCAAGGATATAAGGATCACCGATTCCCATAGACAACCTACCCATTCTCTCAGCCGTATAAAAAATGTGTCCAACCTGCATCAAATTACAGCGCAATGTGCGATACTTTACGGATCAATACATCAAAGAGAGATCAATATCTTTTGATGCCTGGAGACAAATTGCTTCTGCTCAATACTCATTACGTTTTCCATCCGAAGTGCCAGGCATTTAAATGTGAACGCGGAAGGGTGAGGGTATGACAAAAGAATATTTGTTTGACGATAAAGTGCGAGTTACTGACAGATACACACGCTGGGTAATTATCAGAGAGACATTTCCAATGAAGTAGGTGGGTGACTACTAAAACCAATATCTGTGCCCCTGCTCTACTTAATCTAATCAGTAAAAAAGAAGTCATTCTAGACTGAGGTAAATTAACTATTTCATTTATCCAGGGTGCCTCTTGCTCGGTGAGCTGTAGTTTCACCATTTACAAAACCAACCTTATGTCTACCATTTGTTTTTTTGTGGACAGTCAAGTAAAATTGAACAAGAGCTATTAAATAGCTGCTGAAATCCAACGCTAATCCATAGATAGAGAAACGTTATCTTTATTATTGGCATCGTCTTAATCCTGCCTTTTCTGTTTCACAATGTGCATTGGATACTTTGGAAATAAAGGGAGATCACTGCGTCGGTTTTCGTTATGAGTTTTGGTATCTTGTGGGCGTTTTAAATACTTTAATTTTTCTATCATAATTCAATTATCAATTCAAAATTAGTATATGGCTCTTATTCATGATTAGTTTAAACTTTAATAAATTGTTATTCATTAATAAAAAGCAACTCTGTGTTTAGTAATATGTTGTAATTGAATATACCATAATACGTTTATTAACGTTTGTACGCAAAATAATTGAAAGTAAGTTGGTATCACTTAGATAAAAATATATTTAACATTTAAACATGGATTGTTCTAAACTGAAATCATATTGTCCGACGACTTAAAAAGTAGTCATCGCAGACATTTGTTTTAACATAATTTTATAAAATTTCAATGTCTGATTTTAAATAGACTAATAAAAATATTAATTTTGTTTTAATTTTTAAGACTATTTATTTAAGCATTGCTGTTACAAAAATAGTATGTGCGTTGTGTTGAGGGTTTTTAGTAATAATTGTCAAACATAAAGCATATTATAATAAAACATAAGTCAAATGTATAACTGCATTTCTCGATAAAAAAAAAACGTTATTACAATCCATCAAAATTTTCTGCTGAGTGGTAAAGGATGTGAATGCCACAGTATATACACAAACAAACATTGTGACAGATTCGAGCAATTACATAACGCTATTCTCAGAGGGAATAAAGAATGGTAATCATCGTTGTCTTAAGTTAAAGAAAATATTTGGACGATGGAACTTATTTTTTGCGGGGCAATAATTACGTTGATCATTTCAGGAGAACTATTATCATTATTATTATTATTATTATTATTATTATTATTATTAGTAGTAGTAGTAGTAGTAACATTAAAATGGAATTTTTCGTGTTTGATATTATTAAATCTTGGTAAATAAGAATAAATATATTGAAGGAGCAATTGGAAGGAGTGACTGTGCGCGTAACAACGTATAAAGTACTTAATCGCGTGCCAACAATAATCGTCTGATATTCATTAGAAATACGCGTAGATGACTACAAAGAACAGATACGTTTTCAAAAGGGGCGACGTAACACACAATTGACAGACGTGATCCCGGCAATGTATAGTACGTGGAGTGTTGACACACTTCTAGTCAATGAATGAGAATAAAACTGTGATTGTCGCTCGCAATACTGATAATGTTCTGACTAGGTTAAGGTCTAATCGATTTACGAATAATAATCAATCAAAGAACAACAAAACACCATTGCATAGTTTGACTCCTGGATAGCGCTGGATGAGGCGATAGATCGGAGAAACAAGCAAAAGATAGTCGGCAGTATGTTACTACTCAAATGTTTTCAAATATGAAATGTTTCAATAAAGAGGTATGCTACTAAAAAAATGATAGCATTTAAAATTTAGATCATAAAATAAAAAAAAGTCGAAACGTTAGTTACAAAACAATAAGGTTGGTCTGGTTTCGTAAGGTCAGCTAAAATACAAAGAACACGAGTTATATATTTACGACACATGGCAGTAAATAAAGTAAGAAAAACAGAGGAGGTCGGCAGTCAGACTTTGTCAGTGAGTTGGCTCTGAATATATAGCAATTAATGTGGTTAATTCGTGAAGATGGGGAAATGGGTGTTATTCTGTAGAAAGTGACAAACAGGAAAAATGTTATATATAAAAAATAAATATTGTCTGGTATCACTTTCGGAGAAATATGTATTTTTTATGCGTGACAATTACCGATAGAGCAAGGGTTCAGGAGATGGGGTACGTTCCCATTTTTTCTGATGTTTATTCGTTATGTTTCGCATACTGTTACGCAAACTTATTTGTCCCGCTTGAAAACAAGCATAGTAAACGACCAGATGCTGAATAGTATACACAGATAAAAAAAAACATTATGTATTTCGGTGCACACACACACACACACACACACATTTGAATCACGTTTACTATTGTTTCAATTTTCTTACCACTTTGTTTTTCATGGGGATGGGGCTTTCTACCGGATGCAAAATTCTCCTATTAGTTTAGTTACTACAACCGAGATTTTTTTTTAAAGATTCTAACCGCCCTTTAAGTGCTATTGTTTGTATTTTTTCCACTTGGTTCACCAAGTATATTCGTCAGATAGTTTATGAAATTCTGTTTCATTAACCTGGTTGCTCCGATAATGCCTGGTATGATTGATACATTCTTAAACTTCCAATTTTTTCACACTGATATGCAACAACACGATGAAAATCCAGCGATTACACTGCACGGGAATTAATTAAGTTGTACTTACTTTCTTAATCGGCATAAAAGCTCTTGATATGCCTTTAAATATTTTTAGTGTGATTAAAGAAATTCTATAATCCAATTTGTAAAGTCACCTGGCCATATCAAATGAAAATACGCCTTAAAAACTTGATGGCGCTTTTATAATCAATATATTTTTCAGTAATTAACTTCACAGCTATACATATATATCTATATACATATATATATATATATATATATATATATATATATATATATATATATATATATAAAGAGAGAGAGAGAGAGAGAGAGATGTTTTTTTTTTTTTTGGTTAGCGATATTAATGAATGAATTCAATTATTATATGGAAGCGTATTTTTAGCTAAATGCGAGTTGGGAATAATTTTCCCTTTGACCAGTTTGGTACCCCCGTATAGGGAGCGGCATATGTATTATTTTTAAAATATAATTATCCACTGACACGTGTTTCACGGTCTACAACTCATCGTAAATTGAAATACTCAGATACTCTTTTGTTCAAATTGCAAAAGTATTTATCTAAGCTATTAGGGACGCCTGGCGTGGCCATTGCGTAAAATTCGATTAAATATGATATTTGAATTCTTGTACTTCAGTTCCTTCAATGAAAATCGAAATCAAATTCCAAACTTATGAAGAATTCTTGATAAAATTATTTATAAAAAAAGTAGATTACTAACGTACTATCAGCTTAAATCGAAACCGAAACCAAAAATGATTAGGAATTCGTGGTGAAATTATTTTTAAAAAAATGATGACTTAAGTGCCATTAGCTATAATCGAAACAAAAACTATGAAGACTTCTTAGTAAAAGTATAATTAAAAATATTAAATGACTTAAGTGCCATCAGTTATAATCGAAACCAAAACCAAAACTTATAAATAATTCTTGGCAACATTATTTATTATAAGAAATGGAAGTGCATAACAATTAAACGATGCGGATGTAAGCATCAAACAAAATAACACACACGCTTTCCTATTAATATATAGATGCTCAAGATCAATAATATTTCGATAGTAGCAGAGGAATAGATGCAACGTAGCTTGATCATTATTCCAGTTGAATCCTTGAGCCGTATCTTGAAAAATAAATGAATCATTTTCAGAAAAATATGGTATGGCTAAAATTACACCAATGCTCTATTTTCTATTAGATTTTCTATTAGAACAAAACTTTGATTGTGTTTTTGCAATGAAATTATGCGTCTCCAATGTTTGAAGTCATGCATAGAAAGTTGCAATGAATTTTTCTGTAGATTGTTATATCGTTTGTATAATGATGTTATCAGATGATAACCACTGTTTGTATACAAAATCATTAATTGATTTTTTTGTGAAAAATTTCGAGCATATATGAAACAAAATCATCCATTACTTTGTTGCAAGTTGAGCTGTCACCCAAATAGCAATATCTTGATGATTCATTGCATGAAACAGCAATTATGTATTGTCAAATGATTACTTCCCCTATTATCAGTTTAGCAACATGAGATCTTACAATCATCAACTTCATAATCTGATGGATTTTGCAAATGCAGACAGTATAGGTCTTAGGACCACCTGCTAGCACAATTTCTTTTAGTCTAGGCTCAGCGAATTTAGAGAAGTTTATTTTCTCTTTGGTGTTTGATTCGAATAATTCAAATGCATCTGTCAGGTTAGAGAGAACAAAATATTATTTTGTTCTTTAATCCGTTCTCATTCTTTACAATAGTTTTGCAATTCTTTTTTTTTTCTGCCTTCTGATCGGGTCACCGGCGACTAAACTGGTTCCCCCACCAGACTTGTTTAGTGAGCAGGACGGCTAGTCCCCCTGAAGAATTAACAACAAGACCTTCCAAAAGTCGACTGAACCCTTTTTCGGGGTCAACGGATAACTAGCACCGTGTGTATTTATGTGTATGTATGTGTGTGCTGAGGTAGACAGGCTCCAATAAGCCGTGGTGAATATAACATTTCTAGGAGAAGCAAATCTCTAATTTACAAAAAAGCGGGAGACTAGTACCCGCATTAAGCTGGTCTGCAGCTTAACTTGTTGCTGGCTATCTTGCTCTTGTTTGTTGCTGAATCTCAACATTATGAACCGATAAAAAGACTTAGCTGTCGTACAAAGCTAAGACTCTGCAACAACATCTGTGTATAGACATTTGTCTATAAAAATGGTCCTGTGGCGATGGAATAGGTATGAGGTGTGGAGGCTTGAAATGCTGGAAGCAGGTAATAATTGATCTCAATGACAGTCTTCAGTGGCATGCCTGCTTGAGTGTGTGAATTCATGGGTAGGACTAAAAAAGTCATTTTTATGCTCATGGACTTAAAGTTTCTGAGGGAGTGGCGCTCGTCTAGCAAGACGTTGCAATCATATATATATATATATATATATATATATATATATATATATATATATATATATATATAAAGAGAAATAGAGAAAGAGGTGCGAGAATTAGGAAGTAGTATCATGAGAAAGAAACACTTTTCCAAACTATGATTAAACTATATATATATATATTTATAAATATATATATATATATACATATGTATGAATATATATGCATATTAATATGTATATAGATATGCATATACGTATACATATATATTTATGTATATATAAATTTATATATATACATATATATGCACATAAGTATATATGCACAGAATAAGTCGAAACGAGTTTGCGAAACTATAACTAATAAAAGAATACATATATATATATATATATATATATATATATATATATATATATATATGTGTGTGTGTGCGTGCTTGTGTGTGTGTGGTTGTGTGTGTATTTAGGTTTGATGCGAATAATGGAAATAGTATTTGTACGAAATAGAGATATAAAAATAATTAACTTGTAGGTTTATCAAATTTTCCTCATTATTGCGAGACTTCCTCTTGATGAACACCTAACTTTCTTTTTTTTATCTTTCTATATACATATAGTTCTTTCTTAATATATATCTAGGTATATAGGTTTAAATTTCTATTTGTATGTGTTCAGATATTCATGTATGCATATATATATTTATATGTGAATAAATAATTAAATATGTATATAGATATATTTATATACACACACATGTATATATATACACACACACACACACATATATATATATATACATATATATATATCTCTATATATATATATATATATATATATATATATATATATATATATATATATATATATATATATATATAATAAAAATAATTTAATGCAACAGATCTACTGTTTCGGAACTCCGGTGATTATTGGTCTTAAAAATATTATTTGCTGTAATATTTTATGAAGACAATTCCAGCTAATTAAAATTGTTCAATATACCCGATAGAACAAATAAATCATAATTTAGTCATTTAAATTTTATGACGTGAGATGGTAAAATTTCAAATCTATAAGTGTTATTATATGGAAGACAAAGAATCCATTTAAATAAATATATCTACTTAACCTATAGGTTTTCGATGACTACCCATCTCATCAGAGGAGTAAATATTAGCAAATATTATAATGTTTTACCTAATATTTATTTATAATTCATACTTATTTTAGCCGTTTAAAAAGAGAGGTATTGAGTGATGATTTCTATTTCGGATACAAAATGCGGCTGGTTAGCGTTGTGCTATATCGGGATTTCCGGCCGCCCGTTCACTGTTGATCGTCATAATTAGATTATGTATGTATTTAGCTTTATCAGTGTGAAATTGTCCTTGAGTGTGATGGCTGTTGACGTTAATCCACGAGTCAGGTGCCTCGCTAATTTAGTCGAATATGCCTTCGTGACAGAACCCAATCTTTCAAACAGCGGTAATCCTCACTTTCTGCATTGATGATTGCGAAAGCATGAAACAGTCGAGTCTGTAAATATAAAAATCATAACTTTTACTTTTTAGATTTATATATATATATATATATATATACATACATATATATATGTGTGTGTGTGTGTGTGTGTGCTGTGTGTGTTGTGTGTGTGCGTGCGTGTGTGTGTTGTTTGTTTTTGGTTTTAGCGATATGTTTTGAATTAATTCAATTATTTACGAAAATGCATTTTTACCTAAATGCGAGTTGGGAATAATTTTCCCTTTAACCAATTTGGTACCCCCACATGGGGATGGAGAGTGGTATATATATATCATTTATAATATAATTATCCACTGAAACAATCATATATATATATATATATATATATATATATATATATATATATATATATATATATATATATATATATATATATGAAGTTAGGTATGTCCATGTACAAAATATCATGAAGAAATTAACAATATTTTTTATATATTTTTAATATAGATTCTAGAAAATACTGTTCATAACATGGCCATTATATTCCGTAAAATAATTACACATTAAGCGGTTGCATATATGTAAATTTAGGTGTATATATATATATATATATATATATATATATATATATATATATATATATATATATGTATGTGTGTGTGTGTGTGTTTCTGTACGTATACAAAAAATCCGTACAACATCGATACCGTTGGGTTCACACAAAGGGGTCTAATATCTGGTCGTCTATGTCGGACGGCTGTTCATGTTTCTCTTCCCGGAAATGGCCTCTCCCACGCTCTATGAATCTTTAGGATATTTTAGTCTCTGATTTTTCTCTATTTTCGCAATGATTTTTATTTTTATATTGAGTTTCAACCGGCATTTCTTCCGATATAATTGTCGTTACGTGAGAAAAACAGATTTTCTTTTTTCTCTTTAATTAGCAAAATGAAGTCGCTTTGCTTCAGATTTTTGTGAATATATTTCCCATATTGGCGCTGCATTACTATCGCAGGTGACTTGCTCACGCATCACAGCTTTAAAAGTTTAGAACGACCTGAACTGCAGTTAATTTCAAATACGTCGAAAATCACCATGGTTTTTATTATCGCGTTATTTTGCTCTCACCCATTACCGTGTAGCATCATCCAGTCTCCAGTTGCTAAACCTAATATTAGTACACAGACACAGTTATAAATTTTACTTTATCCCTATTCAATACTTCAAATTGAACATAAATGAAAAAAATCTTAGAACTGCACGCCTGTGGAACTCTGTTCCGTCTGCCTGCTTCCCTCCGGACTACAACTTGGATGTCTTCAAGTCCAATGTTAACAAATTCCTAATGAACCGCCCCCTTAAGTAAACATTTCAGCAAATCTCCTCACTAACGTAATGTACTTGCAATAACCCTTATCCCTGAGTGGCTTCCGGGCCTTGATAAGTGGTGATCACTGTGTAAAAAAAAAAAAAATACTTAATCAAAACTTATCAAATCTAGGACGCACTCACAGTCTATACAATTACTTAAATTAAGTATCTATTAGACAACATCTTGTTATAGATATGTGGCTGTGAGAAGATGTTGCCCGATCGATATGAAATATGAGTTGTATTACTAAACGCGTAGATTTGATTGGTGTATCTCAATACGCAACAAGTTGTTATCTCGGCCTGTTACGCTTACATCTGAAAACGTATTTTTCGGTCTGTAATGATATTTATCTCTACTATTCTATAAATATTACGTTGTGTGTGGGTGTTTGTGCGAGATTCTTCCTCATAGGGTCCAAAATGATTCAGTCTATCTTTTTCAAATTTCTAACAAATGGAATTTATATGTCTGACGGTGTTCTTAGATATGATTTTTACAGAAATTCATCGGCTAAGCAGCGAAAATCGAAAAAATCTTATCCAAAAAATAACTTTTTTTTTTTCGTATAGATAAATAATTTTTAAGAATTAAAACAAAAATTTTACGGGGGGATTTTTTATCCGTAACACAGGCAAGGGAGATAATAAAATCTTAATAAAATATTTCTTCTTAAAGAAACCCCCCCGAATCATTGACATCTGCAGATATAGCGTAATAGTCGAACATTCATCTACCGAGAGAGTGATCCCCTGCCCATGTTAGGTCTATCTCACAATTTTATTTGATGTTTTTTTATTAATAAGTTAAATGTACAATAAATACCGAGACACTATTTAAAATTGCCGCAACCCATTTATTATTTTTGTATAATTTAAAGCGAAACATAAATCAGAAGTGGCATTTTCATAGCATGCATCGTCAAGCCCAAATACTAGCTGAGGGGATACTGAAAGAAACACAGACGGAATTTGATGAACGATATTATCATTATGTTTTTTTTTATTTTATTTTAATTTTCTTTTTTGCAAATTAATCCAGCAGGCAAATTATTCCTCGTAATATATAATTTTAAATAAAGGATTGATTCCATAATAATACATGCACAATCGGCATAAACTAAAATATCATATTTAAGCGTATTATACGAGCGGGCAACGCCGGGCGTCCAGCTAGTAAATATATATATACCTATAACTATATCTATCTATCTATCTATCCATCCATTCATCCATCTCTCTCTCTCTCTCTCTCTCTCTCTATATATATATATATATATATATATATATATATATATAGAGAGAGAGAGAGAGAGAGAGAGAGAAAGAGAGAGAGACGGTTGGGGGGTAGAAACATGCATATCACTGGGTATATCTTTGATGCTCGTAATAATATTTAATAATAAAATAATAAACTAAAAAAATACGTCGCATAACAATAAGAGGAAGACTCATTCACATAAATAATAAAAATAGCTTATAGCTTCCTAAAAACCGCTAAGCCAGCGAAATAAAAAAGGACAGTGTTTTGAAGCTGTTAATGTCGCTAAAAACAACAACAAATTTTAAATTTAAAAGCGATAAATAATGTGTTTTAAAATTATCAGTCATCGTAGCTTATTGGTAGAAAATCAGGCTGTCTAATTTGTTGTATTGAGACTGATTCTAACCCATGCTAATGACGGCTGACATTAGACGTCTGCATGTCCGTTGGTGTATCCTTTGTACACATAATAATATCTACATAATAGACACGGAAAATATGAGCATGAAAGTAATATTGTTAAGATTAAGCTTAGTAAAGTAAAAGTACTAGTTTTTTAAACTGAAAAACAAGACAAGATATTCTAGTAATAGTAAAAAATGTAATAAATTTATATTTTGAATTATTGCAGCGTTTGAATTTTTTATAATTTTATTAAAGATTATATATAAATTTTTTATAATTTTATTAAAGATTATATATAAATTTTTTATAATTTTATTAAAGATTATATATAAATTTTTTATAATTTTATTAAAGATTATATATAAATTTTTTATAATTTTATTAAAGATTATATATAAATTTTTTATAATTTTATTAAAGATTATATATAAATTTTTTATAATTTTATTAAAGATTATATATAAATTTTTTATAATTTTATTAAAGATTATATATAAATTTTTTATAATTTTATTAAAGATTATATATAAATTTTTTATAATTTTATTAAAGATTATATATAAATTCTTTATAATTTTATTAAAGATTATATATAAATTCTTTATAATTTTATTAAAGATTATATATAATTTTTTTATAATTTTATTAAAGATTATAAATAAATTTTTTATAATTTTATTAAAGATTATATATAAATTTTTAATGCTACAATATTAGAACTTTTTGATAGTTTTTACTGGAATATCTTGTAGTTTTTCTTTTCCAGTTTTAACTTTTCTAAGCTTAATCTTAACCACAATATTTGTTCATATTTCTATGCAACCCTTGATTTTTCTAGGCTTTACTTTTAAATAATACTTTTTTTAGTGTTCAATACCATACGCATTGTCAACTATAAAAATTATTACCAACTTCTTCAATTGACTTAATTTAAAAGTCAAATAAAATACGTTATTCAGTAAATAAATAAAAAGAAGAGAAAAAATAGAGAGAAACAGAATTTACCGGCGACGTCGTAAGTGAAATATTATCCGCCCTAACACGGCAAAGTGCTTATGTTAACTCTCTCTATATATAGCTATAATATTGTAGCACGCAAGCGACATTCCCGTTATGGGTTATGACGGTGTCGACGACGAAAAAATTGCTATGATAAACAACCACCAACCAGAAGAAATCTTCTCTAAAACATCAATATTGAAAAAGTTGCTATGCTAACAAACATCCAATCAGGAAAAACCGTCACTCACGCACCTTACATATTCTGAGGACTTTTGAACACCAGTAATTTTATGATAACTTTTGTTTTAATGAACGAAAATTTAACATTTTTATTTAAAAATATAGTTTAGTATGTAAACTATGAGGTGGAAAATTGTCTGAAATTTGGTCGCAAAATGAATGAGCCATGAAGATTTAAAGCGGTTCTAATTAAGTAAAGTAATATTAACCATATATTCAAACATGGTAGTGTTCAATTATGAAATTGAGAATATGTGTGAAAGCACTTCTAAACATTCTAGATCTACCCATTTGAAATTTGGTATATAGGATATTCAGACATATGGAAAACATTTTAACCTAATTTCTTTCGGTAAAAAGAATACTAAAGGGTAAAAAAATAGAATAATTGGTACGTGAGAGTAGTCGAATTTTTATCTGTTTTCCAACTTATTCATAAATACGCATGTGTGAATAGTTCACATTATATATTACTTATATTAAGAATAAGTAGTTCGATAACACCTTTTAAAAATTGTGTTACGCTGGTTTAATGGATATCGTACTTAACTCACTGTCTTTAGGTTTTGATTTCGATCTCAGGTCGGGTATTTTTTCTTACTCACAAGAAGTGAACGGTTTAAAAAAATACTCGCATGCACAAGTCTCAGTTTTCCGCATGTTACGACGGGCAATGCTAGTTTGTTATATCAGCGTTAGTATATTGGTTGTTGTTCTAGATGTTATTCATACTATGTAAACAGCATTCTCTGTGTCTAGCACACAGATTGAGCGGAGAGATTTCAACAATAGCCAGAGATTTTTTTTTTTATACGTTGTAAAACATATCTGGTATGATTGTAATAAAGTGTTTTTTTTACATGAATTTATTAGCAGGAATTAATGCTGTTAATGGTTTAATGGTTTATCGTCTTAAGACGGGCATTGCCTTTAAAGGAGATAAGTCACCGGATCGGTTTTCCTTTTACCCCGCACAAAAGCACAGTATAAGTGGGTAACATGTATTTAGGATCGTGTAATAGTATTGGAGGTCCGTAGTTGTCCAGACTTTGATATCAACCGCACTGCACACCTGATTACAAATTACACACCTATAATTAAACAGACACAAAAGTAAACTTTCTGTGTGATTGAATGGCTGCGGTTCGCTTCTGCACGCCTAATAAGAGCCCATTCATGAATCCGTTTAACAAAAAAAGCGTGAAGACATTTCGTTTGATGTAACCGACACAAATCTAAAAGTTCAAATCTTTTTTAAGATGTTGCGTGATATGATGAGACAAAAAATACAACGTGTTTATGTTTCTGAATTATCAGGAAATAAATAACTTACCCATTGTACTGGTGTTAACTTCTTTGATAATTAGTTAAGTTCTGTATTATAATTAAATACAACAATTGGCTGGAATAGAACGTTTCTTAGACTTCAAACAATTATCATCAGACAACAACACTGTATAAATTTGAAACCAGTAATACTTGTTTATTTTTGTCGTTGTAATTGGCTTTAAACGTATATTTTGCGCATTTGATTTTAAAATTCAGATTCAGTCAACACATCTAACACATAAAAGTATACCCTGATATTCAAATCGCGTGGCTAGACGGATTTTACCGGTATTTCAAAAAAAAAATGCAGATAACATCACGCAGATTCTTTATTATTTTTTCTTCAAATAAATATCATGGCGAAGAAAAAAAGAAAAAGAAATTAAATACTGACGACGGCGTATAATTCCGATATATATATATATATATATATATATATATATATATATATATATATATTTACATATATATATATATATTATATATATATATAAATACATACATTTTAAGCAAGTAATACATATTTATTAAATTTAGTCGTTGTATTTGACTTCAAACGTATTTTATACGTATATACATACACACACATATATAATAATAATAATAATAATAATATATATATATATATATCGCATATATATATATATATATATATATATATATATATATATATATATATATAATTTTCTAATTAAGCCAACTATGGAAGATGACATGCCGTTTTTTTTTTCTAGACATCTAATTTCTTGAATCCACTCACATGGGGACGAACCCATCTTGGACTACTGCACTATCGGCAAAAAAACAATTTCCATTATTTCAGCTACGTTGTAAATTTTCATACTAAACTAATTCTAATTGGATTGAAATTTGAACTGTATTCCTTCTAAAGACTTATTTTCGCCCTCGGATCACCTTTAAAAGATTCTGCATATAAGTTACAATTTTATGCCCGGTTCGTTTTTTTTTTTGTTTTTTTTTTTTACATCTACTACATTTTTCCCCTTGTGTTGTTGTTCCGAAAGACATTAACATTTTTGCAATTTATGACAATAATTAATAACCGTTTAATTTTATGTCGTAGCCATCAAATTCTAACATTACTACAAAAACAATTTGCTGATTGTTTCTGTCCTCTGATGAAAAGAATGGCAAGAATAGCATTCTTTGAAACTCCGGGGAATAAAGACTTTGTAAATTGTTTATTATTTTGGAGTATTAAGTCGAACAATAAATTTGATTGCGAATTTCAACTTACAGGTTTAATTTCTTTTCTTTTATATATATAGACGGTTTTCGGCTGTATATATATATATATATATATATATATATATATATATATATATATATATATATATGTATATATATATACAGTCAGAAAATTTGCTTGATCTGTTTGCTTGATCTGTGTTAGCTAGACCTTCTTGTTCGTAGTGAGGATTCTCAGATTAAGGAGTACTCATATCGCGTACAAGTTCTTGAATTTCGAATTCTGAGTTCAAATATGTTCAACTGATGAGTTCAGATAAGCGCGGTACTCAAGTCCGTGCCTTTCAGTTCGTTGACTTACATGTTTCCTACGACGTTTCCGGATAGTGAAACTAAGTATATCATCTCAGATTCTTTAACTCCTTACCTCTCGTTCTTCTCTTTCTCTTCCTGTCTCTGTATATATATATATATATATATATATATATATATATATATATATATATATATATATATATATATATATAAATTATATATATACATATATATATATATAATTTATAATAATATATAGAATTTACTTGATTCCTCCAGCCTTAACAGACGTGTTTTAAATATTCTCGCCAGTGCTTTTTCTTTTAATGATTTGGAATTCATTCAATTTGCGATTTTTTCCAAGGAACTCTGCCTTTTAGATCATTTTGAACCATTTGGAATTTACCCATTGGTTGGCCATTTTTCATTCGACCGTTTTGGATTTTACCATTCTTGGAGTTTTTAACCTTCACCGGACTATCCATTCATGTGAAATCTTTTTATCATTTTTCTTTTACCTCCTATTCCCCTTACCTCACCCTCTTTTTAACCAAATTAGATCTGTGACTTACTTGTAGTTTCATTAAATACTTTTATATGCAAAATCCGATCCCGCATTTTGCTAATTCCTGCCCTCTGATGAGAAAGAGAGTATTTCTTCGAAACTCCGCGGATTAAGGACTATCCACTTATCTTGTGCTTCCTTTTTTAAAATTAAATATGTTTTTAACTCTTTTTAAAGATGTATTTTAACATGTTTTATTAATCATTTGTTCATATTATATATATATATATATATATATATATATATATATATATATATATAGCGCGGATGTATTCTTGCGGCAATTTATAAAATGCCACAAATAGTTTATTTTCAAGGAAGGATAGTCAAACTACATTGTAAATTTTGGACCTTCAGACTTGAAATTTTCTGGAGTATTTGGACCTATGGAACAAAATAAATTTTGTGTTTAGTCGAAAAAAATAGCTGCTAATAGGCAATATTTCATAATTAGGATTTGGCAGGAGTAGTTCGAATAAATATGTATGATCTACTCATGTACACATATACAGTAATACGTTTAACTGCATTAAGTTTTCAAACTATAACACGCATGTGCTTAGATAGTAATAAATATTGCTAGACAGCTAACGGTTTTGACTTCGGTTCTAGATGATGGCATCAATTCATTTTTAGCTTTTGAAATCACTTCTATAGATAATGCAAATCAATAAAGGATTGGATTTATAATAATAAATACGGCATCTGCATGAATTAATATATCATATTTAAGTGTATTTTACGATCGAGAAATATCAGACGGTCTATATGTAAGTGAATAAAACAGAAGAAAACAACTACAAGTTAAAAATAAAAAATAAAAATGTAATATAATATGAGGTGCATTCAAGAAGTTTGCAGAATTTTTTATGCATGCATTTAAAATTATTGTAGACTCTTTTAATTAGAATATGTTATTGCTATACATCTGATAAAATGAATGATCAATTGTTACGATTCAGATTCAAATGAACAGCTACAGTAGGAATTGGAATACATCCTATTAATGCCTGATTGTCGCAGCTGATGATTTTAAAAAATGCAATCTGGGCGGGAGGGCACATTAGAAGAACTATATGCCATAAAATTCGATTTTAAACTTGATTAAAGTCACACAGACACGTATGAAAATCTAGACACTGTTTTTGGAAGATCTGACCTGAATCGAGCATCAGCTTTGATTTGCATAAGAGATTCAAGCAGAGCAGTCAATTTTTGAGTGTTGATGAGAGGTGTGGGGGAAGGAGGAAAGTCAGAACAATAGTATTGATTGTCTAAATAAATTGATTCATGGAAAAGGACCGCCGTGTGTCTATAGAGACAATAAGTGCACAGTTTGATGTCATAACTGTACAGACAATTATTCACAAGGAACTGAAGATGCGGAAGATTTGTGCGAAGCTTGGCGCAAGGGTGCTACGTGAAAATCACTGATTATTTGACCAAGATGGGCATCAAGGCATGAAACCGTATAGTCTGTCGTTATGAGACAATTGAGAAGATTAAAGAGGATGTGATTAGGGTCATTTACACGCTCATACAAGAGGACATCAATGTGTCCTGCCGGAAGTTGTTGGTAAAGTATAACAAATACATTCATTCCGGAGTAGACGGTACAACAAGTGCATTCCATCCTGAGTAGATTATTCGAAAGCGACTTGAGTTATATGTGTAATCATACAAAATAGTCATGATCATATTGGAGGAGTCTCGTTCATAAAAAATAGAAATTAGCAGTATGAGATGCAAGCAGTATAATGATAAATAGAAGTAAATCCGAAATAAAAAATATACAGAAATATATAGAACAAAGGAGTAAGTTATAACCAGCCATTACACTTGAACTGGAGTTCACAAAATAAAAAAAAACTAAGTTTTAAAAAATAATATGAAATCTATAAACTAGTTTGCATCGGAGAAAAACAACAATAAAAAGCTTAGGAGAGAATAAGTTAAAGATAAATAAAAAAGAAGAAAAATAAAGAAAAAGTTCATTGTACAGAAAGAAAAGTAAGAGAACGCGGTTTAATAAGAAGAGGAACAAAAAAAGAAGTTAAAAAAAGATAAGGAATAAAAAGCGAATATTAAATACATAATAAAGAAGGAAAAAGAAAGAGAAGAGGATTATCAAGAATGATCAAAGATAAGAAAGGGAGGAATACAAAAACGAAAACATTAAACCAAATGGGTCGTACTCATCAGAAGAAAATGTAAAGAAACAAGGTTATAACAATACAGAATTAATAGAATCAGTAAAATATAAAATGAAATAAAGAAAAACAAAAAGGAAGAGGGCAGTAAAAATAAGATATATTAAGGCAGGAAAACTGAAACTTAACAAAAAATGATTGCATATAGTAGTGAAAGAAATAAAAGAGAAAGGGATTTTTGGAAAGTAAAAGGACAGAAAAAACCTGCGCAGAAAAATGAAATAAATGAAATGTGAAAAGTATAGAGAAGAACGAAGTAAATGGAAAAGATTGGTAAATAGAAATATTTAAAGAAAGATTGGTATAGGTGATAAATTGAAATATTTAAAGAAAGATTGATAAAAGTGATAAATAAAAATAAAAAAGACAGAAACAAACATTAGAGAAAAAAGATGAAAATATAAAATAATGTAAGAAAATGGAGTGTGTAGAAATTACGAAAGCCAAAATTAAATAAGCAAAAATATAAATTAAACATAAAAAAGCATATAAATTCTTCTCGCGAGAAACAAGACGATTTAAACCAAAATATATTCTTGATGTTCTCGCTAAGTAAAAAGAAAAGGAAAAAGAAAACTACACCATTTTGTGATTAAAATAACAGAGACCAAATATAGGGGAGGTAACTGTGGTCATAAATTTTGTCTTCAGGAATGTGATGGAAAAATACCAACAAAATACATAAACCGGAAGAAAATGCACAGAAAATATAAAAAAAGATATAAAGAAAAACTGTTACAAATCGAAAGACAATGTCGAATATAACAATAGCTAACTTCATCCTTATCCGGGGCACTTGTCTCATTTACCGGCAAATGACACCACCGTAAAACGTACCGAAGTCACGTATACGCCATGGCAAAGGGAGTTAGCCAGTTTTATTAGGCTTTCCTGATATTTACGTGAGATTTTCCTATCACAGTCCTTTCACTATGTTAGAAATGTCACAAGGATTTGCATCTTTTTTATATTTTTCATTTTTTCAATCGTTATTTTCATGCTATCCTGTGCGTGTGCGTCAATAGGAGATTATTAGCCGAGATACAGAGAGGATATCTTTATGTTAAGCTTGGAAAATCCTAAACGGACATACATAATGACCAACCAGAAATTTCCCCAATAAGACTATTTTAGAAATGTCGCATGCATTGCATTTATTTTTCCATTTTCAATTAAATTTTATAAACGAGATCATATATATATATATATATATATATATATATATATATATATATATATATATATATATATATATATATATATATATATATACTAGTGGAATTCTAAAAGTAATTCTTTATATTTTTCTTCTAGATAATGGATCAGAGCGGATTTCAAATAGCATTGTTATGATGACTAAACGTATGCAGTTATAACCTGAATGTTTTATCTCTAATTTGACGGCGTGGGAATTAAAGATAACAAAACCTGTAATAGATGTGCGTCAGAAGCGGAGGTGTGTAATTGAATTCTCGATAAAATGTCACTGAGAATGACGTTTACAATATAAAAGACGTATGGACAGGTACATTACTAGTTATAACAGTTTCCCTCTCGTTTCCATAGTTTTATCAACATTTTGATTAAAAAAAAATAGAAAACTTGATTCTAAAACGAATATAGTTTGAAAATGACTAACAAGAGTATGTAAAGTCGTCGTCTATCGCTAGCAAAAGCGCATTGATATTGGTGGTGATTATGTAGAAAAATAAGTTCAGGTGCCCAGATATGGAGTATTGCTGTCATATTTGGGCTGGTGCATCGGCTACTAGTCTCTCGCTCCTTGACAGGGTTCAAAAGAGAGTCGCAAATCTGATAGGCCCTTAACTGGCATCTAAGCTTCAGCCTCTGTCCCATCGTCGAAACGTTGCATCCCTCTTCCTGTTCTACAAGTATTATAATGGTGAATGCTCTGATGAACTGCAAGCACTTGTGCCCCCACGACGTAAACACCCGCGACAGACCCGACAGGCTGCAAAATCCCACCCCCACACTGTAGAGATCCCTAGATGTAAAAGATCTTTCTACTCCAGTAGTTTCTTCCCCAGAACTGCTAGACTTTGGAATTCCATTCCAGGTCACTGCTTCTCCAACTGTACTGACATGCATAAGTTCAAGTGCAACGTGAACCAACATCTCGTTGCCCTAATCCCTACACAGTACCCCAGTAGATGTTTACCCTGATAGAAACCCCCTACACCAAAGTAGCAATGTGCCTTGTTTGGGGTGAAAATGTAATTAAAAAAAGGTGCACTAAAGATTGCTTGCTATAATGGTATAACTCCCATCTTTATATCTCTTCATTTTTTTGTGGTAAAAATATAGAATGCTTTTCTTTTGAAAATACACTCGCATATAAAGTGCAAATAGTTAGAATATTGTAAAATTTACATAATTTCCAATTATAAAATATTTGTTTACAAATATAATGTGTTGAACCAGTATGGCATTGTGCTGTTAAGTTCTCAAATTTCGCGATACATCTCATTTTCAAGAAAAAAAATATTAAACGAAAATATGTGCAATTATTCGATAAGGGGATTATTC
>NC_136519.1:67857379-68134879 GCF_053919585.1 Euprymna scolopes
CTTAAAGAAAAACTTCATGGCTGGGAAGAGGTGAAAGTCAGAGGATGCAATGTCAGGAGAGTAGGGAGGATGGGGGCGGATTTCATATCCACACGCCGTGCTTCTGATCTGGCGACATGCGAGTTGTGAATCGGAGCGTTGTCTTGCAGGAGGAGGGTACCTTCGCTGATCTTGCCTCGCCTCTTGATTTTGATAGCTTCCTTTAATTTCCTCAAAAGTGGAGCATAATGGGCTCCTTTAATTGTGGTACCCTTTGCCAGGAAATCTGTCACCACTACTCCGTCCTGGTCCCAGAAGACTGTGAGTATGACCTTGCCAGCGGAGGGCTGCACCCTTACCTTCTTTGGAGGTGGCGAGTCCAAGTTTTTCCACTGCATTGACTGGGATTTGGTCTCTGGAGTATAGTGATCGACCCAGCTTTCATCTTGTGTAATCAGTCTTTTAAAAACTTTGACTCATCTTCTTGGCACATCTCCAAATTCATCCTCGAGCACTCAACGCGTTCTCGCTTCTGGAATGGTGTGAGCAACCTGGGAATTTATCTGGCAGACACCTTATGCATATGCAAATCGTCATGAATGATAGTTTCCACAGACCTTGTACTAATCTTGACATCTTGGGCTATTTGGTGAATAGTAATGCGCCGATCTTCCAAAATGGCAGCCTACACTTGACGGACAGATGCCTCGTCAACGATAGAAGAAGGGCGAGCAGGTCTGGGAGCTGTTTCCACAGACTTCCGGCCATGTTTGAATTCACGATGCCAGCGTTTTACTAGGTCATATGATGGGGCATTATCGCCATCAGTTTCTTTCATTTCATCAAAAGTCTCCTGTGGTGTGCGTCCTTTCAAATAAAAAAAACCGGATCATTACTCGACATTCAACAGACTCTATTTCACATCTTACTCAGTTCAAACACCTGTAAAAGAGAAACCACAATTAGTTCAGAGCTGCAATTTGCCGCATTACCTGTAGAGATATAAATTATTGCACATGCAAAATCTCAGTTTGAGCAGACAACTGGAAGTGGGGCAGGAGCATTACTTATATCCCGCCCCTCGTATCCGGATTTGAATTTTCTACGCATGTTGTTTAGTGGAATCATGTCTTTAATAGACAGTAATTGTGATAAAGAATAACCTTAGAAACCTCTCTTTTAATTTTGATTTCGGCTATGCATTCTCCATTAATTGTCATTTCAAGTTTTCAAATTCTCGTTGCATTTTCTATCAAATTGAATATCTTACCTGATATTTTGTACATTCTCAGGCATTCTATTATCCATGTTTGCAGGATTCTTTCATATGTTTTCTCATAGTAAATCAATGCTATTGCTAAGTTTTTTTTTCTATTTTAACCTCCTGCAGAAAATTTGCTATAAGTATAACATGTCATGCGTTCATCTTTATCTTTTTTGGCTTCTTTTTTATTCCTCTGGGGGAAGTCCTCGGTATGAAGGAAATGATAATTTGATTTCTTTGTCACCCAGTTTGTATTTTCAACATTGTAGGTAAACAGGTCATAGTCATAAAGTTGCTGGGAATATTCCGTTTTCGGTGTCTGTTTGCGCCAGTGTGGTTATATATTTGGTCACCAATTCTGATATATGTCCTTCTTGGATGGATCTTTTCAAGTACTGAACTAACCTCACATTAAGGTTTGTGGTTTTCTTAAACTAATAGGCATGTATTCCGTCATGACCTGGTACTCTCAAGTTGGCCATTTTTCGTAGGGTTTTCTTGAGAGTTTTTTGCTGATTTTATTCCATGTTCATTCTTCGATTTGCTGTGACTCATTTCTTTCAGCCATTCTACATTTCTGTCATGATGCGTTTGTTCCTTCCATATTTGGCTCCAGGGGCGTTTCGTTTCTGTCGAGTCTGGTTGTTCTGCTTTGTTTCTTCTCAATTTACATTTTGGTAGATTTGGCTTTAATTATTTTCAAAAGTCGCTGGTCACATTTCTATTTTCTCATTGTCTTCTAGTTGTTTTGATTTGTCTGATTGCTTTGATTTCTTTCTTTAGTTTGTTGATCTGGGTTTCAAGCATCAATTCCCATCCACGTTTTGCTGTTCCTAGTTCTTTCTCCATCATACTGTTAACTTCATTCTTACTGTTTTGGTCTCTGTAGCGATTAAATTGTTTAGGCCTGTACTAGTCTGTGTTGGAATCTAGGACGATCTCGGTCCCCATGTTTCTTTATACAATTTATGCTGGTCTTCTACCTCTGTAGTTTCTATGTTTGTGACTTCATCGAGGTGCGTTTCTTCCTCTGTTCCGTTATTTGTCTTTTATTGTATTTCATTCAGTTCTAGATTTGAAACCCACCCGTTTTTTAGGATAAGTTTCGCTTGGTCTGCAATTTCTGTTCTGCTGTATGGTACTACTTGACATGTCTCATAATCTTTCATCCGTTTGCGATATTTTCAGTCTTTGGAATGACGTCTGTAATAGCATTCTATTATCAATCTATTCTCTTTTTTGTACATTTCTTCCTTTGGTTTTGGGGTCAGTGTTGGTTAGTTATCTGTTTTATGTGTATTGTTTTTGTACCTGAAATTTAAGGGAATACTTACGTATCCGTGTCGGTGATATTGTTTCTTAAATTAGAAGAGGAGCAAACATTCGTAGGATGACGACCAAGCCCCTCGTTCTGACTACCGAAAAACAGTGGGTTGTATTTCAATAGAAAACGTATTATCACGCCTCTAACTTTATTTTTTTGTTGTTTTATTGTTTTTTTTGTGTGTTCATCTGGCTTTATTATTTCTTTTTGTGTTTATTACTACATTTATTTTACTGTAGCAAAATAACAAATAACATATGAGTACACGTCCATACTGAGGTCAACCAAACTGCTAGGCATCTAAATCTCTTTTCCGTGTTTGGTATTATGTCTAGAAATATCATTAATAAACTTATGATAAAGTTTATGAATTGAAAATGAATTTCAGAAAGTTGTCTTACAATGAATAAAGTGACAACTGAGCTGTGTTAAAGTCGTTGTTCTCGTTCTTGACATTCTGAATGTATAATAAAACTATCAGTAATATATGTATATGTGTTATCAGTCTGAATCTTAAATCATGCTATGACTACAATGAATTTAATGCTCAATTGGGTTTACTATGAATAATACACTATCCGGCACTACCCAATTCAGTAAACGGGAATCTATTTTGTTGGTATAATACTCATCGATTTGTCTGATATCCTGCGCTTAACTTCTAAATATCACTTCTGTTGCTTCTTTCTACATGTATTTGCCGCATGTCTCTATATAAGACTTTCCAATTCTTTCAAGCAGTCATTTGCATTGTACAGTAGACACGCGAAAACAAAAGCAGTGCTGAAAGTTAAAGAATTGCTCTAAGTATGCACGGGTGTCTTGACATTTTTGTAACCGCATTTGATCATAACAGATTTTCTACAAATATTTCGGTTCTCAGGTGGGTGAAGATCCTCAGTTAAACCTATGCTGCTTCCCAGCTCAGAAAGTTGGTTTCATATCTGTGGAGTGATCTATATATATATCCTCTGTTCTATAACTACAATCTTATCTTATATCTTGTTAGATACTCAAACTGGTTTAATAAATTTTGTTCATTGATGCAGCTAAGCTTCATACCTGTAAAGGTCATCTCATTCCTCAAAGATAGGCGTTGTGATAACTACTAGTTTGGTAACTTCCTGCCTCATATCTGCATTGCGATGACGACGAGAAGATGCATGCCGTTGAGTCAAGTTTATTCAATGTAACCAGTAAGCAAGTGGCATGTGTAGTGCTACGTCCAACGCTGCGTCTAATAAATTGAGCCGTGCTGCTTTCGCATAAACATGAACCCAATAAAGAAATAGCCCAGATACAAGTCAGAATATCTTTGTGTAGATGTGATTCTCCATAAAAATGTGTATATTTTTCGTTAGATTTTGTTCCAGAAGCTGATGATAAGGTAGACAGGATAGAGTTGTAAACCGCACAAATAAATTGGACGCATCGTAAAGAGAGTTTTTCATAAAACCATGCAAAACATGTTAGCAAATATTCTCATTGAGAAAGAACTAAAAATCGAGATGATATACGCAACAGCATTACACAATTTGTAACGATATTTGGTTGGGTGCGTCATGGGGAAGGTGTTTCGTACTAATGTCCTGAGATTTTCAATCAGTTCCATTTTCCATAAGACTAGATATCCCAATGTGAACATTGAAAACAATTTCGTTAACGGAAATCTTACCATTCACCGTGTTTCTATGGCTTAAAATCGAACTGATTTAATACATTTACCTTATGCAATTACAATTCTTTTATACTGTTTTCCCTGTTTTGCATAAAATTGTAATTCCCCAAACATAAACCACCGTATAAAACTGGATTAAAAAATTCATATTTTTATTTACATGATTAAGCGTATAGAGAGCGCAAACCTCCGCCAGAGTTCACTGTCAATTTTCATTAAAGGAACATTTCTTTTAAAAATATGTTTCTAATGTTTCCATCATTTTCCTGGATGGATAAGATTTTTTTTTACTAATGTAGCGTATATAAAGACACAAAGACTACTCGAGGTCAACGTTTAATACGGTTTTACGTTAGAAAAAAACATCTTGAGACGTTTGGAACCGATCGGTGAAATGATAAGAATGAAATTATTTAGAAGGACGGTCTGATAAGAATTTGTAAAAAAGGGGTTTGAAAATGACCGTTTTTACTAAGGTAAGAATCAGTTCGGTATTATTATTTGAAGCAGATGAAAATGTGTTGAACATAAATTATGGTTATAAAATGTCCGTTTGATTTTAGGTACACAGATGAATTTGCTGTGGTTTACGCTGTTTACGTTTTTTTTTTCGCTACTTGTGATCGGTTTTTGTCGATAAGCTAACGAACCATTTGCCGTGAACAATTGAAATATGTATTGCATCCGTTGCCTTGTTCGATTCTTACTTTTTTCATTAGCTTCTTTTCCTTCTTTTTCTTCTTCATATTTAATCTGTTTTTAGTTTGTTTTTGTTCGATTTTATTTTTTGCTTTTTTTATATGTTCGTGGTTTTCTTTGTTTTATGCATTATTATTTTTAATATTATTCATTTTAAATAATACTAATTGTAATAATAATAATAAGAAGAACATGAATGAAGAAGAAGAAACCTAGTAGAAAAAGAAGAAAGGCCAAGACAATGCAGATACAAAGAAAACAAGTAGAAAGATAACGAGTTCTGCGAAAACAATTAACAACAATTGTATCGTAAACAAGAATTGATAAACCTAACGAGACATAAACAAACTTTTGGAGCAAAAAAATTGTTTTCCTATTTTTTTAATAAAATTTTCGCATTTTATTACGCCGTTTCCTACTTAGTTATAAAATGCTATTCTTATTCCTTTTTTCTTTATTAGTTTTTTTCAGTTTCTGTTATGATGTTTCTTGTATTTTTGGTTTTTTGTCCTGGTGGAACCCATGGGAATTCGACATGAGACTCATTTATAAGTGATATATTTATGCTGGCATTCTGTAGATGTTTAGCGTAATTGAAGATGCCCTGATATTATTGTAGTTCTTTTGTTTAAATTGCAAAACTATTCATCTAAACTTCTGGGACGCCCGCCGTAGCTTAGTCGCTTAAATATGATACTTTCGTTCTCGCAGATTTCCTTTATATTGTTATAGATCTAATGTTATATCTACTTTTATATATTATAAGGTTGCGATTTCAAAAATAAAAAAAAACTATGGATATGATTGAGTACATAACCAAAACTAATGCATATATATATATATATATATATATATATATATATATATATATATGTATATAAATTACTATATATATATATATATATATATAGTAATTTATAAAATGTATATAGCGATTAAGCTCTACCTACGTATTGAGCACTTTTGAAGTATATACTTAAAGTTTACGCATAAATCTATACTTTTGTATATTAATTTTATGTGAGTAAATTAAGTAGTTATATATATATATATATATATATATATATATATATATATATATATATATATATTAGTGCTGGGATGATTCCAATATTTTCCTCAATTCCGATACAATTACAGATTCCGTACTAAATCTCCTGTTTCTGGTACAAGTACTGATTCAATTCTTTAAAATCTCTAAATATTTAACTATAAAAATTCTTATTTTGTCCTGATTACTGTAAAAACACATCTTAAATTTGCCTACATTTTCTCAAACGTAACAAAACAAAGTTGTGACGGAGTGATCTAAAGATGTTAGTCTTACTGAAAGTTTAAATCAATACATATATTTATTTTATTATTACTACAACAAGTGGAAGATGTTTCTATAACCAAATTCAAATAAAAACAAAGAATATATAAGGAATCGGTTTTGCCATTGAAAAATAGGCTCAAATTCTTTGGATTTCGATTCCGGTTCTAATATCCACAAAAAGCTCTGATTTTTTCGTTTCCCGATTCCAATTCCTATCAATCGTCCCACCATATATATATATATATATATATATATATATATATATATATATATATATAAACTTGAGTTCCCTCAGCTATAATCGAAACTGAAACCAAAACTTATGAAGAATCCTAGATAAAACTATTTATAAAAAAATAGATAACTGAAGTGTCATATTCTATAATATACATCATACCTATCTGTTTTAATGCACACATGGATTAGTATCATTTTAGGCCCGACCCAGCCGACGAAAAATATCGACAAATTAGCTTAAAGCATCATTTTTTTTTCCTCAACTAGGCACTTTTCTACAAGGAGGGGTCGCTTTTCACGAAAGTCATTCCCTCTTTTCGATTGACTAGATACTTTCGGCTCGTCAACGGCAAAGACATCATTTTTTCACGTATTTTCCTCATTCGAGGTACGGATTCGAGCCTGCCTACCTACGATCGCTGTTTTTCAACACACACCTCCATCCACCCGGACAACGCTGAGCACAAGGCTATAATCGAAACTATAGCCAAAACGTATGAATAAATTTTTGTAAAATTATTTTTTAAAAATAAATGGCATAAGTGGCACACGATATAATTGAAATCGAAACGGAAACGAAAACTGGAAAAATTCTTGGTAAGATTATTTACAAAAAAATAAAAAATAAATGACTTGAGTACTATCAGCTAAAATCGAAACTGAGCCCCAAACTCATGAAGAATTCTTGGTAAAATTATCTATTACAAGAAATGGAAGTCAATAACAATTAAACGACAGTCACTCGGATGTAAGCGTGACACACCAAATAAATAACGCACACCCGATCCTATTAATATATAGATCAGCCATCTTTTTATTATTTACTTCCTCTTACATTATTTTTCATTTATTTTTTCTTCTTTTTTATTTTCAGTGTTTATTCTCGAGACTTTCCTTTTCTCTTATTTATATCTATTTTCTTTCATCATTTTCGCTCTTTCTTCAATACCGATATTTTCTCAAGATATATTTCTATATATGTATTCCTTACTATATGTATTCCTTACTATTTATTACTATTAATATAATTTTTTTAACATTTTATCATTTATTTTTCTTTTGAATTTTCCCCCATTAATTTTCATTGTGCATCTTCTGTCTTCCCTTTCTGTGAAAGTCTATTTCCTTTAATTTTAAAATTTACTGATTTTACTTGATTTGTTATTCGTTTTTTGTTTATCGTTTCATGTTTCCATGTTTTAATCACTTTTTTAAGAAGTCTTTAAAAAGCATTTATCTTTCTTATTTTGTACGATGTCATTTTTTATTTAATTTTTTTCGGTCTCATTGTGTATTGGTTTTCCGTTTTTCCTGTTCTGTCTTTTTCTCCTTCTAAAAAATTTCTTTTGACTTTTTATTTTAATCCGACTCCTCTGTGTCTTCCTTAGTTTCATCATTAATCATGTATTTATTTTTTTCATTTCATCATTCATCTTTATTCTTTTCTGTTTCTTTTATTAATTTCGTTTTAATCATCTTATTTTCTTCTCTTTATTCTTTTATCACTTTCACTCCTTCATCAGACATCTCACTGTTGTCCTTCGTTTTAATTTGGGTTTTCTGATCCACTCTTCCTTTTTTATTTTTTTTCATTATCCCTCTATTAATTATATGCACTTTCTTCTGTGCACTTTCTTTCTCGTATCATCTATTTAGTTTTTCTTTATTTTCTTCCTTTCATGTTTTTATGCTTACGTTATTATTTTTTTCATTAGCTTCCGTTGCTTTTATATTCTCTTATATATTTGTCTTAATTTGTCATACTTTAACTTCGTTCCTCTTTCAGTTTTTCTTTTGTTTTCTTTTGTTTTTTTTTGTTTTGTTTTTACTCCAATCGATTCTTACTTGTTTTTTTTTCTCTTTACATTTATATATATTTTTTTCAAATTTCAAATTTCTTTGTTTTCCATTCAAGTTTTTTTTCTCTCCTTTATTTTTGTCATATTTCGTTGTTATGTATTCTTTCTTGGTTCGTCCTATTTATGCTCTGCCTTTCTTTCCTTCCTTTTTGTTTCGTACTTTCCTTCATCATCTTCCTGTATTATAGCCTGCACGTTTCTCTTTCTTTCTGCGTTTCTAACTTCTTCGCTGATATTTATCACCCATAAAGAAGCAAAAAACGACAATTAACGAGCACAACGTCTCGTTTGCTTTGCCCCGATTTAATGGAGGCTGATTAGCCTTTGTCACTGGATCGCAGATTAAAAAATATAACTCATGTAAAGAACGGGACCAAAATTACAGTCAAGTTAAAAGACGTTAGTCTTAAATTGTTTTTTACGACTTATCGAGTTGTTTATGGGGGAGGGGTATATTTGTTTTAGTCTGATACACTTAATTCCCCGCCCATTGTTTCTCTGAGGGACGACATCTCGAAAGTGTCCCCTTCATTTGTTTAAATGTTATTTTACGATTTCAATAAAATAAATATTTATTTTATAAGCATTAAAATTTATTTTCTTTTGTACATTTTACTTTATCATTTTATTGACATTCTTGTAACTAGCAGGGTTAATAGACGTTGCCAGTGCCGATAGATGAACGCATAGAAGAATTAGAAAAGTCAGCGTAACGTCTTTCTTAATATTTCTATCTCTCTACCTATACTTTTCAATAACCTTTGTCCCATCTATATGTATGTCTTGTGGTTTGCTGGTTTAATCTAATACAAGGAAATAAAGCACGAACTAAGACAGAAAATTAATCTAAGTGATCGAGTCTTTGATCTATTTACAGTATTGTTTTTGAAACTATCATCAGGCCGAATGAGAAAAAATATTTCCCACTCTCATGTTCTAATTTTGTTATTGTGACCGCAAGAAAATTAATTATTGAGTTTTCCTATTTGTCATAAACAGGTCGACTAAAAATTGTAGATTTGCAGCGCTATAGTGTTAGCACAGCTTAATTGGAGAATTAATTTAGTACATGATCTTTTTGACAATTAAAAAAAACAAACAAGTATTATGTATTCAACTACATTTTAAGTTGTTTTCTTGCTGGGGCGAATCGACAACTAGAATAATTTTAATGGTACCAAGTTGTTGTACAAGACTTGGAAATTTTAATCGCCCCACTGTACTTAAGCGGATATCAAGATTAGAAATAAATAATATTGGTTTATATCATTTCTGTTTCCAATATGTTGCGACCGTGTCTCACTTTCTGTCGGCCTGTCAATTTCTCTGAGTAACTGGATCTCTCATTCACAGCTTACCGATTGAGTTTTTTTTTTAATTTTCGAAGTTGCCTTTCTCATATCATGGAAGTTTGTATTAAGATGAGTGTCTGAATCGCTACCCAATTCTATTCTCTACCTAATTTAAAGTTGTTACATCAAAAGACATGCTATTGATAAACCAATGATGATGGAGTTGGTCAACTTGATACTTACAAATATTTGAGAGTAAATTACAGAAACAATAGAAAAAGTTTGAAAATAATACATGAGAAAAAATAAGATATATCTTATTATGAGATACATTTAATTTAAAGAATAAAAAACTTAACCGGAACAACCAAAAGATACGCTGGTACATAGGCTGAACCAAAAAGGAATTTATGCCTCTTTCACACAAGACAAGGAAATAGATAACCATGATTCATTCTATACACACGAAAGATTATGTTCACCGACTTTACAATAAAAAAGAAGGAATGAAAAGAGGACTAGTAAGGGTAGACGAGAGTGTAAAAAAAAATTGAAAACTTTCATATCTCAGAACAGAGAGAAACTGAACATCGCAGCAAAAGACGCAGTCAATTAATCAATACGGCAAACAGGGAAACCGGAAATCATACCACAAGGACAAGTGAAATAATAACAATCTCATCGACGATGCATAATTACTATTAGCGAATCACTAACGCTTCTGGGCCTGGCTAAGAAAATGACCTTTAGATCGAGATTCGAAATTACTACTTGTAGAACAATGCAATTAAAACCACCGAAAAGAGATAACACTTATTAAAACATTAAATGAAGACACTGTGTACAAAGAAACACATCACTCATCCCCAGAGAATGCAGTAAACTAGCCAACAAATAATGGAATTACAGATGATTGGAAATCTGAAAACGGAGGCATTTTGTACATTGCAACTAGGTGTAGAGGAACAAAACTGAAACAGAACTGAAAAAAAACACACACAAAACCCGTTGATGTATGAAGATACAAACAAATAACTTATCCAGGAGGAAGACCTGGATTAAAAATCATAAACAAAATTGAAGGAAACTACAAAATTGCTTATTCTGTTGTTTGAAGAGACCATACAGAAAGATTAAAGACACAGGAAATATAAGCTAATACATGGAACTGAAATGAATATTGAATATGCGAAAATCAATAAAATAGCAATATTTAGAAATAAAGAACCTTAAAAGCCTGGAAAAATGAGTAGAAGAAATTTGAAGCAATAGAAAAACTGAGACTATACAAGATCGATAATAATGAAAGCCGCGGCAGTATTAAGGAAAATCTCAACTTTGCAAACTAATTTTACATAAAATGCAAACACTAAACTGAAAAAATAGAAAAAAGTTTTACTTCTGTTGCAGTTTCCACCCGTTGAAGTAATGATCAAATAAACTAATGTATTACTTTAACATGTTCTTACAAATTTGTATTCACTTTTCTAAACTCATTATAAAAGGAGAGGAATTAAAAGTCAGTCAAACATTTACTTGAGAGCATTCGGAATCTAATCCGCACACCTTACAAACACTAATCATCCGGATATCCACTAGCATTATTTTTGTTGCAGTTTCCATATGTCGAATTTATAGGTGACGTACGTTTTGAACTAATGGCACGTATACTTTCACAAAAATATATGACTTCTTTAACACACGACAGAACAAAAAAGGGGAAGTAAAATCATCCAAAACTCAGCTCGAAAAAAGTCCTTCTATTGGCTAATGAAAATATTAACCTGTAAAAGTAATTACAATTGATTGCCATTTGTTAGTCAGCTAGAGAAACGTATATGTATAACTACCCAGTGACACTAGTTCATACATTTAGTGTAACAATTTCTTACAGGGATGAATTTCAGAAGTTTCTGTTTAACACTATTGCTATTAATACACTATATATATATATATATATATATAATTTATATATATATAATTATATATATATATAATTTATATATATATATATAATTTATATATATATATATAAATATATATATATATATATATATATATATTCAGTTTGTCTTTGCATAAGCATTGGAATTATACAATTTCGTAAATAAGCATTTGTTGCCTGAAGAGGTCTCTAGTTACTAAAAACTAGAAGACCGAAACATGCTCATGACTGTGTAGTAACAAATAACTGCTTATGTAAAGACAAATTGAAAATGTAACTTGCTCTACTCCCGTCCTAAGCATCCTTGTATTAACCTCATTATGGTTACCCTACTTTTGAAAAATAACAACCTCAAATTATGGATATGGTGGCATAAATAAACAGTGCAGAATATTAACTCGTTCCTACTTGATACCCAATTGGTTTAGGTAAGTTCACGCTTCTTCGTTATAATAGCGAAATCTGAAAGTACAAATATCGAATTTCAAGTAAAACCAATGGTATCTACGTAATTGTAATCTTGAATTTAGTAACATATCCAAAAATTACAAAAAATGATGAGATAGATAATTACTTATTGATTAAAATAGTTTTGGAAATAAAATTCAAGTTTACACTTAAAAAAAACATGAAGTCAGGGGAAGTTACTCAGTCCGTCTTGTTGCAAATTATGGCGAATTTCACTGATTAATAAAATGTTCAATGTACATGTTTTATATAATACCTAGCCTGGTTGCCCGGTTGTTTGGAGGTGTCTGCTGTGCAAAAACAAAAGTGGTAGTAGGCAGGGAGGCTTGAATCCGTGATGCAAAAGCGGAAAACAAAGTTACTTACCACTACCCCATGGCGCGATCGAAAGTTTGGAACGTTAAAATTAGGCAAAGTCAATCTAACCGATACAAGGAGTTGCAAAAATGGTTCGAAAAAACATTGACCCATGCTTGCAGAAAACTGCCCAGTTGAGGGTGAAGCAATTTATATTTTTGGCCAATGTTTCGATATTTGTCATCAAAGACGTCGAACTACAAAACGATACCAATCTCGTGAAAATCCGTCAGCTCAGTCGAAACTTTTAGGCAGACATACATACATACATACATTTAAACAGGCAGGTGAGATTTATATTAGAGACTAGCGGGGGGTACCCGGCGTTGCGCGGGTGTTTGGAGGTGTGTGTGCTCGGTGGGGGTGGGGGTGTTAATCAAACATAAGAATAAGCAGAGTAAAAAAAATAACGTAAGGAAAACGAACGATGAAGTGAACGCGAAACAGAAAAACGAATGGTAAAAACACCAAAAAAACACGTAAAAAAATAGCTTAAATAACCCTGCTTCGGGGGGCACCCGGCGTTGCCCGGGTGTTTTGGGGCGTGTGTGGTCGGGCAGGGGTAGGGGACGTTAATGAAAACTTAAGAATAAGCGAAGTAAAAAAAACAAGAAAAATGAACGTTAAAAAAAACCTGCTTCAATATTAAAATTGAAAAAAATCGAAAAAAAAAGACATCTCACACCACGATTCGAACCCCAAACGTTTAGATAATGAGGCCGCGCTCTAAGCAACTGAGCGAAGATTACGTCGCTGAAATTCTGTGGCTTTTTCAAATATTTAAAGTAAATCAGGTTACGACGCCGTATGACGTATGCGTAGAAGCGAACTGGTCATGAGAGGACGGTTTTTGCTGAGCCCCACCCTGTAGAAAAGTGATGATTTTTATTAACTTATTCACATTCCAACCACAAAAAAAATACTTTTTGTTATATATTAGGTTGGTGCAAAAGTTTTTGTCAATTTAAAATTTCACCTTTAAAATAAACAACTGATTTTGGAAATCTTTATTCATAACCTTTGATCTCTATGACTTGATTCCATTGTCAACGAGCTTATAAATATTTTGCTTGCAAAATTCTTTAGGCTTTGACGTGGAATATGAATCTAACTCATGCCCAATCTCTTCTCGCGATTTTAAACTAAGACCATCTAAATGGTTTTATAATCCTTGAAATCAGTGATAATCTGAGGGAGCTTGGACTTGAGAATATGCAGGGAAGCGCAGATTTCGCAACCAAATTCTCCTAGACGATATTTGCTCAGTAATGCTGCGTGAGGACAATCATTATTATGATGAAAGATGAATCCCTTTTCTGTTTACTAAAGAAGGTAATTTCCAGGTCAACATGGATGAAAATATTGCGGCAGCCTATCCTGCCTTGACAGAGTACAAAATATACTTCGTGGCTTAGTGGGGGTGCCGTTTTCTCTTCCCTGCAACCTCTCTCCCACAGAAGAGCCGTTGCGAGCCTGTCTGTGTTTTAGCGTTATTTCCATGGCAAATACTCGTCTGAGCTCCAATCTCTGGTCCTCCCTCGCCAATCTGTCACAAAAAACACCCGCTAGCTGAAACCACTGTCAGTAATTTTCCCCACTCCTTATCTGTGCCTACATCAAAACGTAAATTCCATGAACAAAGCTTCTTTCTTAGAAGTGCACGCCTGTGGAACTCTTTTCCGCTTGCCTGTTTCCCACCTGACTACAACTTGGATGTCTTCAAGTCCAACATAAACAAATTCCTGATGAATTGCCGCCTTAAGCAAGACACTTCATCAAATCTCCTATACTAACGTTTACTACGATACTATCCCATTGATTACAGTACACGCAATAACCCTTATCCCCGAGTGGCTTCCGGGCCTTGATAAGGTGTGATCTTCATGTAATATATATATATATATATATATATATATATATATATATATATATATATATATATATATATGAATGTGATACAATGAAACAGTATGTCTGTGGATGAGTAATGACTGTACGAATTGTAAGGATATTTTCTTTCTTTGCTGTGGCAAATATATGAAAAAGGTGCGAGGCCACGGTATGGGTGTGGCGTCGCACGGCCACACACGGGAAGGGAACACGTGTTGCCATGGAAGGTCCCTGTAAAACGTCCCGCTCCGTTGGTGCGCACAAAAGCAATACCCGGTGTCGGGGTGTAACGAAGTAGCTTAATTTCTTCTCTTTTAGGTTCGATCCCCAAAGCCGCTTCAGGTAACTGGCACATCCGTTTCATAAGACCCTTTCGTGTCGGCCCGATTAAAAAGGAGAGATCAGAGAAAGATCTGATAGGCGTGTATTGCGGCAGCGAATAGGTAAAGGATTTGTAAAACCCTGCTTGTAAATAAGCTAAAACACTAGAAACGTCCTTGGGGCGTATAGGGAAGAGTACTGACAGACTGGGCGTTGCAGGAAAAATTAGGGAACATTAAACGGCAACGTGTTTAAATTGCAATAACTCTGATAATTTGTTATGGTATTCTTTTTATTATATATGTATATCAGTTTGAATATCGGTCCCATGCTAGATTCATATTAATGAATGAACGAAGGATGGGATGTTGACTTGAATGGGTTTTTTAGAATGCTTGGTGTGTTCTACCACACATATCAACATTTTCATTTTTGAAAGTTCTGATTTTGTGCAAATATAGCAACTTTTTTTTAATTCGGGAACTTGGCAATATGTATGGCGAAGGCAGACACCAGCACAGTCTTTCAAACTGAAATTTTTCGTTATTCTGTAGGTGTATACTTCTTCCATCAATCATTAACAGATAAAAGAGTTAGTTAATTGTGTACCATTCTATTCTTAGTTGTCACTTGTAGTAGGGATTGAAACCGTAAACGTTTATCTGTAGGGCTACACCCGATAATCATAATTTGTAATTTTATGGGTAAATAAAACTTTTACCTGGTCATAGCTGACGAAACGCGAACAATTTACTCCGCTAGATTAAATAAAACGCTTATCTCGAAATTCATTATAGGTTACCGTGCTTGCTATTAAATTATGAAATTTTGCGAAGATAATAATCAATATTAGATATTACTTCGAATAATAAATATACAAATCGCTATCTCAAACATTCCAGTTTTCTAACAGATCCAGTTAATGCTTAATAATGTTAATAATTTTGTCAAAACTGAATAACTAATTTCAGATTAGTTCACGTGTACCCAAATGCACCTGCAAAATCATTTTCTCATCTCACAAGCGAAAGAATAAGTCTTGTATTTGACGTGTAACGTGCTAGTTATGTATAGAGATTCTCATTGGAAACTTAGTTAACATGTGTAAAGAAATAATATAAGGACACGTATAAAAAAAAATGATACGGTGAAAAATAGCGATTCTAACCTGTTATGATTTAATTTGTTGTTAAGAGTTATCCCCCTTGGGATTGACATTCATAATAAAAGCGCCCTCTGTTTCATTTTCCCGCTCGATCCTTTCAAGAGCGTACGTGTATTTTACAGTTAATAAAACCTTTCTAAAAGGCAATTCTTTACTTACTGAGACTATTCACTTCAATTTTATTAACTGTAAAAAAAAATAAAATAAAAAAATAAAAAAATAATGGATCGAATCTTACGTCCCGACAGATTCGAGGTGGAACCTACATGCCCTAATTCCGAAAAATCCTATAGGCATTGGAAATTAACCCTCCAGAATTATATCCGCTCACATAATAACGGATTAATCGAAAACACTTCAGATAATTTCTTTGCCTTGATCAATTGTATTTCAGCCTCTGTTTTCGATTTAATAAGCGATAAAACCGACTACGATAGTGCATTAAGAACATAGGACGCCGCTTATTTAAAACCTGAAAATATTGTTTATAATAGATATCGATTGATGACGACGAAGCAACAAACAACACAAAATATAGATGCCTTCATACTACAATTGGAAATGCTTGCCAAAACATGTAACTTCGAAGCGGTTTCTGCTGAAGAAAACAAAAATCAATACATTCGGGAAGCTTTCATCGGCGGAATTTCTTCTTCGTCCATCCGACAACGACTGTTAGAAAAACCCATCCTGACTTTACAAGACACATATGCCACGGCCAGATCTCTTGAACAAGCAGAAAAGCATTCGATAAGCTACGCAAATAACTTTACTGTAGCAGCTACAAATAATCCTTCGGGCTACAATCGTATAGCTGTGACTAAAGAAAATATGCATCCAAAAGGGGTTTGTTTTTTCTGTGGAAAATCACGTCATCCTCGATATTTATGTCCTGCACGAAACGCCGAATGTAAAAAATGCAAAAAAAATGGTCATTGGGCTAAAGTGTGTAAATCTTCTATTTCTAACACTCATACTGCTGTTCTTTATGACGACTCTGACTACCCCTCACCTTCTCTATCCTGACTAGGAACTAACTCCAAAGATGTCACATTCACTCAATGCCAAATTAACGGGCACTTCGTGAACGCTATGGTGGACTCCGGCAGTGTAAAAACATTCATTAATGAAAATACTGCTAAAAAACTTAAACTCTTCACAATACCTAAAAACAAAACTATAGCTCTGGCTGCTTCCGATCAACATGCTAAAATAACTGGCGAAGCTGTCGTGGATTTAATACTGAAAGATAAAACCCATTCTGGAATAACAATTGAAATCATTGAAAACCTTTTCATTGATTTAATAATCGGAAAAGATATTTTAAAAAAATATAAAAAAGTAACACTTAAATTCGACGGTCCTAGAGACAAACTTATAATTGGAGCTATAAACACGAATAATTTTTTCCTACCATAAACGTTCCACCCCCTCCTCTCTTTTCTAATCTTTCTCCTCATACTACTCCTATTGCGACAAAATCCCGACGTTACACTTTTGCCGCCAACAAATTCATAAAAGAAGAGACTGCTAGAATGTTGAAAGAAGGCATAATTGAACCTTCGATATCTCCGTGGCGAGCGCAGGTTCTTGTAACTTCGAATGAGAATCATAAGAAAAGAATGGTAGTCGACTACAGCGATACCATCAATAGATTCACGGAACTAGACGCTTACCCAATGCCTAATATCAATAAGATGGTAGACGACATCGCTCAATATAACATCTTCTCTACTCTTGACCTAAAATCTGCTTATCACCAAATACCTATAAATCATGCTGATCGTAAATTCACTGCGTTTGAAGTAGGTGGCAAACTTTTTCAATTTACTCGTCTTCCTTTTGGCGTCACCAATGGAGTAAGTGCTTTCCAGAGGAGCATAGACTATATTATAGAAAAAGAAAATCTAACCGATACCTTTGTGTATGTTGATAACGTAACTATATGTGGGAAAAATCAAGAAGAACACGATTACAATCTTCAAAAATTCTACAAAATTGCTAAACAATATAACATCACTTTAAATGAAAATAAAAGCATAATTTCTTCTAGTTCTATTACTCTACTCGGCTACACCATAGAAAATAATCAAATAGCTCCCGATTATCAAAGACTAAAACCATTACTCGAAATGCCACCTCCGCTGAATCTTAAATCTCAAAAAAGAATAGTTGGAATGTTTTCCTATTACTGCAAATTCATTAAAAATATTTCTGATAAAATTTTATTACTAAATCAAAACAAGGAATTTCCACTACCTCCATCTGTATTAAAATCTTTTCAAACATTGAAAAATGATCTAAAAGACGCCACTTTAATAACGGTAGATCCAAATAAAGAATTTGAAGTAGAAACGGACGCTAGTAACTATTGCATTGCTGCAACACTAAATCAAGAAGGTCGTCCTATTGCATTTTTTTCAAGAACTCTCAATACTAACGAAATTAAGCACCATGCAGTAGAAAAAGAGGCAGCCGCTATTGTAGAAGCTCTCCGTAAGTGGCGACATTTTCTACTCGGCAGGCACTTTAAAGTCATCACAGATCAGAAGAGCATCAGCTTCATATTCGACAATAATAGAAAATCTAAAATTAAGAATGACAAAATATGTCGTTGGCGTATAGAATTATCCCAATACAATTTCACTATAGTTTATCGACCTGGACCTGAAAATATTGCTGCTGACACATTCTCTCGCATCTCTGCTCTTACTTACAATCTAGAAGATCTTCGTGATTTACATAAGCAATTATGTCATCCTGGTGTTTCAAGATTAAGCCATTTTATAAGAACGAGGAACCTCCCTTTTACTTTGGATCAAATTAAGAATATTACTGACTCTTGCTCATCCTGTCAATTACTGAAACCCAAATTCGCCAATACCAATGGAGGGACTCTCATTCAAGCCATATTACCTTTTCAACGATTAAATCTTGATTTTAAAGGCCCTCTACCTACTTCTATACATGGCAACAAATATCTACTTACTCTAATTGATGAGTATTCCCGTTTTCCTTTCGCTTTTCCTTGCAGAGATATGACAAGCAAAACCATTATCCACTGTCTAAACAAACTCTTTTCAATTTTTGGTTTGCCTGACATGATACATACTGACCGTGCTTCTGATTTCTTAGCAAGAGAAATAAAGGATTTTTTACACAAAAAAGGAATTGCTACTTCTAAAACAAGTAGGTATCATCCTAAAGGTAATGGACAGATTGAAAAACTCAACGGTACCTTATGGAAGGCCATTCAAACAACATTACATTCTAATCAAATGAAACTACCTTATTGGGAAGACATACTACCGGACGCACGTCATTCAATTAGATCATTACTTTGTACTGCCACTAATATGACTCCCCATGATAGACTTTTTAAATATAGTCGTAAATCTGCTTCCGGAATTTCAATTCCTTCTTGGGTTAAACCAGGCCCAATATATATTAGAAACCACACTAAAACAAGTAAACATGACCCTCCTGTAACGCCTGCCACCCTAATAGATGTCAACCCCCACTACGATTATGTTCAACTACCTTCTGGTACTGAAACCACTGTCAACGTTCGAGACTTAGCTCCAAACTCATCAAATGAAGAAAACTCTAATAATAATCCTACTACTTCAGAGACTTTATTTGAACCTTCTACTAATGAAAACATTGGTCATGAGGAAGACAAAAATCAATCGTCTGATCTTGAAGAAAATCAGATTTCACTAAAAAATAATACTGAAAATCAGCATTCCTGCCAATCTGTGCGGAGGTCGTCCCGTGTTCGACAATTCCCTAGTAAATATAAGGATTTTGTGACTAAATACTGAAAAAACTGCAGTTTGGGTTCATATGTTATTTGTAAATAAAATGATTCTTATGTGATTGTAAAAAAAAAAAAAAAATTGTCTATAATTAATTACCCCTTACTTGAATACTTTAGGACGGGGAAAATGTTATGATTTAATTTGTTGTTAAGAGTTATCCCCCTTGGGATTGACATTCATAATAAAAGCGCCCTCTGTTTCATTTTCCCGCTCGATCCTTTCAAGAGCGTACGTGTATTTTACAGTTAATAAAACCTTTCTAAAAGGCAATTTTTTACTTACTGATACTATTCACTTCCCTTTCTGTAAGAGTGCTGAACAGGGGAGACGTATTTTGATTCAACATGCGAGGTGAAAAAATTAAAGACATATTCTAGCATCGATCAGATACTTATATATATGGTAAAGGTAATCTAATTCAAAGTGAACAAATACAAATATATCAAAACCATGGGTGATGTATTATTTACGAAATTACAAACATGATTATTAAGCCAACTACAAAGAAGACTTTATAACAAACATTAAAAGCTAATTCTATGTCTACCACAACAACAACAACAACAACACCAACTACTACTACTACTACTACTACCGTTTATGACAACAAAATTCGTATTAATATCATATTCACATATATAAATGCAACACAACTGCTTATCTGACGTCACCGGCCATAGCCTTTGGTGTTTAAAATTAGCGCTCTTAACGGTGTAAGGAACACCCTAACTTTTCATTATGTATCCAAACGATTGAAAAAAAATATTTAAAATCATTAATCAAAGGCAATGTAAAAAAAAGGAATCGATGGTCGATTTTACCAGATATTCTATGTTTTTGCATATACCCTTTTGGAAGACATTATCGAAAGGAACTGAATAGGTCAAAGGTTATTAATATAGGAACAGCTCTCTTGGCAAAAGATTTGTTTGTAGCATGCGATATTACTCGAATAACACAAGCAGTCGACCTTGCAAAACGATATCCGTAATACTTGTTGTTAATACGGTGTGTTTTTTTCTGATTAATAATTACTTCATTTAATGCACATTAAAGCACTTAGTCATGAAGCGTTTACAATTCAGGAAAAAACAAATATGAACGCGAATATAAGTTAATATGTTTTAGTATTGACCCTGAGTTCGACCTTCTGTAGTTAGCTTCCAATAAAAACACAGAATGCATAAAGGGGCCAGAAAACGGTGCTCATCTACAGGGGAGCAACTATTCGATTACATACCGTCACAAAACACCCTGATGTGAAAAGATTGTTTCTGTTGATATGTATTGATTTTCTCAGTGAACAGTGGTGTTTTCGAAGTAATGAGGTAGTCGTCATCGCCATAGTATTTTAACAGCGGAACCAGATTTATTCGTGTTTTCGCATAGCTCAGATAATAGTAGTCATTGTCCTCTCTTCCCAAATAAGTGTATTACAACATGCACTAACAGTATCCGTGCACAATTAAGACGCACTTTCTTATATTTTCAGCATTTTCATCATTCTAAGATGGATTATCTCCGTGATCTGCTTTCAGAAAGATCGAACGAATATGAAGAGCTCCGACAAGGGGACAAAACTCTCATTGTTTACTAGCAAAGAAGGATGCATTGCTAATCCCTTTTCCATTTATTTTTAACAAATCACCGCTTATCAAGACTTAAAGATCAGTTAATGATACGGCGTTGTCAAGAGAAAAGTTTCTAACACCGTGGGAATTAGCAAGGAATTTATAAACGTGATAGAATTTAATATTTAAAAGGACGACTCAACAAGAACTTTTTGACACTAAACTTTAAAACGAATCTGCTGTAGTCATTTAGGAAGACTATTAGGGGTATTGTCTTTTACAGATGTGTAGTTCTTCGGAAAAATATTTGTCCATGAGATCTTTTTTACTTTAAACAGAAGAAAAAAGAAAATCATTTGCAGTGGTTTTAGCTACTGTATTACTTGTCGCAACCCAATTCGAAAACAATTTCAAATTGCTAGAATAAACACCAAAAGTTAATTTATTATAACTTATTTAAAATAGATAAGCATACTAATAGCTGTTTGTTTTCTAGTAAATCTACAGTATATTAAATAAATGCCTTAGTGCTTTCAAAAACTTTGTGCGATAAATATAATGGAATCTTTTACATTTATTCAGTCGGATACAGAAATTGCCAATTTCTTCCTTCCGATTTTTTTTTTCGTTTTGCGTAGAAAAATGTAGAAATTTAAGTATATTGGAAACAGAACAGGCTGGTATAAAAACAATTGTTGAATTAATTTGTTTAAACTTTTTGATTTAAACAAGGCGTATTGCCACTTGAACATGATTCGCTACTCTTTGGGGTAATGTCTAACAGAGGAGTGTTAAACGTTGAGCATCAAAATGCCTGTACACATTACATTAAATCTTTCTGCATGTCAATATCGTCGGTGAAGCTGGAAACAAGGAAGTAATTCCAAATTCTGGCAGCCCATTAAAAAGTAATTATTTTTAGGGTAGAAAGCTTTCCGTCATTTTTTTATCGAAACAGTGAAGGGGGGATGTTTCTGCTCATCTCTTTAGTCGGGATTATACACGTCGAGGATATACAGGTGCTATGAGTTCATCAGAACACATGGTATTCACGCACTTGTAAAATAGTCGCAGTGATGCAACATTGAGGCGATGAGGTAGAAATTAAGATTAGCCGATAGTGCGAGACGTATTAGATTTAAAACTTGTTCGGACATTGTCTGAGAGTAATAGACTAATAGTAGATACAGCAATCAAGATGTAACAACTATACTTCATGCAATTATCTAAAACATTATAAGATGTCTATTTTCATTGCAATAGCGTTGACAATGTCCGAAATGTGTTTGTTACAATTAAGGTTGCGTGTTAATATAAAACTCAGAGGGTGTTATTTAAGTGATAATCGGTGGTTGAGAAGGTTTGTTTTTTATTGAGTTGTTACAGGAAAATAGCTCAATCTTAGTAACATCAATTGTTATCATTACTCTTGCTTCCGTAACTTAGTCTCCATATATCGAAACATCCATATATCGAAAAATCCATATATCGAAACATTCATATGTCTAAACATTCAGATATCGAAACATTTATATATTGAAACATTTATATATTGAAACATTTATATATTGAAACATTTATATATTGAAACATTCATATATCGAAACATTCATATATCGAAAAATTAATATATCGAAGCATCCATCTTTCCTTTTACGTACGTTGCATAAGGGCAAACATCTTAAAAAATACAAAATCTTAAAAAATACAAAATCTTAAAAAATATAAAATCTTAAAAAATATAAAATCTTTAAAAATACAAAATCTTTAAAAATACAAAATCTTACTAAATCTAAAACTTTGTGTAACAATAGCGCTTTTAACTCTAATTTATTCCCTAAAATCTGTAACGAACATGCAAAATGTATGTTACTTAATAAGAACAATGTTCTTTACTTTCTAGAGCTTCTTATTAAACGATTTTCTTCTAATTTTGTGCACAATGGTTTACCCTAAATAATTTCCATTGATGAATACGAAACTTTTGTTGTGGATATATTTTAAATTTAAAATAAAATTAAACATTGGTTGAACCAATTCCTATATTTAACAGCTGCAGACATTTGAATCCGGTTACATAATTCTCAGGCGATAAAATATCAAATATACAGCAATATATATATATATATATATATATATATATATATATATATATATATATATATATATGAACATCGTTTCATTATGTTATAACTTGAGTCTCCCATAAAATACCTTGTGACAATATCTACACTCGATCACCGAGCATTTCTGGTGTCATGGGGCGGTCAGTGTAAACTCTTGATAGGAATCTCCTGCAGTCGATGTAGAAATTAAAAAGAAATAACATATCGTTCTCTTCCCACGAATAATGCTGCCTTACACCACAAAAGTAAACTCTACTAGTTAATAAAAAAAAGAAAATAGAGAGAAAAATAAGAAATTAAAATGGCGGTTTATGACTGAAAGAACAAATTAACCTGAAATTAATAAATATAAAATATAATAACATTAAATTTGACTCTTTCCTCTGCAAGAAAAGCTCGTTAAAAATATATGAGATATCCCGTGGATAAATGTGAAGGCGTCTATAGGACCTCGCAAAATAAGCAAGGGGTTTGTATAAACTTAAAATGGATTTAACATTATTGCCAGAGTAAGAGGCCTACAAACTCATTTAGATTTTTCGACACGTGACCTTCGTTTGGAGAATACTCTTTATAAACAAAGCAATGTGTTAATTCGTTTTATTCGTTAACGTAATAGTTTTTAAGGTCCAGTATAATAAGCTAGATATGGTCACTATTAAGTGCTTACCAAGATTTTCGTCTCGAGTCAAATACTTGCAATGCAAGTAATTTAGAGTAAAAATTGTTAATTGCAGAATTTGAAACGTCGATTAGATTAGATTTTGTCTTCTTGAGAACGTGCAAAAATAGATTGGAATCAAATATTCAATATTCGTTTACACAGTGTAACTTATTTGTAAATCATTAGCTGCCCTCTTCAAAAGTATTAAGATTAGAGGGCCTTCCCCTGTAGTTTATCCTTGTAATAGAGTAAATCTATTATATATATATATATATATATATATATATATATATATATATATATACAAATATATATTATATACATACAAATATATATTATATATATTATACATATATATGAATATAAATAGATATATATCAGTAGTCATCATTCCAAAAAAAAAAGATGCAATTTGTACTCATAAGTTTTTCCTCATTTTTTATGAAGTACGTCTTACCTTTGTCCGTCTAAATAGTTGGGTCCTGGGTATGACCTTAAACTATATCCAATGGTGAGTCCCCAGCTTGCGGGCTTTGGGGGGGGTGTAGAGCCACCCTTTAATTGCCATTGCTCCCAAGTCCACTCTGTCCCGGAGTGGTGGTACCTGTTAACGTCCCAATTATGGCTTAAATAGAAACTGATTTGAAAACAACAATTGTATTCTATTAAAATTTTTTCTTCAAAATCTTTGGATTCGTCATTAAATAACCTGAAAAACGTTGATATGCCGTAAAACAAAAACAACCAACCAACTAAATAGTTGAAGACAATTATACAATATGGAATCATCCTGTGAAAACTATTTCTTTAAACCTTTCTCGTTATATTATTAGTTAAAATATACTTATTTAGATATGATGCAATGTAATGCCGTTATGATGTAATGTGAAAACTAAACGAAGTGTCCTAGCATTTGTTTATTTCTTATATACGTTGTAAATCGTGATGAATGTATTCAATCATATTGTTCGTAAATAAGGAGACACTAAAGCAGTTTGGATCAAGCAGCTGGACTGACGCCATTTTATATCACGTGTATTAATTACAAGTTTTGTGGAAATCATAGCTGCCACAATATCTATTGACAATTTGGCAAATCTCATATAAATAAAAAGAATATAAATAGTCAATGAACAGGTGCAACAGGAGTTTGAATACACCCTACTAAAGCCTGATTGAAATAGGATAGAAGTTTGCTACTCTGCCAACTAAAGACCACCATCTCTATTTCTACATTGTAACTGCAAAATAAAATTCCTTAGGTATGAAGGATGATAATCAGAGGTCAGACCAGTGAGGTTCCGAAAACGTAAATACACATAACCCAAAAGAGATTTAAACAAATAAAGTAGAAAAACGGCAAACCCAGAAATTACAAGAGCGTAGTTAAATGGTATTCAAGATAAAATGCTCACAATGCAAAAAATTATTAAGGAGTAAATTAATAGAGAGTAAATATATAGAAACCTCGATTTAGCAAACAAAAGCCAGTGTGTTATTGTTACACATCTTATGAAATGACTGAACAATCTTCATGATTTCAGGTTTAAATAAGCAGTTACAGATGGTATTGGAATCAATTATACTAAATTATCACAGCTGTTGAATTTGAAAAATACAATTTGGATGCGATGGCACATTATAAAATAAAATTGTTTTGAACATAAAATGCCATAGAAATGTATGGAAGTTTTCAGATTTCTTTTCGACCATCTTGCATGAATCATGCGTACGTGTTTGAGTGACATAAGTGATTTAAGGAAGGCAGGAAGTCTGTGAGGGATGGGGAGAGGTGTGGGGAAAGTAACAAACTTAGAACGCCAGCGTAATGTTGCCAAATAAGGTAGTTCATGGGTAAGGATCGTTGTCTGTCCATAGCGACATATGGTGCACAGTTTGATACCAGTGTGGAAACTGTACACTCAATTATTCGCGAGAAACTTAAAATGCAGACAATTTGCGAGAAGCTTATCTTAAGGGTTTTCTGCTAAGACCAGAAAAACACACGTTTTCATGGGCGCAAGGAGATGGTCAAGTTGATCTCACAGTTGTGGATGCTCTGGTGACCTACGGTTAAAGCTAGGTCTACTGCTATGACCTAGAGAAAAAAAGACAGAGTTCTCAGTGGAAACATGCCGGCTCTTCCGGGCCAAAGAAGGTACACTAAGAAAATCCATACAGAAACTTATAATGATCCTTTTATTTGATAGGGCGGGCATAATCTATATGCACTAGGTTCCCGCTTGACAGACATTCAACAAAGAAATTCCGTCGGAAGAAGCCAGCACTCTTCAATTGGGTCTGTGGCATTTCCATCGGGAGAACACGCCAGTCCACAACGTCGTCCTCATCACAGACTATTTGAGTAAGATGGGCATCAAGACAGTGGCTTACCCTCTCTGTAGTCCAGACCTTGTTCCCTGTGACTTATGAAAAACATTAGAGGCTATATTTATGAAACATTTTAGGAGACGAAAGAGACTGTGAAGAAAGTCATTGACACAATCATATGAGAAGAAGTCCATTGGTTTTCCAGAAGTTTTTAAAACGATCCAATAAGTGCATTGCAGGTTGAGTAGACTACTTCGAAGAAGACTAGCGTTTAATGAGTGTACTATCAATAAAAGGGTCCACACGAAAAAAGTATAGAGTCTAAAAGTCTTATTTAATATATAATGGATATACTATTAGCCCGTTTATTTAGAATACTTTTTTATGCTAAGCTTTTAGAGTAAAGCTGGCCTTGTAGTAACTGAATTCATAACATCACCTCAAACGAGCAGTACACTGTACGTCATTATAACAAAATCCCACACTAAATTTCAGCCAGATCAGTCTGTAGTTTTCGAGACTAAGTGAAACATACAAACATACATAATAATGAAAAAGATATAGATGCACCTGTGAATGTGTGTCAACGCATTTGATTGGCACTTCTAATGTTGCCTTTGACCTGCAAATGATAAAAATTCACAAAGATCAACAATTGTTTTAACTTTAAATTCAGACGTTTTATTACATCCCGGGTAATGTCAGGTTACCGTGATCGGATGCATTGTAATGCATTACGATGCAATCGATTCATAAGATTTATATTTAAAATTAACTTACCGTAAATATTTTTTGTTTATTTTTTTGTCAGTATTTTTTCGTTTTTATCAAATCAGTTTGTTGCCGAACACATAATTCTTATGGTTCTCTTTTTTTCCTTCCGGCAAATTTCTTTCTATGGTTTCTTTTCTTTTCTACAATCAATAACTTGAAAGCCTTTGTAATCGCGTTTGCGGCCGCCCCTCCTTTTCATGCTCGGCTCAGCAAATCCTCAAACGGACCCTTTCCAATTTTTATGTGTATATGTGTGTATATACATACACATATATATGTGTGTGTGTGCATCTGCGTGTGTAAATATATATATATATATATATATATATATATATATATATATATACAGAGAGAGAGAGAGAGAGAGAGAGAGAGAGAGAGAGAGAGATTTATATAGACATATAGATGTATACGTATTGTAATTGTCTCCGACGCCGTCGTCTTCTTCGTTGCACAGCCTTTCGTCTCTGCCGCGAATGTCGCTTGCTTCAAAAAGTTTCAGCCTGTTTGAAAAACGGGTCATGCAACAGGGTGGACTTCCTCTCCATATTCGAGGCTAGACTGAACACGAAAGCTTTGTTCCGGGTGGTTGACAAATCAATGATCAGAACACCAAAGAAATCACCTTTATTCAAGCAAGGCACACACACATTATATATATATATATATATACATATATATATATATATATATATATATATATATATATATATAAAGGGAGAAATATAAAATACTTGCTAATTTTACGCACTTTTGAGCTTGACATAGACTACCCATATAGAGCGCACAGGCAGTCTACAATTGTCATTATAGTGTGCCTAAGATATTTGATCACATATCTCATGTTTGCTTTAGTACAAAATACTATTATATTTAATTATTTCTGAATTTTAGAATAATCAAGATACTCTCTGTAGTTATTTTATTATTTTTTTTTAATTTATTTCCACATTCCACCCAAATAAGGCACTGAACCACATAGTTGTGAGGGGCTATTATGTAGGAACTGATTTGCAGGAGCACTATTTAGGGGGGTTAGGTTTTAAGAAGTACGTTTTCATTACATTTGAATTTCTGCATGTCCGCACAGTCAGGGACGCAGGAGCCCAGAAGGTAATTCCAAAGTGCAACAGTCCGAGGGTAAAAGTTGTTCAAGTAGAAGGCTTTACGGCATCTATGGTTGTACTCTGCTGCTTGTCGGGTTTGTCGAGGGTATTTTTACGAGGAGCTACTAGTGCTTTGAGTTCATCAAAGCATTTTCCCATGTAAAGACTTGTAAAACATGCACAAGTTTGCTACGTTCCAGCGATAGGACATAGGTTGGAATTGTGTTGCTATTTCATGCCCTATTTGTTTGGCTACTCTTTTTTCTAACTTTGTCTAGAACCGAGGGACTGGGGGCAGAAAGACTAGCTCAGATGTCGCAACAATACTCCATGCAAGGGTGAACCGTAGCCTTGTTGACATACAAGATCATCTCTGGTGTAAGTAGATATTAAGCACGTTAAGGAAAGTTCACCTTCCTAGATGCTGCCGGGGCAATTACCTCAATGTTTGTTCAAATTCATGTTGTCAGTGTTCAATAAACCATCACAATCAGTTTTTCAATGCGTTTCTTAATAATATAACAGGGAATAAGTTAGTATTGGCAGCATTGAATATTATCAACTATTTATGGTCCCATTCCACTACGGATGAGAGTTCTTCCTCTAGAGTATAAACAATTTCGTTAGATATGTGTTCATTTTTTTACTTTCGTATCTGTTATACAGCGTAGTGTTATCAGGAAATATAGTGATATTAGAGACAATTTTAGCAGGAACATCATTTATGACTATCAGTAATAATAAAAGTAAATAAAATTGACGCTTGTAGTACACCAGTAGTTATGCTATAATGTTTTTGTGTACGATCGAGGACAACCTGGATTTTTCTCTTATCTAAGACGAATTTTATTATTTTAAGTATAAGTTCAGCAATAACATAGGATTTGATTAGACAAAACTTGAATAGCTAATATTTATCGTGGTCCTATGTATAAATATGTTGCAAGTAAAAATAGGACCTTTAAAAAGACTCCCTAGATCTTTCGATGACTTAATCTTAGAAAGTATCAACGTTATCACATAGAAGAATTTTAGAGGAATTGATGAAAATGAAATAGTATTAGAAAACATGGATTTGTTCTGCAAGTGCCGTATATCCACAGTTGATTTCAAAATAACACCGTGTTGCAAAACGAACGATCTGAAATATTGTCCAGAAATTATCAGTAGCAATTCAAGTTATTTTAGAGATAATTAACTTCTTAACGGATGTTAAATACAGCATCATTTCCATCATCATAGGATCCATTATATCTGGACCCCTAGCTTCCAAGATTTCCATCATTTGCATTACTATGTATTACTCTATATTAAATTCACCGTAGTTAAGAGTAATGTCTATTATATAAACATGGATTACTTCATGCTATCATGTAAACCTAGCATACTTCATGGAAATGTCGTTTTTTAAACTGATTATAATGAATTTTATTATAGAATAATAAATTTATTATTATTCTCTAAAATGTCTGATATAATAGAATTTTTTCGGGGTAGATATATATCTGCTATCATATGCCTTACACATATATATCGATAGTCCTATATTATTTTCATTTGTATTGATATTCATAATTCATACCGATTTTTGTATTCATTTATTTAAAAAATACAACTTTGTTAAATATTAGTCGTAGAATTGAATTCATCTGCAAAAGAGCTAGCTAATTTGCTTATTTTGTTAAAACATTCATTTGAATTAATTTCCTATTAGTTTTTTCGGTTTTCTTATGAGAAAATAATCTTTAGTTAACTATTACGTGCAATTATATTCATGCAGATATTCTACACGATATAGTCTTGTGTAATATTTGCGTTAAATGTTTTAGTAAATACAACTGTTTTTCTACATATATTTATGTATGCATATAATATATATATATATATATATATATATATATATATATATATATATATATATATATTAAAACTTTTGTCTGCAAAACTCCTCGGTCAGTTTTGTGTCTACAGACATGATACTTAATATATAAGGCATTCGAACACACGCGAAACTTTATAGTTGTGTTTTAGCCTGGGAAAATCAGTGGAAAATGTGTAAATATTAAATAAATGGAATTTGTCGGTTAAAGATCGAAGACGGCATTACGACTATGCGTGCGTAACCTAATAGCTATTGGTTCACGTTCTAGGTTTTTAGCCTTGCACCAAAAAGGTCTTCATAGCTCAGGCATTAATATAAAAAAGGTAAGCCGTGAGCTAAATGTTTAGGTTTCAATTTTCGGTAGTGGTGCATGTGTTCTTTTTAAATTATTACTATATATTGCGTCCAATATAATATAATATTAATACGAAATCTGAGTTAATCAAAATACAGTAAGCTTGTTTTACGACCGGTCAATTCCGGGTGGCCTGCTAGTATATATATATATATATATATATATATATATATATATATAATTATATATATATATAAATATAGATAGATAGATAGATTAACTGATGATCAATTGATATTTTACAATACCATATTTTTATTGTCATCGCAATCGTTGAAATCGCCCATTTTTCAATCTAATCGATTGATTAGTTGTCCTATTTTATGACCCATCACGGTGGAGCGGGAGAATACTTTACATACGTCTTGCAGAGAATCAGTCCACAATACATTGTAGTTTATATTGCATTTTTGATAACATAGTGTTGATTTTATAATATTATTTTCTATATAATGGCTTTAATCAAAGTTTAAAATGCAAAAATAAAATATCATGGTCTAATTGTGAACAAAACAAGAATGGTCATTTCGATCGCGCGCCCATCATATCAAAGTAACCACTGCTGATTTTATATGCCAGCCCTTTCTGCCTTTACGTAATAAAACTTCTGAAAATGCAGTTGTGATGTTAGGTTGTACATGAGATAACTTTAGTTAAAATCGCCTGTCTTTATTTTATCAGATTATTTCCATTATCGATTTATGAACTTATCAGATACATTCCGATACAACACCTATCTAACGTCACGGTAAGATGCATAAATAAAATGTAGGTGAAATTTCATAAAAATCGGCCCCGCCGTCCCGGAGTACAAAGGAAGCAAACACACGCACACAGTTTTTTTATATAAGAGTACATATAGATATATATGTGTGTTTGAGTGTGCGTTAATGTGTATTACAAGTTATTGGAAAATCAATAAATGATTGATAATAAGTACTACAAGCAATATACATGTATATATATATACATATATATATATATATACATATATATATATGCATATATATATATATATATATATATATATATCCGTGCCAATTTATATTAGATATTATCCAGTTTGTACCGATTTGATTTATGTTTGATTTAACATAAAGTACATCGATACTCTATGGATGACTGGGATAACTACCGTACATTTATATTAGATCTGCCTCTGCGTTCAATGTTTAAAATGGATGTGTCCTCTAAAGTATCAGGCCTGAAGGAATAGTTAATTGTAGACCGATTCATACCCTCCAAAAAATTCCAGCAAAAGCCTAACAGCGAGCCATGGTTCTTCCAAGAATGTACTGCTGTCATTGCGCACAGAAATCACATTTTCCATAAATAACAACGTAATAGATGTACTGAGACTAAAATCGCTTTCAGTTACTGCCAGAAACCACTGTAAAAGAGTAATAAAAAATTCAAGAGAGCTATATGCTCAGTCCGTTTAATCTAAAGTAACTGAACAGCAGCTTGCTTCCCCCCAGTTTTGGAATATAACCAACAGGATCATAGACAGAAGCGTGCGTTCTATCCCAACCAAGATCAATGGGCCTAACGTCATCTCGCCAGCATCGGTCAAACTATTCGCTTTGCCGAAGACTTTGCAGCCAATTCTATCCTATGCGACCGAGGCCATCCGCCCGTGTTTCCTCCTATAAGAGACAACACGCTATGCGACATAAAAATATATGTGCGGGATGTCGCCAAGCTAATCAAAAACCTTGATCCCAGTAAAGCTACTGGCCCTGACGGCATTCCAATCATAGTGCTGAAAAAGCTTCAACTGGAACTTGGTCAAATACTTGCAAAACTGTTTAAGCGTTGTCTTCAGAAGAATTGATTCCTAACACACTTGGACGCCTCGTCAGTATGCCCTGTATTTAAGAATTCAAGTGATTTATCATCCCCGTCTCAGTACAGAACAATTAGTCTCTTGTGCGCCATGAGTAAGTTACTTGTGTCGATATTATATATAGAAGTAGTCAACCACCTCAGCAGAAATAACCTCCTTAATGACATGCAATATAGTTTCCGTTCTGCTAGATCTACAGTAGATATGCTAACAGTTTTATCGCATACGATTAATGAATCTCTTGACAAAGGCTTCCTATCTAGAGCAATTTCCCTTGACGTATCGAAGGTCTTCGATAGGGCATGACATAAAGGCCTACTTCACAAGACTTCCAGCTACGGTATAGCTGGAAATGTCTTCTCAATTATTAACTCCTTTCTTTCTGATAAGCTCACTAATCAAGCGCACAGTATTAATGCTAGAATCCCTCAGGGTTCTATCCTGGACCCAACTCTCTTCCTGATTTACATCAATAATCTCCTAAATCACATCCTAAGATAATTCGTAGATATTTATGCTGACGACATTACCATCTATGGCAACACATCAAAGGCCGTAAATGACCAAGTTTTCTCTGATTCTCTCTCCTCTGATCTTCAGTGCGTAGTACAATGGGGGAAGAGGTGGCTGGTTAATGTAAATACATCTAAAATCAAACTTCTATCTTTACATGATCAACTGTTTGATCCCAATCCGGCATTAATTGAAATTGAGGGTCCTCGTCTTGGAGAAGCCTCGTGTTTTGACAAGCGTATGGGCTTGACTTTTACTCCGGATCTGAAATGGAACACGTACATCAAATCTGTTTTTAAGGTCTCTGGAAAAATACTGGGATCCTTCTACCGCTCGTGTAGATTTCTCACTGCTGATGCAATTCTCTATCTATATAAAAGCCAAGTCCGCCCAAGGATGGAGTATTGTTGCCACATCTAGGCAGGAGCTGCAAAAAGCAGCTCATCTAGCCTTAACAGGGTACAAAATAGACTTGGTATCTTAGTGGGGGTGCCTTTTTCCCTTCCCTGCAACCTCTCTCCCACAAAAGGGACGTTGTGAGCCTTTCTTTGTTTATCGTTATTTCCATGGCACATGATCGTCTGAGCTGCCCCCTCGCTAATCTTTCACGAGATACACCCGTCTAGCTGAAACCACTGTAAATAATTTTCCCCAGTTTTTGACTAGTCCTAACTCAAAAAATAGATTCCATAGACAAAGCTTCTTTCTTGGAACTACACGCCTGTTGCACACTCTTAAAACAAGATATATGCAAAAAGTCCTAAGATCCATCACTTTTCATTATGGAATGTTATGAAAATGTGATAAATACGATACGGGTTGGTCTTGATTGGTGTTCATGTTGTTTTTTACTTTACCTCAAAAATCTGCAAAATCTGCCGTATTAAAAAAAGAAAAAAAAACTTAATGATATTACATGTTTAGTTTTAGAAGTGTATTTTGTTGGATGTGTTTCAATTCATAAAGTATGTTTATTTTTGTTTATAGTTTGTCTAGTCGGATTGTTTTTCATATAAGTCTGCTTGGGAACGTGTTCATGTTTCACAACGTTACTGGAGTTAGATCTGGGTTAGTGGGTGGATAAAGTATATAATGTGCTATTTATGAACATCTTTAAATTCCAACAAAGTGCGGTACACGTAATATTCCTCACTTCGTTCATTGTTCTCACAACTGCTTATTACTGCGGATTAAATGAATTTTGCTTAAAAGCTGTATCTTTTGAAACAAAATGTTGTCTAATAATCAGAGAATAGTTCAAATAATTGCTATGGCGTTTTGTTATTTCTTGAATTGTGAAATCTAATGAAATAGAAGAGACAACTAATAATGCGTTTTCATCGATTTTTCCAAATTGTTGTCGTGATTAAGAAATCATTTTCTCTCGAATAGGGGTTGTTGAGAAGTTGAATGAAAAAGGTCATTCAGAAAATCTCTTATGTGTTTTTAAGCCCTAAAGCATTCCTAAAAGTTAACCTCTTACCCCACGTTTTTCGCTAAAACATTTTAAATGAAATAAATATCATTTGAATCTATCCAACTTACCGAAAAAAGTAGAGCCACCCCGCCCCAATAGCACGCCATAGCATAACTGAGCAACCCTCATGTTTCAGACTTGGTTGCCGTATTTTTAAGTCAAATGCTTGCTGAGGGAGCCTCCATGTCTTTTTCACTGTCGGGAAATAATGCAAATGGTAACTCATCAGAGAAAATGACATTGGTTCAAAAGCGTTTAAGTCTCTCAACCATAGACCGGGCCCAATCTTTTCTCCGCTTTATATTGATAAGAAAAAGAGGTTTCCTTCCTGCAGCGTTATAGTAGCCGAGCTTGTGCAGATGCCTGACAGTTGTTCTGTGACAGACACCAGCGAGTGTTGCAATGTCAGAGGCTTTGCCCCTAGGATCATATTCAACATTTCCTTTCACAAGATGCTAGATTTTCAGAGGGCCAGGGCTGCCTGGATAAGGTTTTGTGTCCTCTTTCTCCTTTTGTGTGAATTGTACAGTCACTCTATTAACAGTAGGAAGAGGTATTGAAAGATTTCCTGCTATTTCTCCTTGATTATGACCTTTATATTGGCTCATAACGTGTCCTCGCAGAAATTCTGATATATTTGATGCTCCTTTGGTTCGTGGCATGCTTCATGCTGCTAGATGCAATTTTAATGTGATACTCTCAGTTATTCCAGCACTAATTTTATCTCTAAATATCTTAGTGTCTATTCTTTTTCTGCCATGCCTGTATGTATATATATATATTTATATATATATATATACATATATATATATGTGCGTGTGTGTGTGTGTGTGTGTGAATAATTCTATAATAATATTGCATGAAAGCAGAAAGGTAAGTTTCTAGCATATTAGAGGGAGCCTACATTTTTGCGGCAGACTCCTAAAAGTAATTAATATAGTTGTTTCAATTAATATAGTCTATGAATATTAACCCGATCAGTTTCAATGACGGATCCTCAGATTTGTGCAACACATGATAATTTCATATATAATATAATAATATGATATATATATGCATATATATGCATATATATATGCATATATATATGCATATATATATATATATATATGTATATATATATAAACATGGTGTGAAGATTTTTTTTCAAAAATAAATTTTGTTTGTATGTGTCCACGATAATTAAAATTAAAGAGAACCTCCTTCCAAACATTTGAACTCCGCCCACATCAAATCAGCTGCACGGCTAATCTCTCTCCCTGATCTGAAAACCGTGTTCGAATCCTTGACATAATCAAATCATCAGTTCAAAGATGAATGAGGTGATCAGTGACTAATCACTGTGTAACCAAAACACGACGCCTCCTCCCCGCTTCAATGTACAAAAAAAAATCTCAGCATCACTCACACCACCATTTTACGTGAGTTCAAATTCTTCTTCGCCCCATAAACATCAGTCCTGACTTTTAGTATACGGTGTTTCCTTAAGGAATAAATCAGAAACAATAATAGTTTATTCGTGTGTTTCTTTACATTTTTAAACGGCCATTGTTACAAAATTGTAAAACGAAAATTTTTGTAACATCCTAAATAAGATTACTTTTTAAAGTGGCTATCCATCTTTGCAAATATTTAAATCTTTTTATTCTGTTGTATTATTGTTTGCGCATGCGTGTGTGTGCATTTCAGTAAATGTTTCTTAAATCATTGGAGAATTAAATAATTTGATTGGCACTTTTATCATACACTTGTCTTGCAAAATCAGCAGAATATACGATAGAAACTTTCCGATATTTCAAATATAGTATTTTAATTTCGTTCATGATCCATCAATTTGGATCCGATATTTAAAACTGCTTGCGGCCAGGGTCACTTGTGTAGCCAGGGTTTAGAAATTACTCGCCATACATCTTTTAAATCGTCCACTTTTTTTATAATGTTTGTTTTCTCCCCTTTTCTGATGGGCCTTTAGCTTCGAAATATCATGGACTAAGAGGTTTATTTTACATTCCATTTCACTATAACCTTTATTTGCCGTATTACATAATAAAGTTCTCTTATAAATTTACTCTTTATTTTTATTTTATTTTATCATTTAATCCTCTTAACTGGGTAGAGTTTTTATATAAATGTAAATTTGTATTATATCTGTGTCAATTTGTTGATAATAAATATCGTCCTATAACATCTACTAATTCCCCATACAGGTATGACTCACACAAGCTTTTCTTCCCCGTAAATGCCTACCAACAAATGAAAACTTCAGAAAGAGTAGCAATCTCCTACTACAGCTTATAATCTATTAATTTCCATCAATATAATGACTTCCTTGTAAATCTGAAAGTATCTTAGAAATTTAACTAAGAAAATAAATTTCAGAAGTAATTAAGAAGATCAATAATTTCGCTAACAAAAATAATCACGGCTCCTGCTCAAAACGAGAAATTATTATATAATAAATCGACTTGCATATATATTCCTTTTGTACTAAGAGCTTTACAAATCTTATATAATATCCTTCAGTTCTCTTGATAGAAACAATAATTAAGCATTTTTAATTAACTAAATCACACTGAAAGTTTATCCCTACGGTTTACACTAAAAGATGATGAGAAAACCCTTCATGAAAAACATCCATCAGATGACACTGTGAACATGACTTAGGCAGATTTAGCAACAAAAGAATAAAATTATCATAATTTGAAAAACAAGAACATTTTCCTCTTTGCCAATCACACATAATTTCAATAATTGATTTATCAAACTGAAACAGATTAAGCGCTACTACATTTGATAATAATAAGAGTTTATTAGTTTATTTCTCATATACTCCTTAACAAAACTCTTATTTTAGGTTAAAATAATTTAGACCTTAGAGATCAAGGAATTAACCGTCTTATAATTTTGACAACAAACTTTGAACGAGAAAGGATACTCTAGATAAGTTAAATATTATTATTTTATATGTTATTCTTAAAAAAATAACTATAATTATCCTGCATTCATTAATTATTAAATACGCTAAACCAATCATTAAATCTAATATTCTAACTGTATCTTTCAACCAGTTTTTCAATCTTTGAACATAATTCCAATTTTTATAACAATGATCGTTTTCATTCAGATTATTCCTAAAAAATTGTATATTCTCTCGGTTATTTTCTAACCAGAAAAATCATAAATTTAAAATTAGGAACTATTTGCTCTAAAGTAAAGAGCCATAAACTATAGAATCATCAGCAACCGGTCAGCATATTAAATACTAAAGAAATTAATAAATCTAAACAATTAAAAAGAAAAAATCACTTAAGGTTTAACCCAACATTTTAATTAATTTTTAATTTTAGAAAATTCTTTTAGACACTCCCAATATTATTAATTCTAATAATTGGAAAATATACTCAATTCTAATTTTTCTATTTGCAATTGGCATGGCCTCTACCAATTCCACCTAGACAATGATTGCATGCACAGATACGAGTTGCTCTAGTACTGTAACGGAAATTCTATCTAAATCATAGTATAAATCCAACCCAACACCATCCGCTTCAATCTATTCCCTTAACCTATTAAGAAATAATAACTCAACGATTCAATCAATCAATCAATCAATCAATATATATACATATATATATATATATATATATATATATATATATATATATATAGTAAGTTATAAAATATATATGGCGATTAAGCTACACTGAATATTCCGCGTTTCATCCACTCTAGGACTCTTCAGGCTTATGCTTCTGAAGCCTGAAGAGTCCTAGAGTGGATGAAACGCGGAATATTCAGTGTAGCTTAATCGCCATATATATTTTATACCTTACTAACTAGCTCTACTTATGTATTGAGCACTTTTGAAGTAGATACTTAAAGTTTACGCATAAATTTATACTTTCGTATATTAATTTTTATGTGAGTAAATTAAGTAGTTATATATATATATATATATATATATATATATATATATATATATATATATATATATATATATATATATATATATATATATATATATATATATATATATATATATATACATACACAGCACAACCAGGTTACTACACCGGTTCTCGACAAATCACCAAAGTTAAGCAACGTTGAGACTGGTCAGTAACAGGTGGGTGACCATTTGGGAAGTGTAGGCCCTGTATGTTCTCTCCGCTTATTTCGGTATTTTTCCCCCAGTCGTCCTGTACTTCACTCGCCACTGATAATTAACAATGTCGTCTCGGGAGATGTGTGGTTGGAGATTGCGCACCTCCTGTCACAAAATTTCACGCGCAAGCACCCCCTTGTTGGTATCCATAGTCTGCCCAAGACTGAAGGAACCTGCGCATATATATATATATATATATATATATATATATATATATATATATATATATATATATTGTGGTTTTTCGTATGCCTCTCTTCTCTGGTGTAGAAATCATTAATGCCCTTTCTAGTTAGCACTTTCTGTAATCATCGCTGATTTTTGTTTTCCTTTTTCTCTATTTCCTCTCCTATTTCGAATTATTTATATCTCTATTGTTGTTTTGTTCCCCTTCTCTTTCCCTCTATTTTTCTTTTTTAATCCCCTCCCATTTTTACTGTGAGCTCGTTGATAACAAGCCTTCTCTTATTTCTTATATTTTATTATTATGATTTTTTATCATTTATATTTTTTATATTTTACTATTTTTGTGTTCGCTTTTTATTACTTCTTCTCTATTTCCCACTTTTAATTGTTCTTCCTTTTGTTTCTTTTTTTTCTTTCTTTTTCTTTTCTTGTTCATGGTTTTTTATATTTTACATGTTTCTAATAATTCAGTTATCTTAACGGCATTTCATATTCCTGTTTTTTACTCTGTCTACGTATTTTTCACTGTTATTGTTAAAGTAGTTTGATTTTTTTTTAAGTTTCCTTCAAATTCATTGAAATTTCTTTCATATAAACCTCTTTTCCCCATTTATAATTTTCTCTCTTGAACTTATCTTTCTCAAAATTATAGTAATATCTTTTCATTTCTTTGGAATTAATAGTTTCTACTTCCTTAACATAAAATCCCATTATATGCATTACTATATTCTTGGATTATTACTGCATCATGTATAAAAGAAAAAAGTTAATTATGCATGAATATACAACTTTTGCGGATCTAATACTGAATCATGATTTGTTTCTGTGAGCATTATTTTAAACAGATACCTCATGAGGGTATTTTTCGGCGTCTTTAGAGATCGTTTAGAGACATAAGAAAATATCATCTGGGTTATATTACTCTTGAATTCACTGATTTTTAACTTCCAAGTCTTTAATTTCTTATTTTTCAATTATCCCAATCTTATTCACATTAACCTTGCAACGGATACTCATAGATCTTATGTTATTTGTTATTTATTTTTCGTTTTTAATCTTCTACTTTTTTTTTACTTTTGCCCTCGCTTATGTTTTTATTACAGTTTTATTTATTGTATTTTTTATACATATATAATAAAAAATCCCATCTTCAAAATGCGATAGCTTTTTTTTTGTCATTCCCACTTCCTTTTGCCTAATCCAAATATACAAATATAATCTTTTAACTGTCGTGGTGTTACTCTGTTCTTTGTATTTTAATTATATTGTAGTTTGCACCTCTTAACCTGTGACATTGTTTTTATACTCGTGTAGTTTTGCTTCATGAAAATGTATTTATTTAATTAAATGCTATATATATATATATATATATATATATATATATATATATATATATATATATATATATATATATTGATTGAGATTGTCGAACTGACTTCCTCATCTTGGTTGTTATTGTCAGTCCGACAATCTCAATCAATGAAAACAACTCATCTAAAAAATACAGACAATTACTATATATATATATATATATATATATATATATATATATATATATATATATATATATATATATATAGGCATGTTAATGTGTGTTTTTGTGTGAGCTTTTAATATATGTGTGTGCCAATCCGTTCCTAAGTGCGTTGGGACAATTATTTGATCATTCTTCTTTTCCTGAACTATCCAACTACCAACGCATTACTCTATCTGTATAAAGGCCACACAGTCTTAAGACTGTTTATTGTTTACGGGTCTGAGGAGGAACTTCCTGGATCATTCTTTAAATTTTTTTTTCACCGATTTACAACTTCTTTTTCTTCAGAGAATAAACGTTATATGTATATACCTGTTCTGTTGATATTTCATAACTAATGATCAACCGAGCCTCAATGTATGTCCCCAACATTCATTTAGCAACTATTAATATATTTTAATGTTTAATCTCTGCAAAATCTCCATGCAAATTCTATTAATATTTCGTCCTAGAATAACGCAACTGATAAATTCTATAATGCTTATTTGCTTTAAAGATGATCTACAACATGGCAATTTCCAAGACAAAATGTAATTTGCTTAACTAAATAAAATTTTACTCAATTTATACCATTATGCTTCCTTACAGAATATCTCAGCGATCATCTGCTGCCATATGAGATTTAAGACGTGGTGACTAACATGTATCTCTCTCCCTTTCTGTCTCTGTTACTATATATATATATATATATATATATATATATATATATATGGTGTATCACAAACGTGAGTACATCCTTCAAATTTCTGCAGATATTTAAGCATACCACTTTATTGGGAGAGACTGACAACATTCGACAAAATAGTCCGTGTGCATCTTATATAACAGTTAATTTAGTGTCGTCTCAATATAAAGTAAATTATAACCATTAAAAGATTAACCTCTGACAACAAAAGTGAGTACAGCGAACAAAATATAACCATAAAAAGCTAGACTATTGCAAACAAACGCCGATACACCCCTAAAAACTCCTAAATGACTAAATTAAATAATGCTTGTCATTTTCCCATTTAAAATGTCATGGGTTATTTAGTGTTTTTAGGCATATATATGCATAGGGAGCAAGTGTGTTTTAATTTGTAGTGCAGCCCTCACACTCTCTCATATTGGTCACTGAATGTTTCAATGATGCACAACATGTCAAATCACTTTCTGAAGACCTTTAAAGACGTATTGTTGTACAGCATAAACATTGGCAAGGTTATAAGAAGACTGCCAACATCCTGAAGCTTATTTGTAGAAATGTATCTAAGAGAATCCAGCGTGTTAAAAGAGAGGATTTACAAGAAGTTGAGGGCACGTGCTGAGCATCACATCCAAATAGTTTCTTTGAAAGATCGTGTACGAGTGCCGTCAGCGCAGATGCAGAGATTTAAGAGGTGCGGTGTCAGTTTGTTATTGCTCAGGCCATTCGCTGCATTCTACATCCAACTGGTGTGTGTGGCTGTCTCTCAAGGAGGAAGCCTCTTCTTAGGACAACACACAAGAAAGCCTGCAAACAATTTGCTGAAGACATTTCAGCAAAGCACATGGATTACTTGAATCATGTCTTATGATCTGATGAGATGAAGATTAATCTGTTTGGTTCTGATTGATTCAGCATGTAACGCAGCGACAAGGTGAAGAGTACAAAGATGTGTCATGCCTACAGTTAAGCATTGCAGTAGGAATGTCATAGTCTGAGGTTGTATGTGTGTGTGAGGTATTGGGGGGGGGGTAACATTTCATTTAGGGAAACATGGACTCTAATATGTACTGTGAAATACTGCAACAGAACTTGGTCTCCATCTAGAAACTGGTCCACAGTATGATAATGCCATTCCAACCACCTCCAAGACGATCACTGCGTTATAAAGAAGATGAGAGTAAAGGTGATTAGTTAAGCATATTTTCAGACTTTATCCCAATAGAAAATCTTTGGGAATCCACAGAAGTTGAGTTGCGCAAAATCTCAAATATCTTCCAGTTCTCTGACGTCTTCACAGAGAAGTAGAAGAGTATTCTAGTGGCTACAGATGAAGCTTCATGCCCAATAAAGTAAAGACATTTCGTAATAATTACGGCTGCCACTAAAAATATCGACAGTTTATATCGTGTATGTGTATGTTGACAATTCTCTTGAAAAGGTGTATTAATTTTTGTTGACATGAGTTCAGCTTTTAATAGTTATATTTTGAATTATGTTGATGGAAGAATAAATTAACCATATCATATACGCTTCGCACTGACTGTTTTCATCATGACAAGATGTCATTTTGTCAGAGTTTTCCCATGAATAGATATATTTAAAAATCTACAGAAATATGAGGGGGTGTACTTAATTTTGTATTGCAAATACAACATGTGTTCTCCTTCTGTTTTAGATAAGTTGGTGATAATTAAAAATCTATTTTAGCAAATAGACCCCCACTACATTATCTTAGTATCATGTATCAATGTAGCATGTATTACAACGCTTGAAATTGATTCATTTTATTTTCTTCCCTACTATTTCCCTCTATATGTTTTTAAAAAGTTCAGTAATTTATTTTAAGTGAATTGCTATTTTTCCTATGTAACTTTTAAGTTGATAAGGAATAGACTAATCTTTTTCAGTATATATTTGTTTGCTGTATAATTTCTCCAGTCAATAAACGGGTATTTGTAGTGCAGGTTTGATTTCTGTATTTGTTTTTAGTCAGGAATACAAATTTGTTTTAGTTCAACTCTATTATTTTTCTGTCGAGAGACGATTTAATGATTTGCTTTTTTGTTCATGTGCATGTGTTTCTAGTGTAAATGATTTCATTAATTATTTACTTGTTACTAAACGTGCGTTTTTATTACTTGTTACTAAAAGTGTGTTTTCATTACTTGTTACTAAAAGTGCGTTTTCTCTAATTTAATCAATATCATAATCCATTTGATTTTAAATTTATTCCCAACATATTTCGTTGTCAATAAATTACGTGTTCCGTTATTTTGAATGTAGTGCAATATGTTTTAATTCATGTATGCTTTCTGTATATTTTATTACATCGATAACAGCACGATATATCGTTCGCATCTCGTATGTTTTGTAATTCTGTAGATAATTAACTATGGTGTCTCGTACTGCATGTTTTTTCTGTATAAGTTTACAATCAATACATTATGGATAATTTGATTATCAATAGCAGTGTGTTTTCTATTTTTAGGTCATTTTGTGCACCTGCGTTTCTGTATATGTATCTTTAATTGGATAATCTATTTTTAATGCATGTGGGTTTTGTGTATGTAAATCATGTTGACATATGATAGAATATATTGTTATTGTACAAACGTATTTTCTGTGTTTTCCGAGCCATTGTACAATTGTAACTATGTTATGTTTTCCATTACTTTCTGTGGGTGTCTTTTTCTAGCATCAGAGAATTGTGTAATTTGTGTCTTGATGCATATTTGATTTTAATGTGTATTTAGAAGGTGCTAGACAATTACAATTTTGTTTTTTCTATAGTAGAATGGGGCGTCTATTCCTAAATCAATCAACAATTGTAAAATTCGTACTTAATGCTTGTGTTCGTATTATTTGGATTTAACGGAAAACTATTCTCATATTGAGTCTTATTTTGACAATGTTTCGGTCGATTTAAAATTCGACTTTCTTCAGGTTTATCTTGTCCAACTCTGCAATCCTATGTATAGCAACAGTTATCTGAAGAATCCAAACAATCCTCATCTAAACAATTCAGAACCGTGATACAATTGTATTAGACGTATATTCTGTTAAAGTCAATTAACAACTAAATATGTTGTTTTTATTTAACACTACCTTCCAGTCTACTAATCAACTGACTATTGAAGAACTGGCTTATTTATTTGATGTATCATTTGACATATTTAGGTATGGTTTGACATATTAATGGACAATCTAGTAACGGAGTTTGCAAATACCTTCACTGGAAGATATGTAAGAAACTCAACATTCAGTGTAGTAAAAACTCCTGGGAACATATACCCGAACGAACAGTTGGGAATGACAACTACACTATTCACTATGACTACATAATCCCTACTGCTACATATCTTGAAAATGCAGCTGTTAAACCAGATACAGTGATTTGGGACAGAGCAAACAAAAAAGCGACCGTAATAGAGGTCAGTGTACCCAATGATACAGGGCTTAACAGAGTTGAGAGGGAAAAGATTACAAAGTATCAAGGACTTATGTATGATATGAAAGGAAATTGGAAATTAAAAGACGTTTCAATTATACCAGTCATCATAGGAGCAACTGGGCTTATGAAAAAGAACTTTAAAAAGTACATAGCAAGCATACCCGGTGAACAAAGTGCAAGTGAAATACAAACGATTGCACTGAAAGGGACGGCTAGAATCCTGAAAAGATCTCTTGGTTGGACTCACTAAAATAGGGGTAAATGTCAGACATCTGGTTGGATGTCCCATCCCCTAGAAGAAAAAGTTTAAGAAAAATAAAAAAAAAAAAAGAGTAATTTGTTTTGTGGTTCATATATGATTTTAGTGTGTTTTAAAAAGTGAATTTGGGATTGGTTTTAGTACACGTGGTTTGTATGCGTTTCTTATGTTGCACAAATTTGCATCGATTTGGTAGAGTTCGATGTCTAAAACGACGCTGTAATAGTATCTATTTTTGAATGAGTGTTACTTTTTCTTAATCTGTTGGTCTGTCGACAAATGGTAAAAAAAACATTGTTTAAATACGACACCCATAAAAGTCGAAGAGCTTTAGTTAACATATCTGAGTACTTTATAGGATGAACAATGGGAAGTGTGAAACAAGAAAATATTAAACCAAAAAACAGTTGTTTATCAATGCGTAATGCTAATATAAAGGATTTATCATATTTATGTTATTAAAATTACTGAAAAAGTTTATTTCAATAGTCAAAACTTAGTGGCTACCTAGCAACAGTATAACACTGAATGTGTGAATTAAATTGTAGTTAATATTAAATGCTTTGAAAGCGTCCATATTGTAATCTTTTAAATTTGATTTTTTTTCATTTTTTATCGAGAACTGGATTTAAATTAAATGGTTCATTTATCGAAAAGTTGCAGCTGTCTCAATCGTAATACCTGAAGATTGATTCCTTGTGAGTTTTAAAAACGTAAACATTACTACACACCTCCTTCCTTGGATATTTTATTTTACAATAACCATAAACTTTTTGGAACTATAATACATCATATTCGTCTAAAGTCCGATGTATCGTGGAAAGCACTTCATGTCAGATACTGTTTTTGTGAAGATTGATGCTGCGATGGATTGCATGTGTTTCAACTTGTTGCTTCATCAGCCGTGTTTAGAAGATTGACAGAATTTACAGGATGACCCATTTGGAAGGAATTTTTGATAACTTTTTTTATTCTTTGTTTTCGATTGGTTGCAGAATTCGAACACGTGTTCACTCTTTCTCCTCATGAACTTGAATGCCAGTTTGGTAATTATGAAATTTTACCCGAAAACGATGTAGATATTCCTCCTAAATAATAATATCTGCAAAGGTTTTAGCTTTATAGCAATTGCTAAAACAATAACATTTGTTTCGCCTAGAAAATGAGGATTTTAAATATGAACCCGAATATATGTAACATTTATTACCTGTCGACAGATACACTGTAATAATATTTAAATTCTCGCCAACATACATTTTTGATTATTAATCAATTCCCTAACAATTAGATTAAAATGAAAACAAACGATTTCTATATTTTCCAGTGTAACTTAAATTATACATTTCACATTATAAACATATTTTATAACATATGGATAAACAGTGATCATTACTAAGTCAGACTCTCTTATATTTTCGTTTTTAACAATTAATTTGAATCGTACAAACTTAAAAAATTAAGCTGAAATATTATAATTTTCAACACTAAGCCGAAATAGTGTAGCATTCCAACATTCAACTGACATGCACTCACTTTCTAATATGCCACTGAAATAATATATCAATTTTATATTATATTATATTATATATATAGCAATTTTATAATGCATATCTGTTAAAATAATGTAAAAACGGTATTTGTGTAAAAGGTTGAAAAAAGAATCAAGCTACAAAAGTTCAAAATCTATTCAAATGAAAACAATTTTAACGGCGTTGAATCAGATAGGATTGCACTTCGTTGTTAAGTTGATCAAATTTTACTGTTATTTTTGGTCTGTGAAGGATGCATTAGTATTCTGTTAAAATACTCCATTTCCACACATCATTTACATCTAGTAACTGGAAATGTTCTTACTTTCTAATTAAATACACTTATTCTCAAGTATTGAGCTGGAAAATAGCTTCACTATCCAAAACTATAAAAATTCTCGAATAAACTCTCTAATGTATAACATTCATCCCAGACAATTGCAATATCAAACATTGAACTTAAACAGAGAAATTCTAACAAACCTAACCCATTTATCCATTTATAAATATCCTAGACATTCGCATCGGTATATTATTCTGTTTGCGTCTTTAATAATAGCTACAAAAAAAATCGGGAGTCATGTCTGGTTATGGGGCGTAGGTTAATCGATAACAAGATCACGTGACATCAGCCTAATTAGAAATAGATAATTAGGGATGTCAACAATTAGGAAGACCACAAAGCTGAGTGGACGAGAGTTCGCCTTTGGTCCGTGGCAATTGGAATGTAATTAGTTTTTTTGCCTCGCCAAGCGTAAGCTCTCTCAGGAAAACGGTAGTGATGATGGCGGTCGCGATTGTTGGCAGGGGTTGAACGAATCTTACCCGTTGTAGCAAGGGATTATTATCAGAATGAAGATCGAAAACGAAGCTATGAGTGGGAAACAGTTATTTGAACGGTTTGTGTACGGTTCTGATTGAAAGAAAAGCGGAAAAGCAAAAGTGGCCGACAGGAATGTCTAAATGTTGTATGTTGTTGATAATTATATCTTTGTTCTCCATTTAATCTGGTTTAATTTTGAACTAGCATTTTCCTGTGTAAACACTTAAACTGAATTGCTGCATCTAACTTTAGTTGTGTTGTAGCATTTTTGCATAAGGTACTAATAGATATAATACGAGCAATATAAGCATAATTAACAAGTAGAATATATACTAGCAAACAACCTGCACAAAACGGATTCGATGAAATCTAGTACAAACATAAAAGGCTTACAGGAGCAATGAAAACTATGACAGCATTTGCTTCAGCTGAAACAAAAGTGGCATAATTACATCAATAGATCAATTATTCATTAAACCAAGAAGGTAATTTGTAGCGACAAAGCGCACACTATAGGATTGTGCCCTAAAACTGTCACTAAAACTCGGAAAAAGAAATGTTGTAAATAAAAATGTATAAGAGAGAATATATAGAGAAGTGACTTGTAGTATGAAACACTTATATGAGATACGCACCTAGAATGATAACCTACTATATTCATATATTGTGTAATGCTGAACTCCCACAACAATACATTCTAAGCTTATTTGCACCATGAAATATCTTTTCGGTTTAAGTCGGTAGTCAGTGTATCATTTAATTTCTCTTTCTGCCCAACATCACTGTTCTAGCGTTGGTTAGGGTGGGTCCAGTGTGAACGTCTTAAATAATGCGTCGATCGGCTCTTGCTCTTTATATGCCGTGTAGCCAGTATCATTTGAATGACTTTTGAAACATGTTTTGATAGCATTACCGGATATGTCTTGGGACTTTTATTATACATACCCGTTCGCCGATTATTTAAAATTTGATTTAAGGTCTGCGTTTATATCGTAAACTCATCAATTAGTTTGGTTTTTCTTTTAAATGAGGATAACCACTTAGCAAGGTCCAGACGCCACCCTGGGATAAGGGTCATTGCGTGTACAGTAATTAATGGGATAGTGTTTTAGTATTCGTTAATAATGGAGGTTTGATAAAGTGTCGTTAGTAAAGGGGAAGGTTCATCAGGAATTTGTTTATGTCGGACTTGAAGACATCAAAGTTGAAGTCAAGTGGGAAACAGGCAAGCGGTAGAGAGTTCCACAGGCGTGTAGTTCTAAGAAAGAAGCTTTGTTCATGGAATTTCTGAATGGCATCCCAATTTTGTTGCGCAATTTTAATTAATTTGTTATTTTATATGTTTATTTAAAAAAGTGAAATGTTAGAAGGTCGTATAATCGGAGAAACTTTGTATTTGTCAATCTTTCTCGCAGCTCGGTTTAATTTTTTTTTCATTTTCCTAAACACTCTGAATTCTGCTTCTTTTGCTATAATTTTATTTGTGTGCCCTTATTTGTAACGCTTTCATTTTTAGTACACGTTTTATTTTTTCTTGTCGTAGCTGCGTTATTTCCCGACATTGTCTTGAATCATAAGTCATATTTTTTTAATGTAGTCTTTTATTTGTGCATACACTTCATTATTTATAATTTTAGTTGTTTTTCATAACAGTTTGGTTTTGAAAGGGTTTCGTATTGTATGTGTTCGATTTGTTAACTAATTTGGATGTTGATTGTAGCTTATAAATGTACGAAATGTTGAATTTTCAAAAAGAACGCCAATGGAACATTTTTAGCGGTTAGAATATGTTAGTAAACGCCTAATTTAAAATTAAGCAAATATTTAAAAAGGGGGAGATAATCTTATTTTCTTCCAGATACATTTGCCTTAAAAATTGCTAGGTTTATTTATGGTGTATTTTACATATAAAAATAAGCCTTTCTGATTAAACAGATTTTTAATTTTTAATTCTAATTTGAATTTTAAATTATCGATAACATTACTAAATATTAAAGTAGCTTTAGTGTATTTGGCTACCGAGCTTATTATATATCTGAATTACAACGAGCACTGTTCTTTTCTTATATTTTAATTAAATTAGTAATTTTACTATCACATTAAAATACACTCTGCTCTTTAGACTACTGTTCTAATCTCCTTTATATATATATATATATATATATATATATATATATATATATATATATATATGATATAATAAACACAAAATATGAACAGCCGATGATTATTTGATAACTCAAATTTAAAGTACTCGCGGGAGGAAAAAGAAAAAGAAATAATAATGCAATGATTTGAAAAATCAGTTGAATTTTCGCGTAATTCAGTAATATTTGCTTGGGTATACCATACATATAGTCATATACACACGCGTACGCGCACATGCACACATATGTATAATCTTCGAGGTACCACTAAATATATATATATATATATATATATATATATACAAACATAAAAGATACAATTGTGACATAATGCAACTAAACCCTTTGCCTGGAATCGTTATGTCGAATTTGATTGAAATCTTTACATGCCTTTCATACTATAAAATTATCTAAAACGTATGGATTTTTAAACGAAAATGTATCAAATAAAACGCATATTTCAAACATTTGAACTTTTCAACATGAAATATTTTTTAAACTGAACTTAGGGGAAAATATGTGTCTAATCCATAAAATGTTGTAATAATTTTAGCGCAATCGAACGTATGGAAAATGTAACTAAACGCCATAGTTGCACGAAACAAAATAACGTAAAACTACATAACTTACCCTTAAACCTTTGAAAATTCCTGTTTTGATTAATAAGTTTTAAGTTAATATGTCCATGAATCACACAGATTTATACAAAAATTATTTAAATATTTTTAGTATTTATTTTACCAGGGTTCAATCACTAAGTAAAGCTTATTAAAAAGTTATGAAAATAAATTCGGCAATTAAGCTATTAACAATGTCCACGTTTCATTCCCGTAATGATGGATCCTCCTAATGTACAGAAAATTATGTGTAGCATAATTTCCTGTGTTGATATATATATATATATATACATATATATATATGTATATATATATATATATATATATATATATATATATATATATATATAGAGGTGTATGTGAGTCTGTATGTGTGTAGCTGATTGGGTCTGTAGGTGTGTGTGTGTTATTACAGATGACAGTCATTCTATGAACAACAAGTCATTTTGACTAGGATATTTAGCTTGTATCGCATTTCATTTGTATGTCAGACGTATTCTAATCACCCGGGACTGATCGAATTAGGCGACCGTGGTCTATTGTGGCTTGGCGGTCGCGACGTTGATATTATATTGACAGTTCAATGGAGAGAGAGGAAAGGGTTATACGTTGTTCTGACCAATCGATTACCTTGTGATTCCGCCGAAGTGCTCAGATTATCAGACAGTTAATGTAATCATGGCGATTTTATTGGAGCGTTTCAAGGGTCTCTTCAATGATAGCGTAAACACACACACACACAGAGGAACACACACGAACATACCCACACACACACACATACACATATATATAAATATATATATATAAATATATATATATATGCGCGTGTGAAGAAAGTGTTTTGTGAAGCCATGCATAGATGCATAGACAGTTGTTATTAAGTGTGTATTATATATATATATATGTTCTTATGTATATATATATATATATATATATATATATATATATACATATATATATATAATTTTACACTTTAGTTAATCATTATTTGCTTCCGTAAATCGTTTTTCTATATACTTAAAAAAACAAATACTTTACCAATTACCTGCCTAAAATATACGTTTATTATGGAGTCATTTTGCAGCTAATTTGTATATGAGAAAAATGAGCGTTTATCTATTAATTATTTCTTTGTTATAGTTTTTATTAGATGCTTCATTTCAATTAACCATTACTGTTAATTCTTTTGGTCCATAGTTTCTACATTTCGCACATTTGTATAGCATTGATGGTAAAATCTTTCTAGCGAACTCACAAGGATTTATATATGTTTTTGTATCTATTCATCTATCTATCGATATCTCTCTGTGTATCTATCCCTCTGTTTATCAATGTATGTATATTTATACATAACTTTATCTGTATGCGTGTGGAACGTCTCCACCTTGCTCCTATCTGAGCGTTTCATAATATAATATCACTTAAATTTAAAATTTACTTATTCCTCGGTCGATAGCACAAAAAGGTAGTTAGTTAGGCAAGAGCTGCAAATATTTTTATCTGCATTCTACCAGATAGATCTAAGTTATTTTTTGAATTTTTGAAAACATTATTACAGTATATTACTATACTGTAGTATGTAGGTATATCCAGCGCTGTGCTGACTACGTTTGAACACACTTTATATACTTACGATATTTTGCATCGTCCGAGAATATTTACTTTCATTTTTCCTCATGCTCGTTTTAAACTATGCAAGTTTATTTTTGTTTGCAATAAAATTCCGAAAGTTTTATTATTAAATTTAAAGAATACGTGCTCTTTAATGTAATATTGCGATTTAGTAAAAACTCGAAATGAGATTAATTTTTTACGAAACTAAAATTATGTTTTATCTTCAGTAATATTACCGTTTTTAAACATATAAAACTGTAAACTGTAACCATTATATTTGGAATTTTCGATATGCTATCCTATAGTGTAGAAATATATTAAAATTTATTTTTGGTACTGGAACAATTTTTGAATCATAAAAACTAAATAAAATATGGATTTCATAAATAAGAAAAACATTTTTGTGCAATTTACACCATGGAGTTTTAAAGGTATATACAATAATTCTAAAACCCCTACGGTTTAACTTCATATAACTTAATGCGTTTATATATTTAGATAAAAATAAGTTATTTGAAAATGATAATTGAATTTATTTTGACTTAAAATATACTTGAATGTAACAGAATGTAGCCAGTTAAATACTAACTTTTTATTATTTTATTTTTAATACCAATTGTCAAATATATTTATTCAGTTAAAGTTCATATTAATAACTATCAACTAATCTCCTTGGTATGTTTATCCGTAATGTTTCAGAATAAAGCTCCCATCGTCTTTTTGTCGATTATAACAAGAAAAGAGCCTCTCTATGAAATTAATTCTCATATATACTTGTTTCTCTTTGTCTGTGTGTATTGATATTCATATTAAAACCGTTGTTCTATGTATTTAAAAAGAAAATACAACCTTTTTTATACGTTGTATAACTGCATTTATCTGTAAAGATCTAGCTAATTTCCATATACTTTTGAACATTCGTTTTAATTGTTCCCCTATTATTTTTTTTCGATTTTCTTATGGGATGATCAATTTTAGTTAACTATTACGTGTAGTTATATTGGTGCAGATATTCTACATGATTTATACTTGTGTAATATTGGCATATAAAGGTTATAGTAAAAACAAAACCATTTCTATATATTTTTATCTATGCGTGTTTATATTTGCTTAAAAAAGATATTGCCTCCAAATTCCTCTGTCAGTTTTGGGCCAACATACTTGAAACATATATAGATATTCGATCCTCTGCAAAACTTTATATATGCGTTTTAGCCGGGAAACTCGGTGCAAAAGTGTAAAAATATTTTTTAATGGAATTTGTCAGGTGAAGGTCAAAGCATTAAGAATATGCATGCATAACGTAATAGGTATTGTTTGATGCTTTAATTTTTAGCCTAGCAGCCAAAATGTGTTCATAGCGCAGGCATTTACGACAAAGGAAAAAGTAAATCATAAGTTAAACGTTTTTGTTTTGATTCTCGGTGGTGGCGCAGGAGTTCTTTTTAAACTTTTTAAAAACATTAATATATCTTGAGTGCAATCTAATATTATCTATAACATAGAGGGTAAAAGTTTGTTTAAAATGTGTGTATGTTTTTATGTGTGCCTAACTCTTTCGACTATCGTTTTCAGGCTTGAGCGTTCAGGTGACAAATATCGAAAAATTGGCTAAAACTCTCACTGGGCACTTTTCTACAGGGAGCAAAAAATTGTTCCTTCATTACAGTTAAGCCAAATATGCATGCGCAAAACACGTTCCTTCTGGAAGTAGTTTAAATATAAAAAAACAACCTAACTTCGCTCACGCGATCATTAACCAGTTATTATAGTAGAAGCGTTGTTATCTTTAGAATTCACGTTCGATCCTAGATATGAGATATAGTTGTTTAAGATTTTTAAAGTTGTAATATTGAAACAGATGTTATTTATGCCATTTTACATTGTTTTGTTTTTTAATTTTTCCATCATGTTCGCTGTTTATTTTTCGTTTTGTTATTTCGATTTTTTTAAAGAAGTTTTTACATGTAAACACTTTATTGCGCCATTTCTCTTTCGTTCGCTTATTCTTATTCGTTGTATTTTTTTGCTTGTTTTTCCGATTTAAAAAAAAATAATCAGGGTTATCACGTTGGCTTATTCTTTATTTTCCATTTTGCTTTGGTTTACTCTCAACACACTTCAAAACACCCGGGCAACACCGGGTACCCCCGCAAGTATAATAATAAATACGAATTCTGCATAAGCAAAATATTATATTTAAGCGACCAGATAATGTCATGCTGCCTACTAATGTATTCATAAATTATTATAAATCAATACAATAATACAAAACTTTTTATATATGCCGGCTATAGCAAACAATTGAAAATAAATACAAATAAAAAAAAACTTAATTTATATAACTTTAAGTAATATTCCTAAGATACAACAATTAAAAACATTCTATTACTAAACACACATTAATAACATTAATCTTATTAAAATAGATTTCCTAATGAAATATGTGAATTAGGCAACTACGTGAGTATGGATTTGTAAAAGTAAATCTAATATATAAATCTCAGTATGTCTTTCTGTGTGTGTCTGTCTCCGTTTTTAAGGTTGTAGCTCCTCCTAGACGGATGATCATTAGACGGCGTGCAGTAGCTCAAAAGATTGCGTTTTTGGTGCAGGATCTTATTAGAGGTGTTTAATCGATTAAAATAATTGATAAGGCCCCCAGAAAGGGATCAAACTTGAAAGAAATAACACCTTGACGAGCGTAGCACAATGGAGTCATTCTGCGCATGCATAGATCGAGTAAATGAGAAATGTATTTATTTATTAAGATATTTCACAATGTTCTCAAAGTGTATTTCCCTTTGGTGCAACGGATAGCGTGACTGATTACTAGCAAAGCGTTTCGGTTTCGATCTTTATCATTTCCTTTTCTTTACATATTCCGATGATCTTGATTTTCAATGTTATGTAATGAAAACACATGGACACTTTTATTAAAAAAATACAGAATAATGTTTTTGATTTAAGTAACGAAAATGTCGTATTCAAAATATATATGCTATATCGGCTTATTTGTAAAATTTCAAAATGCACGTAAATAGATCAAGTAATGACATTTGTATGGGATTTATTTCTAAATTAATTAACCAATGATTATGAATATTTATTATGTGTATATGTTTATATAGTTTTATGTCTTAGATTCACTCCTAAATTAATTGACGGATCATTATGAATTTTAAATATGTGTATATGTTTATATATTTTAATGTATTGGATTAACTCAAACTAATTACCCGATCATTACGAATTTTAATTACGTGGATATGCTTATATATTTATATGTATTGGATTCACTCCCGAACTAATTAACCGATCACTATGAATTTTAATTATGTGTATATTATTATATATTCGTATGCTTGGGATCCACTCCTAATCAAATTAACCGATCATTATGGATTTTTATTATGTGTATATGCTTATATATTTCTATGTATTACATTCACTTCTAAACTACTTAACCGATCATTATGAATTTTAATTATGTGCATATGTGTATATATTTTTATGCATTGGATTCACACTTCAACTAATTAATCGATCATTATGAATGATTAGTATGCATATATTATTATATATTTGTATGTATTGGATTCACTCCTATACTAATTAACTGATCATTATAAATTTAATGTATTATATATGTCTGTATATTTGTATAGATGTCATATCCCAGAAATCACATACAATGATCACTTACTTTTTAATGCGTTTATGTGTACAATAAATTCTATCAAAGTAATAAGGAGCTTGTTTAGTATATTACTCATATGAATAAATACAAAGAAAATATGACCTGAGAAAATTATTAAAACAGAAAATCACGTTTAATATTCGAGTAGTATGTCTTACATATGAGAAATAAGGTACTTCTTCACTATACCACCCAGATAAAACAAATAACAAATTCTGGCGTGCAAAAAATAAAGCACAACAGAAAATTACATAAACGTATAGAGTTCTTTCATTTTTTAATTAGAAATAAGGTACTTGTACAGTATAGTTTCCATATGAAAAACAATGGAATTCTTACCTGTAACGTACATAAAAGTGAACCAAACCGAAAATTATGTAATATATTCAAGTAGTATGACATTTACACAAGAAATAAGTTCTTTCTTTAATATAGCACTCTAATATAAAAACAAACTCTAATCTATGACACACGGAAAAGTTCGCACAACAGAAAATTAGGTAAAATGATCAAGTAATTTAATCTATATATTAGAAATAAGGTACTTGTACATTATCCTACTCAAGACATAAGGTACGTGTCCAGTATAGTATTCATATGAAAAAAAAAAACAAATCGTACCTGTGCAATGCATAAAAGTTATGAAAACCGAAAATCAAGTTATATATTAGAATAGCATGACTTTGAAATGAGAAATAAAGTGCTTTTTCACTATAGCACGCAGATGAAAAGCAAACAAATTATTACTCTAGACGAATAGAAAATTTAGAACAAGAGAAAATTACTTTAAAGTATCGAGTTCTTTCGTTTTTACATTAGAAAAAAGGGTACTTCTACAGTATCCTACTCAGGAAATAAGGTATTTGTACAGTGAAGTACTCATATGAAAAACAAAGAAATTCTTATTTTTGATGCTAATAAGTTATTCAAAATCGAAAATCATTCAATATATTTGAGTAGTATAACATTTATATAAAAAATCCGGTGTTTCTTCAATAAATCACTCTGATGTAAAAACAAACAAACTCTTAGTTGTGACATACCGAAAATTAGTACAACAGAAACTTATGTAAACAATTTAAAATATGTGTTGTACATTACCCGCCCAAGGTAAGGAAGTTTTTTTCCTCATACGGTACATACATATGTTGTGTAATATCCGTCCTAGGGTAGGTAAAATATTCTTTTGCGCAAGATGCCAAAAAAAAAAATGCCAAAAAACTTCCTCTATTCTAAGAATAGCAGATATATTGAAAAATTTTCTCATTGTGTTATACGATCCAGAGCAACGCCGAGTGGACTTGCTAGTATAATATATAAATCTTACAAGAAAATAAAAGGGACAAAAGTCGTTTCCAGTATAAAAAGTACAATACAATAAGTAATGGAGAATTGGTTCTATAATAAAGAATTGGAAACTTGCATGAAGTAAAATATATAATAATTAAGCGTATTTTACGACCGGGCAACGCTGGGCGGCCTACTTGTTCATATATATATATATATATATATATATATATATATATATATATATATATATATATATATATATGCGTGTGTGTGGGGTATGTATGTATATATATATATATATATATATATATATATATATATATGTATATATATAATTAATATTGAGTATATGTACTGCAATTTAGCTACAAAAACCTTTTCGCGTTTCATCCTCGTTTGGATTCGTCAGGTTCGAAAACAAGGTTGCATAGTATTTTTATTTATATTCGCTGTAATGGGTGTGCTAATCACCTAATCAGATTCTTTGTTACTCAGATAAACATTTTTAATAGCGCGTTTACAAAACAAGGATTCATTTGACCCCTAAATCATGTGTTTTTATTCTTTTTGACAGGGTGCGTATCTAAGAAAGTGACATCGATTTAATTTCGAGGTTTTTCACTTACATTTTATTTTATACCAGGGAAATTTTGAAATACTTATTTTATTACTGCAATCGTTATGATAACCATTTTTATTATTGATATCGTTAACAATCCACGAATCTTCACGAACAGAAAACGCGAAAAACGCGAACAGAAAACGCGAGAACATTCTATGCAGCTTAAGTTCCACATATAGCTTTCAAATTACCGCCTAGTTAGTCTCATGTGTCGAGCGCTGTCAGGAAAAGATACTAAAAATATTTGCATGTGCATATGTAGCATAATAATAATAATAATAATAATAATAATAATAATAATAATAATAATAATAATAATAATAATAATATAGCCACGATTCGATCCCGTCTTGAAGTAATTGATTGTCTAGCCGCACGGATGAGCTTTAAACAGTGTAAGAGTACTATCAGCGGATGAATATATATATATATATATATATATATATATATATATATATGTGTGTGTGTGTGTGTGTGTGTGTGTATGTGTGTGTATTTAAATATATATATATTTATTTATGTATTGATTTATTGATTTATTTGAATATATATATCAAATAAATCAATAAATATATATATATATATATATATAAATACACACACATATGTATATATATAATATATATATATACGCACTTATTTTCTACATACAACAGAAATGGAATCATTAACCGGAAAGATTACGGTTAGCAATATATTTCAGATAATAGGTTGATTAAGAAATTTCTTCTATAAAATATTATTCTAACAAATAAATATTTAATGAAAATATTCTTGCTTTGAGGAAGTTCATCTGCCTCATAAACTTGACCGAACTAGATTTTCAAATGTATAACAAACTAATGTTTGCAAGAATACAAGTTTTTAAAGCAATTAAAGCAGTCGTTTTATTATATACACCTATTATATAAATTCCGTTCGCATTTTCTGGTCTAATAATAGACATATTTTTTACACATAATCTTTATCCATCAAGTTAATGTCGCTTTTAGGTTATACGCTGATTCCAACGATGTAGAGAACAATGTATTCTTAATACGCCTCAGCTTGCCATAACTTTTCTTTACTGCAGTCAAATAATAGTTAATCTGCCAATAAAGAATAGTCTGTAAGATAGGGTGTTTTAGAAGCAATTCGAAGCGATATTCATGTAATTTTGAAATCGTAATCAAGTTGTGGTGGAATACGTAGCTTTGATTCCAGAACGATTATTTCTTCTTCGTGTGTCGCATAATGTTTCAAGGTTTTCCTTCAAAGACTTTTCATCATATTTCCAGTCTTTTCGCAAATCCATTTGCCTTTTTTAAAACCCGTGTCCTTCTCTAACATAACAGTGCTTTCTCACACTTGTGTTCACACCTTCATTTTGCCAGGTACGGAACATGCTTGCCCCTCGGCAATCTGGTGTAATTTTCTCCTTTTCTACTGACGCAAGCTCGCGCATACTTGCTAGTTTGCATATGTGCTTTAACGGCTGCTGCTATTAATCTTTTTATTGGCCATTTATCATTTGCTGCTGCTGATTATCTCACATGCCTCCATAAGCGCTCTGTTAGATACCTTTCCGCTCCAAAGCAATTCTTTCAAGAATTTTTATTAAATAAGCTAAAAAAGAACACTTACACTTTTCACAATAAAACACGGACGAGTAAATTCAAATAGAGTGCCTAATGTATAGTTGTCAGAAAATTCCATTTAATACTTTCTTTCGTCATAAATTATTTTCTTAATTGTTTCTTATTTTCATTTGTAAATTTCTAAATATTTTAAGGCAACGTTTATATGTGTTTAAAGGGTTAAACTAAGCTAACTGTTTAAATAGCCATGATTTTTTTTGCATTTTCAGAAATTTAATTGTAGCAGTTTTTAAGTGTTTAAGCTTATTTGTGCAACAATACAGTTTTAAGTGTTAAAAAACATTTTACAAAAGCAGTTAAATTCATGCAAGATCAAATCAGAGATTAAATAGTCTTTGATCTTTATTAGTCCTGAGTCTATAAATTCACCAAACTGAAACGAAATATTTTTATTTTAGTTATAAATTCAGTTTATTGCTTCCTGACAATTTTAATAACACAAATCTTATACTCTTGTGTTTCAACATTCACACATGTTGTTTTTTTTAATTCTTATCAAAATACAATTCTTTTTCATCAGACATAACATTAATATCCTTCCTTGCTTGTTGCATAGATGTTAGCGCCACCTGCCCAGATAGTTTTCTTCTGGTTAAAACGTCCCCTTTGACTGAACTAGTAACAAACTCTTTTGCAAAGTCATATGAATCATCTTCTATTTATTACTCAGTAACTCTTAACGAGGTTATAAGAAATAACACGAGCAAATCTACTCCCTTTGTTTAGTCCACCGTTCCATGATCTCTTTTAACGCTTCATTCCTGTGCGTCGAGATTATTCAATATAATTTCAACCTATTTTTGTCTTTTAGGTGTTCAATCATTTTGGCGAGATTATTCGAGACAATTACGGTTAGCATCTAATTCCACGGGTCCGAAGCATTTTCCATGTCCCCAACTTGATCAGACATCATTATCTCATGCCACAATTATTGCATGTTCCTCTTTTCGTGTCACAATACAGGTTGACTTGCTCATTAAGCATCGACAGTTCTGCTATCTAATGTGAGCATTGTTTAATCACTTACTACTCACTAATTTCTGCTATCCTCTAAGCGTCTTTGTTGGTAATGTGACTCGTCATCAGTTCAGTTTAAAAAATATTTCCTCTCATATCAAGTACCCTTCCTGATCGCCACACCGTCTTTCTTTCCATATATTTCTAAATTAAAACTATTTATTTTTATATTCCAATGTTCAGCATTTATCTGTAGCAAAATACGGACAAACAAAAGCAAAATAAAACCTCACAAATAAAACAAAAAAAATATTTATACATCGCTCAGCTTAGAATGAGTGGTTAGGTTCTTTTTCATGTTCTTCTTAAAAAAGTAAAAACAAAAATGTTTTCATATTTAATAATCGTTTTTCATAATATGAATAGTCAATTATAAACGACTCATTACATTATACTAAAACTTCTACTGTTTAAAAAAAACTTAGATTTTTCTTCGCGCTCATATTTATTTTTTAGTACTTATTTTAGCACATATTTTTATGCCTAATTGTTTAAACATTTATTCGAGTCTTGCAAAACCTCAAGCAAACCTTTCCAAGGTTTAAAACTTACTAATCAATAAGAATAAAACTGGAGGTTCACCCCGACAAATCGAACTGAAACTTGTCAAAATATGTTCATTCAAAATGGTTTGTTCTAAATTCCTCTTTAACACAAAAGGAGCTATTTGCTACGTGAAAATGAATATAAAACAAATTATCTTATCAGCAAGTATAACCAACCAATAAGACTTAAATATTTGTCTTTAACACTAAAGCACCATAAGAAGTAAACCACGCCCCCACACTATATCATTGATGTCAAAAAAGCAGCATGACATGAGCGAAGAGATCTTAAAAGTGAGCAGACAATAAGTGTTAAGACCTCTTCGTTTCACATTTTACATTGTTAGTAAAACGCCTTGTCGCGGCCTCAAAAATAAATATAATGTAACGTCGCAGAAACAAACGAACTGAAGAAAAATATAAAAATCTAACTCGGCATCAAACAGAGAAAATATTGGGAGAGTCCATGTAAAGAGAGGAATTTTTCAAGGGGTTAGCTTGTAACGATTGTTGTTTGTTTTAGCATGGTACGCTTGTCGTTCATATTACGAAATGCAAATTCGTCTTATGATTGGGAAAAATGGAGTAGCCCGTAAACCATTTGTTATTTATGATTGACTTTAAGTTGTGTGCAAAGAACAAATAGCAGCTAAGTGTGTTAGTAAGGATTGTTCAAATGTTCAAAAGCATGGAATTTAGTATGGTGAAGTGTGATGACTTGAAATTGAAAAAAGGAAAATTGCTAAAAGTAAAAGAATAACACATTTTGAATGGGGAAATCATGAACGTGCTATGCGAAGAACGATATACCTACTTAGCAATTGTAGAATTGGATAAATTAGAAGCTGAAATGAAGAAAGTAATAGGGAAAGAACACAAGAAAAGAATATGGTTAGTTCTTAGGTAAAGACTGACTGGGAAGAACTAAGTATCTGCAGTAAACACATGTTCTGTATCTATATTTCGATATGGGGCGGGTATTATTTAATGGAATGAAAATGAACTGAAATATTAAATAAAGAATAATAAATGTGAAAGCTTCATAAGTTAAATTATCATATTTAAGCGTATTTTACCGCCAAGCTACGCTGAGCGGCGTGCTGATATATTCACTAAGTCTAACTTTACTTTAAATTTTCAGGAAAAAATGTGTTTTATTATTGAAAACGTTCAGATGTTTGTTAAATTTCATTGATATCATATGATACATATTACAAATGGTTCTCTGATTTTTCTTTTCTTCGAAAGTTTATTTTCATTTAAGCTTAAATTATTAACCATTTCATAATTCAAAATCATGTAAGGGATTCCAAATTAAATTGAATAATGATGTTAGACCCAAATAGAATCATATCAGGATATCAACATTTGTAAAAGAGAATGAACTTGATACAAAACATTTCTATTCTGAAGAATTAATTTAAACGTTGAGTTTTCTTTAGTATTTTGCTCAAATGTTTTGTATCAGTATTGGTTTTCTCTGAGTCTTAATGTGTGTGTGTGTGTGTGTGTGTTTACCTATATGTGTACTTGCGATGTAAAGTTCTGTTCAGTAGAATTTCGGCTCATTTGTTTCGAAAGTCTTGGACAATCTCTTGGCAACGGATCAGAACGAGAGCCGTTAATTTCGTATTGAGTGAAAATGTCATTAAGACGTTCGTTTTAATCCCAGCGACTTAATCCGTTAATCTCATTCGGACGATCGAAGAACACGATCAGTTCCCGGCCAATTCCAAATCTGATTTTTGGCAAAAAATCGAAGAATAACGAAAAAGCCATTGTCTTCGATTCCCCCCCCTCGTTCTCTTTTTCTCTTCGACGCTTTTTATTATTTTCACTCTCATTTCCCATAAACAATAATCCATTATTTTCGTAAATAATGACTTCATAGATTAACTGGCTTAGAAAGACATTACCAGACGAAATGAAATTCGGTCTGATTAAAGAAATATAGGAGATATAATCATTGTTTTACATAATATATACTATGGAAGAATTATATGTTTTATGTAATTATAGATCATTACCAATCCTTTCTCCATTAATCTGTGTCAATTTCCATAATGAAACATGTTTCAATGCAACCATATTTTATATAACGTCCATACACCTAAAATTGATCCGGGATCTTTTTAAATTTTCTTTTCTTTTGTGTATAGAGAAACAATACATTGTGATTTCATAAACATTTTTATTAACGAGTAGAATCGTAAAAAAACACATATTTTTCTATAATAAAACAATTTGGCATCCTTTTACGCCCTTTATGGTGATTAAAACTTAAATATTATATTAAACTTAAATGCTAGCATAAGTCATGTAATATTGTTTAAATCCGTTATACACTTTGACTTCATAAAATTAGATGTATTTTTTTTATTATTTCATCAATGTTAATCAGATTTCAGGCACATCTGAAATATTTGAATCTGGTGTTGTGTGCAACTATGATTCCTATAAAGTTATGTGGACATTTTAAAGTTCCTGTTAAAATTAAAAATAATCGACTATATCAAAATTTCCGTAAGGGTGTCATTTCATGAAATTACTTAAAACTTTATAGAGATTATTATAGCAGATATAACAACTAGTGATAATGATCGATTTGTTAGGTTAGGAATACATCCTGTAAGCTTGTAGAAATGTGTAGCTTTATAAAAATATAGAGTGGTGGGGTCAGTGTCCTGGTGGTATCTAATAAAAATTAAAACACGTGCTCTTACTCCTAAATCTGATATTATAGCATTGTCGCTGAGAACGCAAAACCTACAACCTTACTGTGAAACCCCGTACAAAAACAAATAATATTATATTGCATAATATGCATCGAATGTAATCAGAAATTATGTTTTCACCTGAAATTCTCCGCATATGATTGAAATATTTGTATATAAAACTGTTTTATATTCAATTTGAAAAAGGTGTTGAATAAGAAAATAATAACAATGCATTAAATAATGGGAAGTCTTTTTCCAGTGAAATATGAGAATTAATAAACCTAACAGTTATGACGTTTGCACATGATCAGTATAATAAAAAGGTATTTTTCTAGAGTGTATAATTTTAGTTGGAGTCGTCATCTCTCTAGATTGACTATAAAATGCCTTATTTTAACAACAACTACAATATTATTTAGCATAAGTGTTGTTATACGTGCTTTTCTAATGCTGTTTTTTTTTCATTCGCCATGTTTCAGGAGTGGATGTCGATCGTATCGTCTTTTTAATTAAGCGGGATGCAAATTTTCATGCATCAAGAAAGATATACAAGGTGACGTTCACTGAGAGTTTTCATATATCGTTATATTTGGAGGGAAATTTATTAGGAGAGAGAGAGGCTAATGTTATCTTAGCTAGTTATTTACCTCTTAAACTAAACTTCTGTGTATATGAGCATTTGCATCATAGGATATTACTCCCTTTCTGATTAAGAAAGTCGTTTTCAGATCAATGCGGGTTAGAATATTGCAGAAACATATGAATTCTGCTTTAATAACCAGAAGTAGAGGGTATAAATTAACCCTGGTGTTATGTTTAATTAATAATATATGCAGAAAATAGATTACAATAGTAAAACAAACCGGTAAAACTTTAGCACCGACCTGATATAATGATATAATTATTAAAAAAAGAATAACAGACACAATACGAGAGACAGCGTTTACACTAAACTCGCTTTCAGGTTGTAAGAAAGTTAAAGTCGCATGTTACAGTATAGTGGATGGCAAAAATTTTGTATCAATACTGCGAGATAGAAAATACATTTAAAAAAATAGCTGTTTCAACAGACATTATTTTACTTCAAATTTTTCATCTCTTTAAATCCACATTCTATTTTATACACGCATAGTTTAATGGTTAATATGTTTAGTAAGCGTTTATGTTGTAAATATTTGTTATATAGCGATTATGGTAAAGTTTTCTCATCAGACATTCTACTAATTTTGATCAGAATAACGACAACTGAAGGGCCATCTAACACTGTCCAAGGATATTCAAAATATATTTTTTTATTTGATGTAATTTCCCTCATATTCAGATTTTGGGGTGGGCGAAGACAGTGTGGGTAGTTAAAAGTGTTGTGAATAAATGTCAGCAGGAAAACAGAACTAATGTGCACTTGGCGGATTGTAGAAATATCATAAGGACTATAGCAACATTACGATAAAACTGAGCAATACATTCTATATATTAAGAGTAAAGTTTTCATTTAAAAACTTCAAACAGGTTAAACATTAATGAGTCCCTTTAATCCATTCGAAAATTTAATAAACTGTGAAATAGTTTATAAAAATTGTCTTGTATGGCTAATTATCTTATGTTTATATCATCACAATGTATAATATATGAGAATGAAATATAAGTGAATAAAAAGTATTTCCAGAGCAACAGCAGAAGCGCGATATGGTGAGAAGCGTTGGCTGTCGTTCGGGTGGTAATGTTTTTATCCTGGTTCGAGATAGTTGCTTGTCTAGCCGCATTGATAGGCTGTGATACAGCGAAACAGTACTACATGTGGATTTATATATATATATATATATATATATATATACATATACATATATATATACACATATACATATGCATGTATGTACATATATATATGTTTATGTATATACACATATATATATGTATGTATGTATTTATATATATAATTTGCATGCTCACATCTTGCATGGGGACTTTGACAGCTTTTACGTTGTATCTTTACAGACAGTGAAATTTCAGTTTCGAGTTCGTAGGTTGTATGGATAAAGCAACGCGGATGATTCTTAAAAAAATGTACGTATTACAAAATAGTCCCCAGTAATTCTCTTTCATTATAAGTACCGAGCATTGCCTGCATAAATCCCCACTGAATAATCTTAATGCGCTGAAACAAATAATTTAAAATAATGTCTTTTTTTCCTTGATTTTAAATTGGTTTAGTTGGTTTAAAGTAGATTGAGAAGAATATATAAGTAATTATGAAGTAAATAAAACAGAATTACGAGATTGAAATACAGGAGTTAGCATAGGTTAAATTTGATTAGTTGTATTTGACGTTACGGTCATAATTTATTTTATTATTTCTGATCTGATTCGCATGCTTTTATGTTAGTTTCGTGGGTTTCTTTCAGCCACAGATGGTTACCAGGAACTTCGGTGTTTGCATTCGCTATGGTCCAAAAGAGGCAGGGTAAAACTTAAACTTGAAGAAATAAATTTGCTACATGGGGGGCGGATAGATGTGCATAGGAGCCGTTTATGGGTTTCGGCGCGTTACAAATGTCTGACATTGGAGAATACAGATTATTCCTCTGACATGAAGCGGCGGTTATAATGGCAAAATAGTTTGCTATTAGGTTGCAAATCACTTAACGGACGAGAAGTAAAGTAACGTATAAAATAGAAAAAAAGGGTCCAAAACATGTGAAACTTTAGCCAGTACATTGGAACACAAACGGGAGTGAGAGTATTACAAGCCCTTTCATGAATATATATACGAGTTCACCATAGTTTTATACTTATCGCATTCGCGGAGATGTACGAACAGTCACACATGGTCCTTTGAAACGACAGTAAACGCATTTCACAGGGGCAAAGGGGGAAAAGTTAGTTAGGAATGTGATATTTTTCCGGATCTGTGCCAGGAGTTGAAGTTATCGAAGCTTTGGAAATCCGAGCGCTTTAGTACGTAGAAAATGTCTTCTATGTTTTGATAGCTAACAGTCGTAGATATCTAAGTAAGGGTTTTCGCTTTTGTTCCCCGGATTTATAGTATAATTAAGATGACAGAAATACGATGGTGGTCAACTAAAACCCGAGTGAAAGTGTCAAAAAATCCTGCCGACAGGTGAATTGTCGAGAGATCAAAGACTGAGGTCCTCATTTTCATGGTTACAGATTTTCTTCTACTTCAAACCAAAAGTCGACGAGAAGGTAGTTTCTTGTATAGAAAATCTGAGTATATAAGCTATGGGTTGTTCAAGCCAGCTGCAGTTACCGGCATGGTGCGATGAATCGCTCTAAATAGCAGAGAAAAGCAGAAGGGTTCCCGGTATGAGAAAGCTCGGACAGTGTTGTCAGAGTGGTCAGAGGAGATAGTTAACTGACAGGAATTTAATGAAAATATTTTACAATATAATGGTAATTTCTGAACTTTTCTTAGCCGGGATGTTTGAAGAAATTATAGAGTGATTATGTAAAAATGTATGTAGACATTTATAACTGTTGAGAGAAGTGATACTGGTTAGGCCGGCATGTAAAAATTGTTATTTTGCTGTGCAGGTCGGTTTGTGCAAAAAGAGTTCAAATGGTTAATTTTGAGGAATGTCAAATGCTGGAGCTCAGATCTACGATAGCACCTGCAATACCGTTCAGTTCGTGTGAAAAAAAACATAGAAAGAAAAAAGAGAAAGAGCATGAAAGGAATGCAACCAGTTTGGCGTTTGATCTGGGGCAGAACAGAGGTGTCGAGTTGGATGCAAAAATGCGTCGTAGAAAAATACGCGAAAAGTTTGAATCATTAATTTGATAGCTTCCCCACCCCAAATTAACTCGTAGACGAAATAAAAAAGTTCCTGCCCGAAAATCGGCGTCGTGGTTTTGTCTTAGATCTTTGCAACATCGGGCCAGTTACAATAAGAATCTCATCCCAAAGAGAATGCCAAGATAACAGAAAAATGTTATGGTGAACTTTATTCGCGCACACACACACTCGATGCACCACGATCACATGCATAGGCATGTAATAAGAAACACACCTAATAATAATATTAATAATAATAATAATAATAATAATAATGATAATTAGAGATACATGAGAACGGTCTAAAATTCACTCGGAATATTACAATGTGAATCGTTTCAAATACAAAAAGCTGAATCACTACGCGAAATTTAACAATCTCCTTGAACCTTAATAACTTCAAACACATGTGAATTAAAAACAATTATTCATTTATAGCAGTGTGGCTTTTACATAATTCATAGAGATACAAATCATTACAGAAGCAAAATTTTCGCTTGATCAAGCAGCAGAAAATATGTCAGAAACGTTACTTATTGAATACCCCCTATATATATATATATATATATATATATATATATATATATATATATATATATATATATTCAGTTTCTGTAGATGGTGTAAGTAGTAGAAATATTTTCTGAGAGAAATCGGGATCGCGGAAATTTTAACCTTTATCGGCTACATAAAGATTATTACTTATCTATCAAATTAAAAAAAACACATATTTATATGTAAGCACTTGAAAACATTAGCTACTTTTAAAAAAATTACCGAAACGATGTGATTTGGAATTTAAGCTGAGACATATACACTGCAAAAATAATTTGAGGTGTTAGGACATAAAAATTTCAAATATTTACCAGCTTGTATGCATTTGACATCACATATATTTAACGCGTTTACACGCCGTAAAACAAAACAAAACTTAATCAAATTGAATATTTGACGATATCAGAAACAGTATGCATGAAAGTGTTTACGATCTTGTGTTTATTTGTTCTGTGTACACGGCAAATCATAATTTCGATTGATCAGACTAACATTCTCATCTTGAATGGTATTTCCACAATGTTCCAACCGGGGCAATAATATATATTTTTAAATGTTTATGTGTGTGTCGAATTTGGTAACCTATACAAAACTCCAAGATGCTCTTTTATTTAATCCAGTACGAGGTGTAAGCTGTTCTCTACTCCTCAGCCATAACGAGTGCAAGTGTCAATTATCATATGTTCTTAATTGTTAGTGCTTGTAGAAATAGAATAAATAGTTAACCCTATTGTTAATCAATGCATTCAACCATTGTGTAAGTATTTTGAATAATCCAAATAATTCAAATTTTCAGAATTAATATTTGAAATTATTAAGAATTGAATCCTAAAACTATGTTAACATGCATAAAAAATAATTCGAAAATTGTAAGAAAAACGAAACAAGAGTTTTATCGTTGTTGCATGTTATCGAACGATTTTGTAATTCTGTATTATTTTATTATTACTTCAAACTATGTTATATTTATGGTGATACCTTTTTGGAATTTTTAGAATATTGCTGTTGCATTTTTTCTAAGTATATTTCATTATGATAGATGGTAAGAAGAAGCATTGACAAAATGTAGAGAATCAAGTAACAATAAATCATCAGAAATTATTGCGGAAATAAAACACAAAATAATAAGAAGAAAAGAATTAACACAAAATAATCATAAGAATAAAACATATAATGTGAACCAAGGCTAAGAATTTGTAAACTGTAGTTGAATAGCTACTGACATTCACACAAAATATGATTAGAACCAACTACATTCTTGTAACCGAGAAAAGTTTTATTTCATTCAGTTAAAAATGAGTTTTTTTTACATTGCTGAGTTCGCTTTATCGTAATTAGTAAATAAAGCTACGTATTATGAATTTTAGCTAATTACATCTTAAAATAAAATTTGTTTATTAGGTTATTATATCATTTGACAAGAAACGTCTTCCGATTTTAATCTTTTAAATTCAGATGAACATATCTCAGCTTAATCTTAGCTTTAATGATAGAAATAAGCACCATCAGAATCAACATACTTATACATATGCCAAAGAAGGATTTTCATGCAAATAACGAAACCATCTTGCGTTCTAGTGTCGATAACGTCGCTAAATGCGTTTTTTAGTATCGCTTAGGTGTTTGAACCATTTCTTACGCAGAAAGTTTTTCAGATGCTAAAAAAAGTAGTAGTAGGTAGGTGAGAGAACTGGAAATTGTGGCAGATAAGGCAGAGTTTCGTAGCCCAATTCTTCTAACCTCTTCAGGGGCAGTTTAGCAATATGCGATTGGGTAGTGTTGTGGAGAAGAATTGGGCCGTTAATGTTGATTAATACTGGGTGTTGTTGTCGAAGTATCTCATACATTTCATTCATTTGTTGACAACACTTCTCCGTCGTAATGCTTTTGTCTGCATTCAAGAATCTATAACGGATGGTACCGATCGCAGACCAGGAAACAGTCAGCATGACTTTCTGACTTTCTTTTGTCGCAACTTTGTCTTCGGGAAGTGTCGTGGAGCTTTGTCGGCGTGTAATCACTGAGCAGAGCGTCGCCAGTTGTCGTAAAGATCCCACTTTTCATCCCAGTCACTACTCGATCGAGAAATGCTCCGTTTTTGCTACGTAAAGAACGGAAGATGAAACTTCATAACGGCGTTTTTTTTTTTTTGGATGTCGTTTAAATTATAGGACACCAATTTCTCCTAAGTGGTTTCAAATCGCCTTGTATCTTACGCCTAATTCAGAAGCTAGTTCTCGAACAGTTGTTCATGGATGGCCTTCGACTAAGGCTCTTAATTGATCGTTATTAACATCTGATGGCCGAGAACTACGCTCATCATCTTCAAGACTCTCATCGCCGACAGGACATTTAAAAAAAAACTATTGTGATGTGCGTTCAGTGGTTAATCTTTGGCCAAATCCTTCGTAGATGTCTCGAGCTGTTACAGCAGCTTTTCGCCCTTGCTTGACTTGAATTAAGAAATTGTGTAAATTTACTTTTTCCATCTTGTATTCCCCGTTGTGAAAAAATACAATTTTTAAACGAGTATAATTTAACTATAACATAGAGCGATAAACTCTCTTTAAAATGATGTATAAAATAAAAGTTTAAACCAAAATTAGCTAAAAATACATTATTTGAAAAAAAAATTAATATTGAAAGAACTTTCCTCAACCTAATATTAGCAGGAACATAGTAGTAAAATAATCTTTGTTAGATTAAGTGTATGACTTTGAAAACCCGATACAATATTTTATGTAAAATAACATGGCGTAATAATAACAAATAAAAATTGGATTATTTAACCAATGTTTGATATGTCAGATGCAAATACGACTGGAAAGCAATATATGTTCAATAGCATGGTAGAATATTAACAAATATAAATTGACTTTTCAGAAGCAAAATTATATGTCAGTTAAAAGGTCATTTAGATTTGACTTTGAAAATATAAAGAGATAATGTTAAATAACATGATCGAACAATAACAAATGATGATTGGCAAGTCTAAAGCAAATTTTGCTATGTCAGTTTAAATGCTCTTTCTGTCTGACTTTGAAAATCTTACAAGATAATATTATATATATATAAGGAAAGGTGATATATGACTTAAACAAGTAAATCCCCCGTTTTAGCGAGCCCTGTGGTTCCCTTGGATTCTACTGGGTCGACCCGCCTTGTTCAGAAGGTGTCGTATTAAACGTTACTGTAAACTTGCGACTTGCGATATTTATAAACTTGTAGCATATGACATCTTTTTAGTCCATAAAACTATTTTCTTTCTCCCGCATCTTCTCGGTCCGTAGACAATCCGGCTCCTGGGCGAAGAATTGATTTTTTCCCCGCCTGGTTGTCCGTCCTTTTTCCTTTGAAGGCTATTGTTGCATGCTAACTTGTCAAATCTTATCTATTCACAGTTTCGAAATGAAAGGGAAGACGATCCGATTTTGCTATCCCCACCTTGCACCATTAGTTCTCGACGTCTCTCTCACTTTCTCCTCCCTTCTCTTGTCCAGGACTCGAAGAAGAGGTGCCAAAAGAGTCGCCCGGGAACTAGAGACAGGCTTTAGACATCAACCAGAAGCGGGCGTAGACTGAAGCTAGAGCATTATTTTTAAAACAGGAAGAAAAAAAGCCGTTCCTTCGACAATGAGGTGTTTCTTCTCATGTTGTCGTATATCTGCGATAAAGAAGGGTTATAAACTAATGTTTACGTAGCTTATTCAGATGAAGGGAGGTGCGTAAGAATTTCATATGATATACTATATATCAGAGCATAAATATTTGATGTCATTGCTAACCACTTAAGCCCCCTTCTTCCTAGACGGCTGTGAATTTATACAGTGAAACCGTTGCCAACGCATTTGCATCATACATATATTAGGTCCTCCCATAAGTTCTGTCCAGATTTTTAATGTTTGAAATTGAATAGTAAGAATATCTCATCGAACTAAATGATATCGCTAGTAGTAATAAACAAAGCTGCTGTTAAACGATTTTTTAAAATCTTTATTTCTTAGTTTCAATATTTTTTTAAATCCAATTGACGAAATGATATTGTATGATTTAGATGATGTTATTCTGATTCTATGTTTTAATAATGTATTAATTTGGGGACAATTTTTAACTTTAATTTGCTAAAGTTGAATGTCTAATGAAACATTTCACTATGGTGATGATTATTACGATGACTACGATGATGATGATAATGACGACACGAATATATATTTTTTTGATATGATTGTGTTCACATGTCTCATTCACGCCTTTAAACTGTAAATAATCGATCACTTTGAAAACATAGAAATGAATATGCAGGGTCACTTTAAAACATGATTTTGATATCGTTCGTTGTTTGCGCATAACAGATCGGCATAGAATAATTATCATTAATTCTTTTTAATAGACAGGTAATTTTAATTATATTATTTTAAAGTTTATTTGCTTTCAATAAATAAAAATGATTATATAACGTATTGAAGCGTTGTAAAATTATTTTATAATACTTTTAGCGCCATAAAATTATAATACAATGTGAAAACGATAAAATTATTTTGTAATACTTTTAGCGTCATAAAATTATAATACAATGTGAAACGATAAAATTATTTTATAATAATTTTAGTGCCATACAATTATAATACAATGTGAAACGATAAAATTATTTTATAATAATTTTAGTGTCATAAAATTATAATACAATGTGAAAACGATAAAATTATTTTATAATACTTTTAGCGTCATAAAATTATAATACAATGTGAAACGATAAAATTATTTTATAATAATTTTAGTGTCATAAAATTATAATACAATGTGAAAACGATAAAATTATTTTGTAATACTTTTAGCGTCATAAAATTATAATACAATGTGAAACGATAAAATTATTTTATAATAATTTTAGTGCCATACAATTATAATACAATGTGAAACGATAAAATTATTTTATAATAATTTTAGTGTCATAAAATTATAATACAATGTGAAAACGATAAAATTATTTTATAATACTTTTAGCGTCATAAAATTATAATACAATGTGAAACGATAAAATTATTTTATAATACTTTTAGCGCCATAAAATTATAATACAATGTGAAAACGATAAAATTATTTTAAAATAATTTTAGCGTAATAAAATTATAATACAATGTGAAACGATAAAAGTATTTTATAATAATTTTAGTGTCATATAATTATAATACAATGTGAAACGATAAAATTATTTTATAATACTTTTAGCGCCATAAAATTATAATACAATGTGAAAACGATAAAATTATTTTATAATAATTTTAGCGTAATAAAATTATAATACAATGTGAAACGATAAAAGTATTTTATAATAATTTTAGTGTCATATAATTATAATACAATGTGAAACGATAAAATTATTTTATAATAATTTTAGTGTCATAAAATTATAATACAATGTGAAAACGATAAAATTATTTTATAATAATTTTAGCGTAATAAAATTATAATACAATGTGAAACGATAAAATTATTTTATAATAATTTTAGTGTCATATAATTATAATACAATGTGAAACGATAAAATTATTTTATAATACTTTTAGCGTAATAAAATTATAATACAATGTGAAACGATAAAATTATTTTATAATACTTTTAGCGTAATAAAATTATAATACAATGTGAAAACGATAAAATTATTTTATAATAATTTTAGTGTCATATAATTATAATACAATGTGAAACGATAAAATTATTTTATAATAATTTTAGTGTCATATAATTATAATACAATGTGAAACGATAAAATTATTTTATAATAATTTTAGTGTCATATAATTATAATACAATGTGAAAACGATAAAATTATTTTATAATAATTTTAGCGTAATAAAATTATAATACAATGTGAAAACGATAAAATTATTTTATAATAATTTTAGTGTCATATAATTATAATACAATGTGAAACGATAAAATTATTTTATAATACTTTTAGCGTAATAAAATTATAATACAATGTGAAACGATAAAATTATTTTATAATACTTTTAGCGTAATAAAATTATAATACAATGTGAAAACGATAAAATTATTTTATAATAATTTTAGTGTCATATAATTATAATACAATGTGAAACGATAAAATTATTTTATAATACTTTTAGCGTAATAAAATTATAATACAATGTGAAACGATAAAATTATTTTATAATACTTTTAGCGTAATAAAATTATAATACAATGTGAAAACGATAAAATTATTTTATAATAATTTTAGTGTCATATAATTATAATACAATGTGAAACGATAAAATTATTTTATAATACTTTTAGCGTAATAAAATTATAATACAATGTGAAACGATAAAATTATTTTATAATACTTTTAGCGTAATAAAATTATAATACAATGTGAAAACGATAAAATTATTTTATAATAATTTTAGTGTCATATAATTATAATACAATGTGAAACGATAAAATTATTTTATAATAATTTTAGTGTCATATAATTATAATACAATGTGAAACGATAAAATTATTTTATAATAATTTTAGTGTCATATAATTATAATACAATGTGAAAACGATAAAATTATTTTATAATAATTTTAGTGTCATAAAATTATAATACAATGTGAAAACGATAAAATTATTTTGTAATACTTTTAGCGTCATAAAATTATAATACAATGTGAAACGATAAAATTATTTTATAATAATTTTAGTGCCATACAATTATAATACAATGTGAAACGATAAAATTATTTTATAATAATTTTAGTGTCATAAAATTATAATACAATGTGAAAACGATAAAATTATTTTATAATACTTTTAGCGTCATAAAATTATAATACAATGTGAAACGATAAAATTATTTTATAATACTTTTAGCGCCATAAAATTATAATACAATGTGAAAACGATAAAATTATTTTATAATAATTTTAGCGTAATAAAATTATAATACAATGTGAAACGATAAAAGTATTTTATAATAATTTTAGTGTCATATAATTATAATACAATGTGAAACGATAAAATTATTTTATAATACTTTTAGCGCCATAAAATTATAATACAATGTGAAAACGATAAAATTATTTTATAATAATTTTAGCGTAATAAAATTATAATACAATGTGAAACGATAAAAGTATTTTATAATAATTTTAGTGTCATATAATTATAATACAATGTGAAACGATAAAATTATTTTATAATAATTTTAGTGTCATAAAATTATAATACAATGTGAAAACGATAAAATTATTTTATAATAATTTTAGCGTAATAAAATTATAATACAATGTGAAACGATAAAATTATTTTATAATAATTTTAGTGTCATATAATTATAATACAATGTGAAACGATAAAATTATTTTATAATACTTTTAGCGTAATAAAATTATAATACAATGTGAAACGATAAAATTATTTTATAATACTTTTAGCGTAATAAAATTATAATACAATGTGAAAACGATAAAATTATTTTATAATAATTTTAGTGTCATATAATTATAATACAATGTGAAACGATAAAATTATTTTATAATAATTTTAGTGTCATATAATTATAATACAATGTGAAACGATAAAATTATTTTATAATAATTTTAGTGTCATATAATTATAATACAATGTGAAAACGATAAAATTATTTTATAATAATTTTAGCGTAATAAAATTATAATACAATGTGAAAACGATAAAATTATTTTATAATAATTTTAGTGTCATATAATTATAATACAATGTGAAACGATAAAATTATTTTATAATACTTTTAGCGTAATAAAATTATAATACAATGTGAAACGATAAAATTATTTTATAATACTTTTAGCGTAATAAAATTATAATACAATGTGAAAACGATAAAATTATTTTATAATAATTTAAGTGTCATATAATTATAATACAATGTGAAACGATAAAATTATTTTATAATACTTTTAGCGTAATAAAATTATAATACAATGTGAAACGATAAAATTATTTTATAATACTTTTAGCGTAATAAAATTATAATACAATGTGAAAACGATAAAATTATTTTATAATAATTTTAGTGTCATATAATTATAATACAATGTGAAACGATAAAATTATTTTATAATACTTTTAGCGTAATAAAATTATAATACAATGTGAAACGATAAAATTATTTTATAATACTTTTAGCGTAATAAAATTATAATACAATGTGAAAACGATAAAATTATTTTATAATAATTTTAGTGTCATATAATTATAATACAATGTGAAACGATAAAATTATTTTATAATAATTTTAGTGTCATATAATTATAATACAATGTGAAACGATAAAATTATTTTATAATAATTTTAGTGTCATATAATTATAATACAATGTGAAAACGATAAAATTATTTTATAATAATTTTAGCGTAATAAAATTATAATACAATGTGAAAACGATAAAATTATTTTATAATAATTTTAGTGTCATATAATTATAATACAATGTGAAACGATAAAATTATTTTATAATACTTTTAGCCTCATAAAATTATAATACAATGTGAAACGATACATTTATTTTATAATAATTTTAGTGTCATAAAATTATAATACAATGTGAAACGATAAAATTATTTTATAATACTTTTAGCCTCATAAAATTATAATACAATGTGAAACGATACATTTATTTTATAATACTTTTAGCCTCATAAAATTATAATACAATGTGAAACGATACATTTATTTTATAATAATTTTAGTGTCATAAAATTATAATACAATGTGAAACGATAAAATTATTTTATAATACTTTTAGCGTAATAAAATTATAATACAATGTGAAAACGATAAAATTATTTTATAATAATTTTAGTGTCATATAATTATAATACAATGTGAAACGATAAAATTATTTTATAATAGTTTTAGTGTCATATAATTATAATACAATGTGAAAACGATAAAATTATTTTATAATAATTTTAGCGTAATAAAATTATAATACAATGTGAAAACGATAAAATTATTTTATAATAATTTTAGTGTCATATAATTATAATACAATGTGAAACGATAAAATTATTTTATAATAATTTTAGTGTCATATAATTATAATACAATGTGAAACGATAAAATTATTTTATAATAATTTTAGTGTCATATAATTATAATACAATGTGAAAACGATAAAATTATTTTATAATAATTTTAGCGTAATAAAATTATAATACAATGTGAAAACGATAAAATTATTTTATAATAATTTTAGTGTCATATAATTATAATACAATGTGAAACGATAAAAGTATTTTATAATAATTTTAGTGTCATATAATTATAATACAATGTGAAACGATAAAATTATTTTATAATAATTTTAGTGTCATATAATTATAATACAATGTGAAAACGATAAAATTATTTTATAATAATTTTAGCGTAATAAAATTATAATACAATGTGAAAACGATAAAATTATTTTATAATAATTTTAGTGTCATATAATTATAATACAATGTGAAACGATAAAATTATTTTATAATACTTTTAGCGTAATAAAATTATAATACAATGTGAAACGATAAAATTATTTTATAATACTTTTAGCGTAATAAAATTATAATACAATGTGAAAACGATAAAATTATTTTATAATAATTTTAGTGTCATATAATTATAATACAATGTGAAACGATAAAATTATTTTATAATACTTTTAGCGTAATAAAATTATAATACAATGTGAAACGATAAAATTATTTTATAATACTTTTAGCGTAATAAAATTATAATACAATGTGAAAACGATAAAATTATTTTATAATAATTTTAGTGTCATATAATTATAATACAATGTGAAACGATAAAATTATTTTATAATACTTTTAGCGTAATAAAATTATAATACAATGTGAAACGATAAAATTATTTTATAATACTTTTAGCGTAATAAAATTATAATACAATGTGAAAACGATAAAATTATTTTATAATAATTTTAGTGTCGTATAATTATAATACAATGTGAAACGATAAAATTATTTTATAATAATTTTAGTGTCATATAATTATAATACAATGTGAAACGATAAAATTATTTTATAATAATTTTAGTGTCATATAATTATAATACAATGTGAAAACGATAAAATTATTTTATAATAATTTTAGCGTAATAAAATTATAATACAATGTGAAAACGATAAAATTATTTTATAATAATTTTAGTGTCATATAATTATAATACAATGTGAAACGATAAATTTATTTTATAATACTTTTAGCCTCATAAAATTATAATACAATGTGAAACGATACATTTTTTTTATAATAATTTTAGTGTCATAAAATTATAATACAATGTGAAACGATAAAATTATTTTATAATACTTTTAGCCTCATAAAATTATAATACAATGTGAAACGATACATTTATTTTATAATAATTTTAGTGTCATAAAATTATAATACAATGTGAAACGATAAAATTATTTTATAATACTTTTAGCCTCATAAAATTATAATACAATGTGAAACGATACATTTATTTTATAATAATTTTAGTGTCATAAAATTATAATACAATGTGAAACGATAAAATTATTTTATAATACTTTTAGCCTCATAAAATTATAATACAATGTGAAACGATACATTTATTTTATAATAATTTTAGTGTCATAAAATTATAATACAATGTGAAACGATAAAATTATTTTATAATAATTTTAGTGTCATAAAATTATAATACAATGTGAAACGATAAAATTATTTTATAATACTTTTAGCCTCATAAAATTATAATACAATGTGAAACGATACATTTATTTTATAATAATTTTAGTGTCATAAAATTATAATACAATGTGAAACGATAAAATTATTTTATAATACTTTTAGCCTCATAAAATTATAATACAATGTGAAACGATACATTTATTTTATAATAATTTTAGTGTCATAAAATTATAATACAATGTGAAACGATACATTTATTTTATAATAATTTTAGTGTCATAAAATTATAATACAATGTGAAACGATAAAATTATTTTATAATACTTTTAGCCTCATAAAATTATAATACAATGTGAAACGATACATTTATTTTATAATAATTTTAGTGTCATAAAATTATAATACAATGTGAAACGATACATTTATTTTATAATAATTTTAGTGTCATAAAATTATAATACAATGTGAAACGATAAAATTATTTTATAATACTTTTAGCCTCATAAAATTATAATACAATGTGAAACGATACATTTATTTTATAATAATTTTAGTGTCATAAAATTATAATACAATGTTAAACGATACATTTATTTTATAATAATTTTAGTGTCATAAAATTATAATACAATGTGAAACGATAAAATTATTTTATAATACTTTTAGCCTCATAAAATTATAATACAATGTGAAACGATACATTTATTTTATAATAATTTTAGTGTCATATAATTATAATACAATGTGAAACGATACATTTATTTTATAATAATTTTAGTGTCATAAAATTATAATACAATGTTAAACGATACATTTATTTTATAACAATTTTAGTGTCATAAAATTATAATACAATGTGAAACGATAAAATTATTTTATAATACTTTTAGCCTCATAAAATTATAATACAATGTGAAACGATACATTTATTTTATAATAATTTTAGTGTCATAAAATTATAATACAATGTTAAACGATACATTTATTTTATAATAATTTTAGTGTCATAAAATTATAATACAATGTGAAACGATAAAATTATTTTATAATACTTTTAGCCTCATAAAATTATAATACAATGTGAAACGATAAAATTATTTTATAATACTTTTAGCCTCATAAAATTATAATACAATGTGAAACGATACATTTATTTTATAATAATTTTAGTGTCATAAAATTATAATACAATGTTAAACGATACATTTATTTTATAATAATTTTAGTGTCATAAAATTATAATACAATGTGAAACGATAAAATTATTTTATAATACTTTTAGCCTCATAAAATTATAATACAATGTGAAACGATACATTTATTTTATAATAATTTTAGTGTCATATAATTATAATACAATGTGAAACGATACATTTATTTTATAATAATTTTAGTGTCATATAATTATAATACAATGTTAAACGATACATTTATTTTATAATAATTTTAGTGTCATAAAATTATAATACAATGTGAAACGATAAAATTATTTTATAATACTTTTAGCCTCATAAAATTATAATACAATGTGAAACGATACATTTATTTTATAATAATTTTAGTGTCATGAAATTATAATACAATGTTAAACGATACATTTATTTTATAATAATTTTAGTGTCATAAAATTATAATACAATGTGAAACGATAAAATTATTTTATAATACTTTTAGCCTCATAAAATTATAATACAATGTGAAACGATAAAATTATTTTATAATACTTTTAGCCTCATAAAATTATAATACAATGTGAAACGATACATTTATTTTATAATAATTTTAGTGTCATAAAATTATAATACAATGTGAAACGATAAAATTATTTTATAATACTTTTAGCCTCATAAAATTATAATACAATGTGAAACGATACATTTATTTTATAATAATTTTAGTGTCATAAAATTATAATACAATGTGAAACGATAAAATTATTTTATAATACTTTTAGCCTCATAAAATTATAATACAATGTGAAACGATACATTTATTTTATAATAATTTTAGTGTCATAAAATTATAATACAATGTGAAACGATACATTTATTTTATAATAATTTTAGTGTCATAAAATTATAATACAATGTGAAACGATAAAATTATTTTATAATACTTTTAGCCTCATAAAATTATAATACAATGTGAAACGATACATTTATTTTATAATAATTTTAGTGTCATAAAATTATAATACAATGTTAAACGATACATTTATTTTATAATAATTTTAGTGTCATAAAATTATAATACAATGTGAAACGATAAAATTATTTTATAATACTTTTAGCCTCATAAAATTATAATACAATGTGAAACGATACATTTATTTTATAATAATTTTAGTGTCATATAATTATAATACAATGTGAAACGATACATTTATTTTATAATAATTTTAGTGTCATAAAATTATAATACAATGTTAAACGATACATTTATTTTATAACAATTTTAGTGTCATAAAATTATAATACAATGTGAAACGATAAAATTATTTTATAATACTTTTAGCCTCATAAAATTATAATACAATGTGAAACGATACATTTATTTTATAATAATTTTAGTGTCATAAAATTATAATACAATGTTAAACGATACATTTATTTTATAATAATTTTAGTGTCATAAAATTATAATACAATGTGAAACGATAAAATTATTTTATAATACTTTTAGCCTCATAAAATTATAATACAATGTGAAACGATAAAATTATTTTATAATACTTTTAGCCTCATAAAATTATAATACAATGTGAAACGATACATTTATTTTATAATAATTTTAGTGTCATAAAATTATAATACAATGTTAAACGATACATTTATTTTATAATAATTTTAGTGTCATAAAATTATAATACAATGTGAAACGATAAAATTATTTTATAATACTTTTAGCCTCATAAAATTATAATACAATGTGAAACGATACATTTATTTTATAATAATTTTAGTGTCATATAATTATAATACAATGTGAAACGATACATTTATTTTATAATAATTTTAGTGTCATAAAATTATAATACAATGTTAAACGATACATTTATTTTATAATAATTTTAGTGTCATAAAATTATAATACAATGTGAAACGATAAAATTATTTTATAATACTTTTAGCCTCATAAAATTATAATACAATGTGAAACGATACATTTATTTTATAATAATTTTAGTGTCATGAAATTATAATACAATGTTAAACGATACATTTATTTTATAATAATTTTAGTGTCATAAAATTATAATACAATGTGAAACGATAAAATTATTTTATAATACTTTTAGCCTCATAAAATTATAATACAATGTGAAACGATAAAATTATTTTATAATACTTTTAGCCTCATAAAATTATAATACAATGTGAAACGATACATTTATTTTATAATAATTTTAGTGTCATAAAATTATAATACAATGTGAAACGATAAAATTATTTTATAATACTTTTAGCCTCATAAAATTATAATACAATGTGAAACGATACATTTATTTTATAATAATTTTAGTGTCATAAAATTATAATACAATGTGAAACGATAAAATTATTTTATAATAATTTTAGTGTCATAAAATTATAATACAATGTGAAACGATAAAATTATTTTATAATACTTTTAGCCTCATAAAATTATAATACAATGTGAAACGATAAAATTGCCACCTTAGAAAAGGCGACATTCCATTTCCATTTGATGAAAACTGGTTTTCTGTTTTGTCGCAGACCATCTACTAGTTGGCCAGTTGGTTTCAAATCCCAAGAGCGATACAAGCCTTTTATCCTGCCTGAAAATGACACAATGTTCAACGAGCGAGATCAGAGATGCGCCGCTGTACCAGTCATGTTCTCAACCGATCCAAGTTATGACAACAGAACCATTGTCAGAAGCCTAAAAATACATCCCTAGATTGTCAGAGATAATAGGGACATGTCTACGGTGACAAAAACATTTTAAAATATTTACGGCCAGTTTTACGGTCTTTGGATGATTTCAAGTAAGGGGCAACATCATGCCACCTCACATCTTCGACATCGATTTGAAAGTCAACATTAAAATGTACCTCAATGGGCTGAAGAGTGTGTTGATCCCCTGATGTAATCAGGCAGACGTTCGCAAACATTGGGTGTGGCAGCAGAAGTAGGCGCCGGCCTATGAATCCAAAAAGACCCGGGCTTTGCTTCAGAAGGAGTGCTACTACATTGTACATTCTATCACTGGCCTCCTCCTCCCCCGACCTGAACTTGCTGGACTACTTCGTTTGATCATACGTCGAGAAGATCATCAATATAACCTCCCACAACACCAAAGCCAGCCTGTTTGCCGCCATCAGCAGTGTATTCCCCAATTATTCGCCGAATATTCGCCAAGTATTCCCAAAGTATTCACCGAGCTCCCGGCGGCGCTCGTGGAAAAGACGTGCTCCTAGTTCTGGACCCGTGTCGAGAAGGTGATTGAAACTGAAAACAGATACATTGAATAGATTTCAGCTCTACTACATAATCAAGTTACCTGTCTTATTTTTTTTTCAATAAAAGTTTAAAATTAAAACGCAGTGGGCTTTTCTCTAGGGTGTCAGCGTTATCGTTCCTCTTCATATATTATATTATAACGTTGAAACTTTAATATGAAATCCACTTTAAGGTTTGCAAAATTGTTAGAGCATGTACTTTTAGTGTTGTAAAATGGCAAAATAATGTTTATTTAGTGTTTTAAAATGAAACGGATTGATTAGGAAATGTAGTTAGTATACAAATATTCGCTTAAAAATGTTCATAGTTTCTTAAAATGTAAATAACAATAGATAAATATCAGTAAGAAAAAACACCTCCAATGGTGTATTAATAGTAGATAAGTGAAAATGTAAACATTAATTTAGTTATAGTGAGGAAATCGATGAAACTTATAGGAAATAAAATTATTTGACGGACATAGTTTATATCGAAAAAGGATTAAAATTAACAGCTTCATGAGTTTATCTAATAATACTACTCTATGATTAATAATATTCCATTAATAATAATATTTTATTAATAATATTCATTCAATGATTATATGCTGTTAATTACAATAACCGTGAAGGATTTTTTAAAAGACACTAACCGTAAAAACTGGTTAATTTTTATCAATTATATTAAATGTGAAAAGACTGGTTAATTCTATTAATAAAAATTACGGTGAAAAAATTGGTTAATTCTATTAATAATATTAACGGTGAAAAAATTAGTAAAATCTATTAAGAAAAATAAAGGTGAAAAACAGGTTAATTTTATTAATAAAAATAACGGTGAAAACTTATTATTAGACACCACCAACCTCGACGTGATAAGAAAGGCGTTCGGAATAGACACCAATTTTATGAGAAGGTTGTAAAGTATTTGCCCACAAATTTAATCCTGATAATCGTTGTCAGTATTACCAGCAGCAAAAACTGTAACTCCCCCCCCTCAAAAAAGTGAGAGGTGTCAGTGTCAGTCGGAGAGAACTAGATTCGTTTATCACGTGCATACGAATCTGGAGACCACTACAGTACAATGCATAATGCATGTTTTTATACATCAAAAACTACATGTCCCCGCCAAAGTTAAAAAGGATTGTCCTTATAAACATAGTCGAAAATCTATAAATGTCATCATTTTAAGAAATTGCTAAGTTTAAGCTAAGGTACAACTTCATTACCAAAGAAGTTAATGTCTGTGAGTTTTTTTTTTTTTTAAGTAGGCAGTGCCGATAATGTATCCGGAAAAGAGAAATAAACAAAAAACAATCACATAACAAATAAGTGTTTCCGTAGGCAATGTAATTTAGGGTATATGTGTTGTTTATCAGGGTAAATTATTTGGCAGACAAAAAATTATTTTAATAAAACTATTTATGTTTATATAGAACATTATTTAACCCAAAATCTAACATATAAATCAATAAAATATAAATAAAATTTTAAAAAATCAATTTCATTCATTCTTTTATTAGACGAAATGTACGAGAATTGAGGTTGCCATATTATTTTTTAATTTGATCTTTCTTTATTAGCCTTTTAAAGGCCAAATTTGGCACGCTATTTAATGCCATGCAACCTTAAGTGTAAAAATAACGCATTTAAAAAGACAATCTGAATGTTTAAGCCAATTGTTAAAAGCAATAAGGCGGCGTCGAAGTCGTAAAGTTAGTCTAATACAAAATGATGGAAGAATAAAAAAAATGTAATGTTTTCGGGTTTATTTCATCCGTTCGACAACAATGTGTTTTATATAAAGAAATATAAATTTATTATAAGTTGTTTGTCTGTCAACAAACAAAAACAAAACAAAAAATAGTATCATGAAGCGATTGACATTATTATGAACATGATTGCAGCCTAGGTAATCGTTGGAAAGAATATAAATAAAACTGGCTATAATAATAGTAAATGTAAAGAAAATTAATATAAGCATAAAAAATGCCCCCCCCCAAAAAAAACGAAAACATAAAAATATCATCTTTAAGTGTTTGCGAAGCTGCTCCCAAATCATAAAATTAATAATGTTACCCGTGATTGTTAGTTTTAGTTTTTTTCTTGTTTTTTTCGGAAGTGTTGGTATGTAGGCACTGTGTGCCTAGGTAGATGTAAGGGTTAAAGTATTTTAATTTCTGTTTATGAGCGGTTAATAACCTTTATATTTGTTAATATTTTTTCAGTACGATTGAATTGTATTGGAAAATCTCTTGAGCGTTCGTTTACGTATGAACAAGTGGATTCTGGTATGAATGGTCTGATCTCAGCCAATCTCATAAGACGGATTTTGAGAAGGGAGACGTTATTATTTTCGAAGCGAGTAGTGAAAATATTATGTTATATGTATGTAAATGGTAATTTCAAGTCTAATATAATTAGACGCGATACATATTTATTTAGTTAATGAACATTTCTAGACTGTTAAAAATGGTCGCCTACGGTGCTAAAAATTGTAAAATCTTAAAGAGATACTGCAATTAATACTATCTTAAAGAGATACTGCAATTAATGCAATTAATATTTTTTAAAGAGATACTGCAATTAATACTAATTATGGCGAAACAGTTTAATGAAAGTCCTGTGCCAGATTATTTGAAATGGTGAATGTTGTTTGTTTTGGATATTATATATATTAGAATTTGTATTAATAGGATTTTTTCGCGTAAGTATTTGGCATTGACTTTCCCTCTCCCATCTTTAGTTAATAAAGCTTTTGAACAGCCTGCAGTTGTGTTCCTTCGAAATATTGTCAGAATTGGCTTATAATTATTTTTGTTTTCGAAAAGCTATTAAAACTCGTGGAATTATTTCGTTATAATTAGGATTGAAGGTAAACATATATTGTTTTCAAGAAAATACTCTATCAAAGAAATTTGTCAACTTTCATAACATATAGGTTTCCGAACAAAACACATTTATCATATTTGCCCGTATTATTCTCTGCTGTATGTACACAGACACCGATCGCGTTCTCACAGCTTCTCGTGCGTCTTTGCAAAATAATGGGTTTGTTAAATATCTCTACCCCTCTTTCTTCGGACACGGATACCCATAAGCCTACAGGGATAGATTCAGTCAGCCGGGAACGCGACCACCCAAGCATTCATTTTGGAAATATACAAATACACCTGGCAGATTATGCGCTTGGAAAGAACTCCCTGGTTAGTTTCATTCGTTTTTTTTAGTCACATTAGTAAAAAAAAAAAAAAAAAAACTCGATTAAACTACTATTTTGAAAGAGAAAAAAGAAATTTTTTTTTTAGTGTTCGGTAGCAATACGAACGTATTTATTGTATTCGTCTCGCCTTGTTGATGTAAACGCAAAACTAGACATTGCATTTATGAAATATTCAGACTAAAATTTTACGGACAACCTGTAATATACAATAAATCTAAATTTCCTTACAAATTTGTGTCTAATATATATATATATATATATATATATATATATATATATATATATATATATATATATATATATATATATATATACTGGATTTTAGAAATATTTGTCATCTCGCCTGTCTTCAAACTTCTTCGTCATTTATGACGTCATACACGTTATAACGCTTATAGCTATTGCAATAACATACACACATTCGCTCTATCTTCTTGCAAAAACGTATTTGGGAATCATATGCTAATTAAAATATTAATATGAAACTAAATTTAGATTTTGAATTTTCTAAAATAAATTTATTTATTTCTAAATTTATTTTCGTATTAATATTTTAATTATATATATATATATATGTATATATATATATATCAGTTAAACGTAATCAATTTTCTAAATTTATTTTCATACTTGCTGTACCCGGCCACGCGTTGCTGTGGTTCAGTTTGTTAAAATGGAACACATTCCTCAAGAAAAATTGCATTTTGTTCGTTTATTTACTTTTATTATTTTTTGCAATTTTTTTGATCAATAAAAGATTTTTTCCCCCAAAACAAGATTAATTTTTTACCATAAATTGTTAGGTGAAAGTTTTTTTTTCAGGAAAACTTGCACTTTTTAAAAGGAATTTGGCAGTAAACGTTTCTCTTTGAAAACGGAAGTGTTATTATAAAAAGAACAGATGAATGTTTTATATGAACAATGTAAATAGTTATGTGAATGTAGAGAAAACTTTGATTCTTTTTTTCAAGAGAATGTACAAATTGTTTTTTTTAACAGATGTTCAGAAAATAAACAGAAAAATACTTCCATCATTAATTAAGGTGAAAAATAAATAAAATGCTGATTTTGTGTTTCAACATTATGCTTATAAATTACGATAAAACTTGCTGTGTATGCATTGTTTTACGGTTGTTGTAAAAATTGAACGGAAACTTAAGTTTCGCTCCGTTTTAATCTTTCTTAATTTTTTTAATTGTGCCCCCCAAACGAATATAATCAAAACAGTAACATTCAACAATTGTACTTTTTGTATATAAAACACAAAATATTTTTAAAAAACCAAAACAAAACGTTAATAACGAAACGAAAATAATTCCATTTTTGAACGAAAAAGTCAGTTTGGTATATATTTTTGTTATTTTTTACATAAGTCCAGCTTACCATTCACATTGGAAATGTCAACATTTATAGGTTGTCGGGTACGTTTACAACGAATAAACACTCCAATCTAGTAGATGTATCAGAATTTTTGTAAGAATTTTTGAAACCCCTATCACAAAACTGCGAATAAAATATTAAAAACTCGAAATTTCTCTTTTAAAATTGGGTCGTTTATTTTGATTATGGATTATACTTCCAAAATAAACTATTAAAATTGTTTTAAAAGTAATAGAATTTTTTTTAAAACAGTAATGAACTCAATATTTTTAAATTTTTGAACTTTAAAAATCTATCCAAATTTTTCTATTGATTCTATTTTTACAATATTTTCAGGATCAATGTGAAATTCTATACTCTTTCCAATAAACCGAATATAATATTTTAGACAAACGTTTTTTTTTAATTCACGCCACCCCCATTTTCAAGTGTCTGTTAAAAAGTAAATAATTAATTTACTCACCAAAGTTTTATATATCACAAATTGAAGAGAAAAGGTCAATAAATAATATATTTAAATTTAAAACAAAAAAGTAATGTTTTTTTAGAAATGTACCTGTAAAGTTCAAAGTTTTTTTTTAAACCACGTTCTTTGTTTTTTTCTTTTGTTTTTTTTGCTTTTAATGAAACCTTGGTCCTTGCTCCTTTAATTGAAAAAATAATTAGGGCTTGAATTACATTTTTCGAGTAGTTATAAGCTTGGAAAGACAGGGGTCGAATAATTCACGCCTCCCATTTTGAAATGTCTATTAAAAAGTAAATAATTAATTTACTCACCAAAGTGTTATATATCACAAATTGAAGAGAAAAGGTCAATAAATAATATATTCAAATTTTAAAAAAAAGTAGCGTTTTTAGAAATTTAACTGTGAAGTCCGAAGTTCAAAATGTTTTTTTTAAGCCGTTGTTTGTTTTTTTGTTGTCTTTTTTTTAATGAAACCTTGCTCCTTGCTCCTTTAATTGAAAAAAATAGGGCTTGAGTTACATTTTTCGAGGAGTTATAAGCTTGGAAAAACGGGGTGGAATTATTCACTATTTTTCACGAAATTTCTGACACACCTACCAATCTACCCATGTTAGAACGGCTTTCGGAATAGACACCCTCAACCTTGACAGCATACCCGAAAAGTTATAAAAGTTGACGTGTCGAATATGAACGATGAGTTGGACGTAATGTAAAAATGTACCGAATTTAAAAGGGAACGAAATTAAAATGTCCGTTCCATTGTTACAACAACCGTAAAGCAGAGCATTCTATGCTAATTTTTCCTATCTTACTGTATTAATGCTATTTTTTAAGCAAAACAAAAAAAAAATATTTAGGTTTGGCTATAAATTCCTAAACTCATTTAACCCTAAATAATTTAGGTGACTGAAATAGGAATCTAATTGAATCTTTAATTTTTTGAATAGTATGCGAGAAGTTCATTTTTCTTCGAGTTATATTGAATTCAATAATACGGACTTTAGGGGATTTTTTTCGGAACGTTCTTGTAAAAAATATTTTTTATTGTTACAAATTACGATGCTTTATTTAAATAAAAAAAAGCAAAAATAAATTCTTGCATTTTTTATTTACTACTGAAAACCATAACTTTAGTAAAGGTATTTTTTTAAACAAAATAAAACATTTTCACTAAGAGTTAAGTAAAAATAATGAGTTTATTATATTCTGCGATTATTATTTGAATGTGAATTTTAAGTAAAGGGAGGGGTCAAAATGTTTATAAACTTTGAGAGTCGGCATTCATTTTGTCTGTAGCTACCATTTTTCGATGAATATTTGATAGGAAAACGTCCACGTGTAGTTAATTTAAATCAAATTTCAACCACATGGTTACATTATCAATAATCATGTGATTAAACCCATTGAAAATTTACCGATATTGTAAACATATACTGTTTACATTAAGCCTGTGAGACTAAAATATCCTTTTCTGAGATTTAAAAAAAAACGCGAGATCAGGAGAAAGAAATGTCCAGAAAATCGTTAGATTTTTAACTTTTAACATCTGAAATTTTCAAAAATCACTTATTCCCCCCTCCCAAAGAAAAACTCCATATTTTAACTTCCTACAATAAAAAAATTAAAAGTATAGTATATTTAAGATATAAAATGTTCCGTGTTTTCTCACTATATGTTTCTGGAATTATATTGAAGCGGTTAGCTCCCCAGAAGGCTTACATGTTTTTCAGAGAGGGTATTTTTTGTTGCAAGAAACAAATTATAAACTCAAACTTTTTATAATAAAAGTTAAATTGACATATACTGCAAAAAACTAAACTTCGGAGGTTGGAATGCCCCCTCCCCACTTGAAATGTACTTGGAAAACTCGATTTTATAGCGAGATTTAAGAATGGTTAATCGAAAAAAAGGTGAAAAACAAAACAAATAATCAATAAATAATTGTTACCAAAGGCAATAAATGCTACTTTTTTTACTGACATGAATGAGTTTATTTTATATTTTAAAGTATTTTCAAGCGCTTTTCTTTATTTTTTAATCTAAAATTGCAGGTGTGTGTGTGCTAAATATCTCCAGATTTTCTAGAATTCCCCGCTAGATTGCAAACGAAATCCTCAGATTTAGCAGGAAAACCGCTAAATTGGAAACACTGGTCACGTGACAGGAAGCGGTAATAAATAATTGTCCCTAAATAAAAATGGCCTATCGGTACAAAGAAAACCACCTATTTATCATAGAAAAATTAAGTATAATGTTATAATTAAAAAGAAATATATAAAAACACACATGGATATAGTAAACATATTATACCAAAACGTGGAAGCCATCCGTCCAGTGTTTTTTAGACTATTAATTGCGAACGAACCAACATTTACATTTTTATATATATAGATTAATATTTTAATTAGCATATATATATATATATATATATATATATATATATATATATACGACACAATCACGTTGACACACTGGTTCTCATCGAATCACTGAAGCTAAGCAACGTTGAACCTGGCCAGTACCAGATGGGTGAGCATTTGGCAATTCTAGGCGCTGTATCGTCCTTAATCTTCACTTGCCACTGGTACTCAACAATGTGAAATCAAGCGATGCATAGTTGAAGATTGCGCAAGTCGTACCACAAAAATTTCACCCTTACTGTGCTTATCCAGGTTCTGTCAAGACTGAAGTTGTTTTTTTTTTACACAGTGATCACCACTTATCAAGGCCCGGAAGCCACTCAGGGATAAGGGTTATTGCAAGTACATTACGTTAGTGTGGAGATTTGATGAAGTGTTTAATTAAGGGGGCGGTTCATTAGGAATTTGTTAACATTGGAATTGAAGACATACAAGTTGTTGTCCGGAGGGAAGCAGGCAAACGGAACAGAGTTAATAAAAAGTAATCGTCTTTTGTATTTATATATATATATATATATATATATATATATATATATATATATATATATATATATATATATATATATATGAAGAGAAAGGGAGGGAAAGGTATATTATAAACGAAAATACTAACTTTTCCGGCTGGAAAAAATGTAACCGATTAAGAGAAGCAAGTTATATGAAAAGAGATAAGGATTAAACTTCCAAAGGAACTGTATTACATTATCCTTTTCAATACAGTAAAAAAACGGTTAAAGGGATTAGACAACTCTGTAGACCATAAGACTTAAATCTGTCTTGCTTTTATTAGAAGAAAAAAGTCGGCATTATACAAAAGAAGGTGCAGAACAGAAAACATCGATTTTAAATACATTTTGAATTAAAATAAAATAAAAAGTTGGGTTGAAGTTTATATGAAAGAGACAAGCAATAGAGTATTGAAAAAAATTATAAAATTTGCAAGCAAATGGGATACTGTGTAGGAGAAAGACAATAGACATGCAAACTCCGGCTCAATCCAAAGAAAATGAAAAATTTCAAACAAGTGAATAGTAACAGGTAATGTAATGTGTAAAAAACGTTTTTTTCGGAAGGTATCCGCCCAAACGTTGTTGATGGAGTTTTGATTTTTCTATAGAATGCTTTACGCTTCTCTACTTTGAGCGATATTTCCCCTGGGTTGATCCTATCTTTTAAGAGTGTGTTGGTATGTGGCAGCATATTATTTATGCGAACACAACATTGAAAAAGGAGTTTCTCTTGAAATTCTTTTCAATAATCCAGAACCGAGTTATATACTTGGCACTTCCTCAGACTAAGTAGAGATTTTAATCAAGATCCGAAAACCAAATTACATCTACAATTTCCCCCGGATAACTTACGAAAAAAATGTTTTCTTCAACGTCAACGAACTAACTTTTTAAATTGCTATTCATTTCTTTTAAATATTCCGTTTTTCTTTGGTTTTAACCGGAGATTTCATGCCTATTTATTTTATTCAATTAATAAAATTACGAAAAATGGGCCATTAAAATAAAAATGGGAGTTTTTGAGGTTAGGTATTCTCACTGTATATGAACTGCTAAACGTGGTAGAAATCTGGTTGCAGCCTTTGGTGTTGCCGTTTGTTGTTCAAATCGTCCTCTTTTTATCAACATCGACCAATAGTTTTAAAGTAAATTTAAGTTTGATGTCTTTTTTAACATGTAAAACAAAACAATTACGACTTTTTTAACTTAAGTTCTTGGAATATGGCCATGTTTAGAACGGCCTTTAGAATTTACATCTCAAACTCACCATGTAAGGATGGCTTTAGGAAATGACACAACTATCCTCCCTATCTTAAGAACGGCGTTCAAAAAAGATCCCCAACATCTTATGTAAAGAACGGCTTTCGAAGTAGACAAGCCCCTTTTTGGGATAGGGAAAATAATTACTCCAAGTGTTACCGTGATAATCGGTGTCAGCATATCCAGCCGTTTATGTTAAAAAATTGAGCGTGGGCAGTGTAAGTAGGAGAGAAGTAGTTTTGTTTATAGCGCGTGCGTCCAAACCTGGAATCTAGTGAATTACAGTGCATAATGCAATTTTTATATCATTATGAAGTACTTTTCTCCGTAAAGATAGAATGAGATAGGACGCCATTTGAAAGAAAATTGTGGAGGTGGACCTAATGTAACAATTTACCCCCACAAATAAAAAGGAAGTTAACTTGTGCGCAATATCAAGAATCCTATAGAAAATATTGCCGAGATATTTATTTTTTAATTCGGCGACGATCGTAATAGAGTGCACTAGTTTAAGTAAAATATACTGAGATAAAGTAGTAAAAAGATATAACTATGTATGGAGAAATATAAGTAATTACTGGAACAAATGCACAAAACCAGCAAGAGCTAGAATATATATATATATATATATATATATATATGTGTGTGTGTGTGTGTGTGTGTGTGTGTGTGTGTGTATGAGCGTGCGTGTGTGGGAGTGTATTTATATATATATATGCATATATATGTATATATTTATATATATGCGTGTTTGTATGTGTGTTTACAAGGCTCGATACAAAAGAAAAGATTTGTATTTTCATCTCATGAAGTTGAAGACCTACAAAGACGGATGTAGTACGGTTAAGACAAATAGCCTTTTGTACTCAAGAATATCATTTTCCATATATTTTCTACAATTATCAAATCACTTTTACCCGTAAATAATGGATACACTTTGTCATTCGAGAGTTGTTCCAACAGAAATGGCGTTTATTTTTTAACTTCAAACGTTAATGAGCTACAAAGACGGGAGTAGTAGCATTTAAACAAGGAACCCTTTCTGCTTAGGATGTTTTTTACATAGTCACTATCATTCTCTATGCAATTTTCTCAATTACACAACTCTGTTTCACAAGTAAATCCATCACAGGTGTTGGTTATTAGAGTCTCACGCCTTCACTTAATGCAACAGAGAGATTAAAAGATTATGTCAAGAATGAATAAGTTCAGGCATCATCAGAATATCAGAATATAATTGGGTCGTCTGTTTCGCTGAAAAAAGATAGGAACTGCCTTCGTAGTTTACTCACCCTCAGGAGTCATTTACTGTAGCATCTTCAATTTTGTCATATATTTAAATTTCCCAAGTTCGTAGCCAGGTTATAATGTTGCTCAATCGGGTATAATACGGCTGCAGCTCTTTATTTAACAAGACATCATTCTAATTCATCTAACTAGCAATGCATTCGCAGACAATCGTCTTTATTTTGAATTGCGTGCACAATGTATACAAAATTCGTAAAATAGCCTCCTCAGTGCCTAAAATTCTACAGTTCGACTAAATAAAATTAGCTCAGAAGACATCTTACTGCGAAAACATTGTTTAACGTTCTTTTCTCCTATTTTCTTAATGTTAAACTTAAAGTTTAAAATCTTTTTTCGTATTTAATTGTTCACAAAACTTTTTGCCCATTATGTTTATTTGCATTGTTCCATTAAAATTTCCATATTTTAGCTAAACATATAAATAACAGGAACTATAAGAGAGAAAATCATTTTGTTCACACTTGTTACATTTATTCGACTATTTTCTTAGTTGTTATTTTGCTTTTCGCCTTTTGCATTTCTTATTGTCAATTATTTTCCATTAAAAATACACTTTTTATATCGCCAATCATTCTTATTATCTGTCTTTATTATCAATAATAATTGCATGTGAAACATTTTTTTAACGAATGATCTAGGATTATACATTTAGCTTTGATACGTATTAGAGTCCGTTTTGCATATTGTTTTCGAAACACTTCGCTATATAACTGAGTGCAGTACTTCGGCTGTCCCGTATTTTCAGCATATGCGTGCAATAGCTGGTTATAGTGAAGTCCTTGTTGATGTAATTTCTTTTTCTGAGCTATATTTTACACAGAAATATTATTTTAGGAATTCTAAAATTATTAACCATTAATTTATCATACGCTGATAAACTTAATATTAGAACGACATTGAACAGAATAAGATTGTTTTATGAATGAGGATGTTCATTAGCGACGAATCGTATGTTATCATTTAAAAATGAATTGTTCCAAAGTCAAAATTTCCGAAAAAAATCAATAAAACACATTTAACAAAAGGTCGTTCGGGTCATTGAGTGGAACGATGCTAATAACTAACGCTGATAGGTAATAACGTTCTTGTTTCAAAATTGATAAAAATTTAAATAAATAAAGCATGTAAAGTAAGTTTACATCTTTATTTTCAAAAGTAAATCTCATGTTGAATGCTCACTATATGCAATATTTCTGAAACAGATCAATTATTGTTTCAGTCCTTGTTGTGATTGACTGGCCATGTCTTTATTATGTCTTACGAAAGGCTACCAAAAATGTTAATTTCGATCAGCTAAAACAAGAAAAAACGGAAATTTATACAAAGACAAGTTGAACTGCAACTTCTCTACTTTTAAAATTCCACACTTTTATCCTGAGAAAAAAGTGGAAGGCAATCTGCTTTAACGGTCTTCGCAGTTTTTAATCTACCAGTTTTAATCGTTTGAAAGAAAAAATAGCAAGAACTAAAAGAACAACAAAAATACCGTCTGCATCTTTCAATTTTAACATTTGTACAAACGTGTGAACTTCTTTGCCAAACACGTGACAGATTCAAATGCCACCTGAGATAAAAAAAAAAACAGATGTTCTTTAATGCTGTATCTGGATAAATCTGTAAATGTATTAAGATTTTATAAATATATGAAAATATTCCTTTTAATTATATTTCACCATAAATGTATTCTAATTCGTTTTATTTATAGGAACTCAATGAATGATAAATATAACTTCATAACATATACAAATAGAAGACAAAAGAACTGGATTCTAAATTCCAAGATGGTATTCATCATTATCATTTATTTATTTCCACATATAAAAACGTCCAACATTTTAAAATATTTTCGTAGCTCAGGAACAATTTTATAATTATTTTTATTATGATTATTAAAGCACAGTCCTCTGAAAAGTAAAGGTTAATTTTAAATTTTAAAAGAAAAAAAATGGCATAGTTATATAAAAATGAAAAATTAAAGAATAGGGCATGGTAAAGGAGATAGTTACATAGTAAAAGACATAGTTACATGGTAAAGGACATAGTTACATAATAAAGGGCATAGTTACATGGTAAAGGACATAGTTACATAGTAAAGGGCATAGTTACATAGAAAAGGACAAAGTTAAATAGTAAACGACATAGTTACATAGTAAGGACATAGTTACATGGTAAAGGACATAGTTACATAGTAAAGGACGTAGTTACATTGTAAAGGACATAGTTACATAGTAAAGGGCATACTTACATGGTAAAAATCATAGTTACATAGTAAAGGACACAGTTACACAGTAAACGACATAGTTACATAGTAATTGGCATAGTTACATAGTAAAGGGCATAGTTACATTGTAAAGGACATAGTTACATAGTAAAGGACATAGTTACATGGTAAAAGACATAGTTACATAGTAAAGTGAATAGTTACATAGAAAAGGACACAGTTACATAGTAAACAACAGAGTTACATAGTAAGGACATAGTTACATGGTAAAGGACATAGTTACATGGTAAAGGACATCGTTACATAGATACGGACATATTTACAGAGTAAAGGACATAGTTACATAGTAAAGAACACAGTTACATTAAAGGACCTACTTGCATGGTAAAGGACATAGTTACATGGTAAAAGACATAGTTACATAGTAAAGAACATAGTTACATGGTAAAGAACATAGTTACATAGTAAAGGACATAGTTACATATTAAAGGACATAGTAACATAGTAAAGGGCATAGTAACTTAGTAAAGGATATAGTTACATATTAAAGGACATAGTTACATAGTAAAGGTCATAGTTAAATAGTAAAGGACATAGTTACATGGTAAAAGACATAGTTAAATAGTAAAGGACATAGTTACATGGCAAAGGACATAGTTACATAGTAAAGGACATAGTTACAAAGTAAAGGACATAGTTAAATAGTAAAGGAATTAGTTACATAATAAAGGACATAGTAACATAGTAAAGAACATAATTACAGAGTAAAGGACATAGTTACATAGTAAAGGACATAGTTACATAGTAAAGAACATAGTTACATAGTAAAGGACATAGTTACATGGTAAAGGACATAGTTACATGGTTAAGGACATAGTTACATAGTAAAGGACATAGTTACATAGTAAAGAACATAGTAACATAGTAAAGGGCATAGTTATATAGTAAAGGACATAGTAACATATTAAAGGACATAATAACATAGTAAAGGACATAGTTACATAGCAAGGGCATAGTTTCATATTAAAGGAAATAGTTACATAGTAAAAGACAGAGTTACATAGTAAAGGACGTAGTTACATTGTAAAGGACATAGTTACATAGTAAAGGGCATACTTACATGGTAAAAATCATAGTTACATAGTAAAGGACACAGTTACACAGTAAACGACATAGTTACATAGTAATTGGCATAGTTACATAGTAAAGGGCATAGTTACATGGTAAAGGACATAGTTACATAGTAAAGGACATAATTACATGGTAACGGGCATAGTTTAATAGTAAAGGACATAGTCACATAGTAAAGGACATAGTTACATAGTAAAGGGCATAGTTACATATTAAAGGACATAGTTACATGGTAAAGGACATAGTTAAATAGTAAAGGACATAGTTACATTGTAAAGGACATGGTTACATATTAAAGGGCATAGTTACATATTAAAGGACATAGTTATATAGTAAAGGACATAGTTACATAATAAAGGACATAGTTACATGGTAAAGGACATAGTTACATATTAAAGGGAAAAGTTCCATATTAAAGGACATAGTTACATAGTAAATGACATAGTTACATAGTAAAGGGCATAGTTACATATTAAAGGGCTAGTTACATAGTAAAGGGAAAAGTTACATAGTAAAGGAAATAGTTACATAGTAAAGGACATAGTTACATAGTAAAGGAAACAGTTACATAGTAAAGGACATAGTTACATAGTAAAGGACATAGTTACATATTAAAGGACATAGTTAAATAGTAAAGGACATTGTTACCTATTAAAGAACATAGTTACATAGTAAAGTGAATAGTTACATAGAAAAGGACACAATTACATAGTAAACGACATAGTTACAAAGTAAAGGACAACGTTACATATTAAAGTACATAGTAAAGTGAATAGTTACATAGTAAAGGCATAGTTACATAGTAAAGGACATAGTTACATAGTAATGGACATAGTTACATATTAAAGGACATAGTTACATGGTAAAGAGCATTGTTACATAGTAAAGGACATAGTTACATAGTAAAGGACATAGTTACATAGTAAAGAATATAGTTACATAGTAAAGGACATAATCACAGTGTAAAGGGCAGTGTTACATTAAAATGAAAAATTCAAAGAATATTTGCATCGTGTTTTATGATATTTGATCTGTTTTATTTTTATTGTAAAGCTATTTACATCTTTTTTCGTATAAATATAAGTTGCCGATATTTTTTAATCAACAATAAAATACCTTCTATGATAATATTTATTATTTGACAGGAAATATTATTTAGTTAATATTATATTAAAAATGATCCAATCCGTAATGAGTATATTTGTGTTTTAATATAATTTTCATTGTAGTACGTGGATGTGTGTACATTGTTATTTACTGTTTTCATATAAGCTAAAAATCATAAAACCAACTATTATTTATATTAAGAAAACAACTATGCTTTAACAAACATTTATTGGCCGATACAATTTTTCTGTTTAATAAAAAGATATCTAATTTCTAAGTATTAACCAGCTTTTTCCTAAAATTCAATGTAGTGGACGCAACGCATACATTCAAACGTAAATAAAATATAGTCAAATTGTCCCCCTTGTTTATTTTGATGCGTTTGCCTTTAATGATATTTTATGAATGTAAACTGTTTTAAATGCTATTTTGCACTATCCATGCTATTATATTATATTTGTATAATTTATTTCTGTTCATCTCAATTAATTATTTAGTTCGTCTATCATATTAGAATTCAAATAACATTTTTCATGTCAAATTCTTTCTCCAATTTATTTTTATATTTGTTAATCTTTTATCGGGGTAGATTTCTACCAATCTCAATCTATGTCACTATAACTATAAATATGTTTCTATCATTCACTGCAAATACAAACCTACACATATTATTGGTCCTCCGAAATAAGGAGGATGGACCTGGAAATTCATCGCCGTCTGTTCGTCGGTCCGCACTTTTCTCAGTAACAAACGCCTTGGAATTTTTAGAAATTTTACACAAACATTAAACATGATAGGAGTAAAAAGTAACAACGAATTTTCCAGGAAAACGGTTATTCCCCCCTAGGGGTGCCTCTTCGGAAAAAACCGCAAAAAATGATAGTTTTGTGCTTATTAAAAAATATTGCCTTGGATTTTTATAAAACTTTCTGAAAAGTTGTAACTAACTGATTTCTTTATAATTTTGTTTATTTATACTTTCGCGATAACTCTTAGGTGTGCCCCAGGGGATCATTTTCATTGTATGTCTATTTAGCGGTTTTGCATGTTGCTGAACTCAAATTTAAATATGTTAAGGCCTTGGGGTGTTTCGGAGCTAAATGGGTGGGATGGGGGCAACTGATGGACTTCGTCATTTCTTTTTCGTTTTTTTGCATAGTGCAGAACTCAAAGTTACACAGTTAAGGTCTTAAACTGCACCGTTTGTCATGTTTACTAGGATTTGACGTCCCATGAGGACTTTTGGGGCTAAAGTGGAGGAGGAGACCAATGCTGAACTTATTCATTTTATGCCTCGTTCACTGCACATGCATGCTTACCATGCATGCTTCACTTGTTTCTATTTTAAATGCATCCTTAAAATATTGGAAAATTGGAATTTACCTTCATTGTTGAGTTCTTCAACTAACTTGCATTTTAACAACATTGTCCTACGCTTTTCAAGGATTACCACTATAATCTGATACCAAAATTTCATATCCTTTCTTTGTTTCAACCTTTATTTTCATAATCCACATAAATTGATATAAAAAGTTTGAATTGTTTGAAATTTAGGTACTTATATCATAATATTTTTGCATATGCTTATGGACAATCATCTTGAATCTTATTTAGATGAAAACAATATTTGGTTTAGAAACGTTTTAAAAATATTTCGATCGATATAAAAATGACGGTGAATGGGGTGGTTTGGGACAATTTTAATTTTTAAATTTTAAATGTAAAATTTGAAAGGTTAAATTTTAAATGTTAAATTTGATTCATAATAGAAACAGTTTTCTATTATTCATGTTTTCATATGGCAAAATAAGGGCATTTATCTGTCTGGATAAAAAAGTTTTTTTAACAATAATAGATTTTAATAGATTTTAATAGATTTTATTTTTTTTAAATACAAGAACGATGTGGTTTTTCCTTCCTTTTTTGCCGTGCATAGTTTAAAGACAACGTGACATTTGATGCTCTACCAATTCTTGTGGCACTCACCTGTACAGTTTTCTTATATTTCCAGTCTGTTTCAATAGAGTAGCAGTTGATACATTAAATCTCTCTGCTCAAGCACACGTTGTTTGTGAAATATCATCTCTGCTTTCTACTCATCATTATCGATGTTGCTTACAGGCCTACCACTGGGTCGATTTTTCACGTTTTAAATCATCAGAAGAAATCTCTAAAGTCACTGTCGCACAGTTTTTTAGTTTGCCATTTTTCACCAAACACTTAATTAATATTTACCAGCCGTTGGAAAAGGCATTTGTCCTTCAACCCAATTAGTGTTAATAAGCAACACAATTATTTGATTTACCCATTGGTTCCAAGATGTTTTAAAAATCTCTTAATCAAAGAAAAATGCTAACCTAGACTTCATCTGCAATGTGATAAAGTTATGATTCGAACAAATGTGAGTTATGGAATCGTACATTCCATTCTTAATATCCTAATAATGGATGTTATCAAGCGCATTAGCATTAACTTTTGGAAGCATTTAAAATAGTACTTTAGATTTCTACGTTTCTAAATGAGTTCTACTATTTCGAAGCTTATCCACGCATGGGGTTGGCCATGTTTTTCGATTTAAGATTTGAGGTACATGTTTTCAATTAGATCAATAAATGTTACAAGGCAAGAAATTAAAAAAAAAGCCAAACAGCAAAGAGGGAATAAACTGGCTCGTGCAATTAGAACAGACCCGTTAGCATTCCCTGGTAGAAACCATCCATTACATCGGAAATTAACAAATTCCTTAAAAGAAGAAATGATGTATCATAGAATGCATCTTATAAAACAGAATTGAAGTATACTTCATTCCGAAAAAGACATGTGTCTGCTGTTGCAAAGCAGTACTTGCTTTTATTGAATTGATTGCCATGGACGGGGTCTTGCCTAGTATGAAATATGCCGTGAAATCTGCATTTATATTTGTATTAATAAAGCTTACAAACAAGATCACGTGTACGTGAGTTTCTCACATATACGTAAATTTGGTAAATACTCATTGAAATAATCGTATTATTTATTATTAATATAATATTAAGCAAACGTTTGTGAATAGTAAACACAATTATATTTAAGATTATTTTCATTCAATGCCTCCACTCGGCATTGCAGTCTAATTGCTGCTAGTAGTAAAATAATATAGGTTTTCGCCCGATAAATTACGAAATGTCGATGAAACATCCGAGTAAAGTAAAACTTACGTAAACTAAAATTTGAAAACAATGATTTTTTCCAGTTCAAATCACAAGGGATTTTACAAATGTGAGATTAAATAATAATACAAAATTATTGAAAAATTGAAAAGATAAAAAATGAAGCATTAACGATGAAATGAATCTGATGTTATCACTTTGTTATATTGATGTGTAAGCATTTGAAACAATTCCGCTACAACTTGATAGATCTTCTGGAAATCAATTTTTAGTGAATGCTGTATAAACACACGTGTGCTTAATGAGAGAGAGAGAGAGAGAGAGGGAGAGAGAGAGAGAAAGAGAGAGAGGCAAACAGATAAAGATAAAGTGTGAGGAAGAGGAGCTGGGGAAGAGTATATAATGTGTTTTGAATGGCTACGCACGTGTTTTCTTTGTATAATTCATTTTTTTTTTGTTAACAAATAAATATTTGTTTTGTTTTAGTTATTTTTTAAATTTCGAATGGTGTCCGTTTGCTTTATTTCATTTTGCTTTTCAATTAATTACTACGCTTATTTTTACAAGGTGTGTCTGTGTAGGAGGCACGATTTTCTCTCGCCCTGTTTCTGTCTTTGTCTCTCTCTTCCTTTATCTCTCTCACTCTCTTTTTGACAAGAATCTACGCAAGCGCCGTCAACACAATGGTAACATTAAAACAAAACGATTAATTCGAGCGAGGTCTGATGTTAATATCGATTGCGAACAATGCGCTTAGGATTTTCATTAAAAAACACATTCAATTAAGGCTTTGGCTTAGTGCAGTCAAAAAGTGGAACTCTAATTTGGCTTCAATTAAGAGTAAATATCTAGTCATCCTATAAGTTCTGTCCAAATGTTAATTATTTGATTTTTTTATTTTTTTTTTTTTTTTTTACATAGGCGTCACCACATTATCAAGGCCCAGAGGCCACTCAAGGATAAGGGTTAAAGAGTGTACAGTAGAAATTGGTCAATATAGTAATCATTAGTAATGAAAATTTGGTAAATTTGATAACTTATATGGAACGGCTCATCAAGAACTTATTTACTTTAGACTTGAACACAACCATATTGTAGTCAGCCGGAAAGCAGGAAAACGGAACACAATTCTACAGGCGTGCAGTTCTAAGAAAGAAGCTTTGTTCATGGAATCTACGTTTAGGTTTAGGCACAGATAAAGAGTGGGGGAAATTATTGATAGTGTTTACAGCTAGACGAGTGTTTCTTGTGAAAGTTTGGCGAGGGAGGACCATAGATTGAAGCTCAGTTGAACACTTTCCATGAAAATAACGATACATCAGAGACAAACTCGCAACATCTCTTCTGTGAGATAGAGGTTGCAAGGAGGAGAAAAGGACATCTCCTACGAGGCTTCGAAGTCTATTTTGAACTCTATCAAGGCAGGACAAGTCCTTTCTAGCAGCTCCTGCCCAGATGTGGCAACAGTATTCCATCCTTGGACGTACCTGGCTCTTATATAGATAGAGAATAGCATCAGCAGTGAGATATCTACCGGATCGATAGAAAGATCCCACCATTTTTCCAGCGGCCTTGGCAACAGATTTGATATACGTGTTTCATTTAAGATCAGGAGTAATGGTCAAGCCCAGAAGCTTGTCAAAACTTGAGGCATCCTGAAGACGAGAGCCATTCATTTCAATTGATGACAAATGTGGATTAGAATGTTGATGATGTAAAGAGAGAAGCTTGGTTTTAGATGCATTAAAAGTAACCAGCCACTCCTTTCTCCATTGTACTACGTGCTCAAGATCAGAGGAGAGAGAATTGGAGAGAACTTGGTCGTTTACTGTCTTAGATGCGGTACCATAAATGGTAGGGTCGTCAGCATAAATGTCTACAAATGATGTAAGGATAGGATTTTGAAGATCATTAATGTAGATCAGGAAAAGAGTTGGGCCCAGGATGGATCCCTGAGGGACACCGGCATTAATACTGTGAGCTTCTGATTTTTGCCCCTCAACTACTACTCTTATGAACCTATCAGAAAGAAATGATTTAATAATTGAGAAGACTTTTCCAGCTATACCATAGCTAGCGATCTTATGAAGTAAACCTTTATGCCATACCCTATCAATGGCTTTAGATATGTCAAGAGCAATTGCCCTAGAAAGATTGCCACCGTCGAGAGATTTGCTAATCCTATGCGATATAACTGTAAGGACATTTGCTGTAGATCTAGCAGAACGGAAACCATATTGAGTGTCACTAAGAAGGTTATTTTTGTTGAGATGGTTGATTACTTCTGTATTTAACACAGATTCTAGCAACTTACTCATGACGCACAGGAGACTTATTGGCCTGTACTGAGAGGGGGATGAGCGATCACCTGAATTCTTAAATACAGGGCATACTGATGAGATTTTCCAGGGAGATGGGAAACTATTCTCCTTAAGACAACGTTTAAACAGTTTTGTAAGTATGGGCGCTAGTTCAGGTTGAAGTTTTTAGAGTACTATAATTATGAATGTCCAAAGGAAATGTACGTATAGCTAAACAGCTTTTAAACCTTCGGGCAACGGATCGTCTAAATAAAGGATCATTTCCATCACTCTCTCATAGATGACGTCATACACAATCACTGCCCAAACATTTGATTCTATCCAAAGGAATAACATCACTCCTTCATTTATTTAATTTTATTTGGATTTATTTAACAAGTTATGAGAATGAATATTTCCCTAGAAAGTGCGTGACGTCATTTATTTGTAACATTATCAATTTATGACGAATGGGCCCGAAGACAAGACAAGCAAAATATATAGTTTTAGCGATAGACCTCAGTGGCGTAAAAGTTTTGTTTAGTAGACAACTGGTTATTCCTTTCTTCAATTTGATGACTGAAATCCTATTTATGTGACGTCATACACATAGTCCGAATAGTATCTACATTATCTTAGGGAATGAGTCATCCTATAGTGTATTATCATTTTAAGTAGATATTATTTTGATAATATCATCAAATGTACACTGTGACGTACGAACATGACATCATTCATTTCAAGTATATATATATATATATATATATATATATATATATGTATGCATATATATATATACTTGATAATATATATACATATATTTATATATCGATTATATAAAAGGCCATATGTTTGTTTGTATGTCTGTCTGTCTTCATATATTAAAACCCTGTCTCTTCCGAAACTAAAAGTCGCAGAGAAACGCAGGGGCCTCAAATGATTGGATTTTTTTAGGAACCGTACTTTCATGAATCTTTAGCTGGTTAAAATAGTTTTAAGGGGTCAAAAAAGGGTGCAAAATTGAAAAAAAAAATCGATATACATTATGTACATTCATCTTGGTTTATTTTTAATCAGTTATATGCGTGTCATCTTAGTACAGTTGTAACGTCACCGGAATTGAATGCTACAAATACTGTTTTTTTTTTTACTTTTGAGATCATGACTCTATAATAATATATACGAAATCTGAAAAAATTATAATATCATATTTAAGAATATTTTACGACCGAGCTAACCCCAGCGCCCACCCCCTCGCTAACACACACACAGATATATATATATATATATATATATATATATATATATATATATATATATATATGCAGTAATTTATAAAATATATATGGCGATTAAGCACTGTTTCGGACTCGCCATATATATTTTATAAATTACTAACTAGCTCTACCTACGTATTGAGCACTTTTGAAGTAAATACTTAAAGTTTACGCATAAATCTATACTTTTGTAAATTAGGTTTATGTGAGTAAATGAAGTAGTTATATATATATATATATATATATATATATATATATATATAACAGGGTTTAGGTTGTTTTATTAGTTTAAGCATAAAACATTAAAAAGAAACTTTCGAAAAGACCAAAATATACTTCTAAAATATATTTATCCTAAGCATAAATTAGATAAAGCGGGTACATAAGGGGTGGGGCAGAAAAAAAACTATTAAGACGTCTTTCAACCAACCCTTTTCAAGATTAACGTTGGCAACTCATGGGTTTAGCTACTAAATCGGTTGAATTTAGCTTTGCCGGGAACACGTATCGTCAAGTTGATGGGGTAGCAATGGGAAGTCCTTTAGGTCCAACATTGACTAATATTTTTGTCGGGTTTCAGAAAACGGCTTTTTGATCGTTTTCCTATTTCCGTTACGTGGACAAAGTTTTTGTCATGTGTTCTTTCTGTACGGAGGCTGAAGGGGTTGTTAGAACAATTAAACTTACTTCACCCTGCATTGAGGTTTACTATGAAGAGTGAAGTTAATGACTCATTACCGTTCGAAGATGTTCTCATTGAAAGATCCGGTATGAGATTTACTACTAGCATATATAGAAATCCCATATTTACAGCGCAATACATTAGCTGGGTTTCGTTCTCCCTAAAATCAGAAAATTAAATCTGATTAAAACTTTTGTGCATCGGGCTTTGTTGATCTGCTCTAGTACTAAACTAGATGCGGAACTCCAAAGCATAACTGAGATCGTTTTGGCTAATGGTTATCCTTTACACGTAATTTAAAAATGTATGAGGGATAAAATCTTAACTTTTAAAAGTGGAACGTTTGTGGGCCCTCATAAAATTGCTATAGTAATTTGACGTTGCTATTTTGCAAAGATAGTCCGAATGGTGTTTGGGACGAGAAATGCTTTCCGCTCCTTTCGAAGGATGGTATTCCTACCACTCAATATAATATGGTTGTTTATCGATTTAACGGTATGTGTGCAGCTGACTACGTGGGCCATACAATTTAACGTTTGGAGGTTAGAATTTCCCAACATGTCCCCCCTTCGATACGAAGGCACAAAAAAGGCCAACATTCGAGCGTTTACAAACTCATAAGTCGCCCATTGGTGAACATTTATTACAGTGCCAAATTTGTACTGACGGATACACGGATGAAACTTTTTCGGTTTTACACAGAGCGCGCTCGGGAATTCACTTAAAAATTTTCGAGGCTGCATACATTAATTTGCACCAACCATCTCGGTGTAAGCACAGAGAGGATACCCATGCTTTAGAATTTATGGGTATTCGCTGAGATTGTTTCTCTTTAATTTTTTTCTCTTTTTATTCTATCGTCTTGATTTCAGTATCAAATGAAAGACAATAATTTATTGTTTATCTTGGGGTGTTAATTTTTTCTAAGTGAACATTCACAAAAATAAAATTATACAGAAACCATCCTCAAAAGATATTGTATATACGACAATTGCCATTTAAATCCAAATCTTACGTCTGGTTTCAATAGCAACATGCACGCACGCAGATATACGCGCACAGACTGCTTGCTTAAATCATTTATAGATTTAAGAAATATTATTTTTAATTTGTCACTTCTATTGTATTTAATATTTTTTGTACATTTTGGAATTTTTCAAAACTGACTTTTTTAATTAATCAATTGCCGTAAAATTTCAAGCAATAGCAAATTCTTTAAAATAAAATTCTTCACACGTCTGTTTACTATTTAAAAACAAAAAATGTTTAGATTAATTTATTTTTCTTCGGTTACAAACTTTAGTAACCGTAGAAATAATAAATTTATCAAAAAAAATATTTTTTTAAACGCAGAAAAAGCAGAAATCTAGCGTGCAATAACTGTTTTATTATTGTTAAATTTTGTCTGAAATACTTTCCTTTTGTTGAAATAAGTAATTATATAACAGTTTCTTGCATTCACCGTTTCCTTTCAGCTGGTTTATTAGGAGGGCCAAATTTATTTTACTGGAATGTATGTATAAATATATACATGTATAAACATATATATGTATAAATATGTATATATATAAATATATATATAAATATATATAGGCATTAATATATATATGTATAAATATATATATGTATAAATATGTATATATATGTATAAATATATATATATATGTGTGTGTGTAAATATAAATATTTATGTATAAATATATATATGTATAATATATATATATGTATAAATATATATATGCATGATATTTATGTATAAATATATATATATATGTATAAATATATATATAAATATATATTTGTATAAATATATATATATATATATATATAAATTCGTATTCCTGCCTGTATTTTTGTGTGTTTGTCCACAATTTGATTAATATAAAAAAATGTCCGTTAGTTTTGTATTTCATTTATTTCTATATATATATATATATAGTATGATTCTTGAAAGAATATATGATTAAGAGGTCACCTTATTTGTTTATTATTTTAAGGAAAATCAATTGTACTAAGAGATGTATGTTAGTTTAAGTTTCTAGCGGGAAAGTTGTTTTAATTGTTCTATTTAAGATTGTTTTTTCATCAACTTTAAATAACCATTATATTGATAATATATTTAATTAAATTTATTTGGAATTATTACTTCTGACATCGTTTTTTTTATGAAATGAGAAGATTTATTTTACCAGATTAGTTTTTTTTTATATTTTCCGAAGTTCGGAAAATAAAAACAACTCATTTCTCCCGTGGAAAATAATTTCGTGTAGACAGAAAGATCCTTTCCTATATTTTTTAAATATTCGATATCCGTTGAATCATTTGACCCGGATTCTCGGGAATTCCCGTCAAGCATGGATCGTGCGAGACCGGCAATCATCGTTTTTTAGCCGAGCGTGTTAACAGACACTTTAAAAACTAACAAACCGGAAATAATACAAATATAAATAATAAAAAATAACAAAAACCTACTTTAAAGGACTAAAAATCTTTTCATTTATTTTATTTTATGTTTTTTTATTGCAAAATATTTATCAACAAAAAGTTTTTATTTTTCCTTCAAGAAATAAATTCAAGTCTCTAGCAGGACTAAAGTGCCACATACGTCTAAGTGAATGTCGACACGCTGATTTCTAGACCTTCAGGTCAATTGTCGGAGTTTCATACGTCGAAAATCGACGGAGAGTCCATCATCGTATATATATATATATATATATATATATATATATATATATATATATATATATATATATATATATATTATATATATATATATATATATATATATATATATATAAAAGAAAATACGTAAAAATATGTTTACGAAAAGCGTAAATAGTTATATGAATATACAGGAATAATTTACTTCTTTTTTTCAAGAAATATTAATATCTTGATTTGATTTTTTTACGGCTGTTCATTGCCGATGGAAGAACTTTCTCGAGATAAGGATGTTTCCTTAGGAATCTTTTACTTCGGTCGACTGTTGAACGGCCATCGACGGAAAAGAGGGAGGAGATAGGGTAAATGAAATGTGTAAGTGTGCTCCTATATAATACCGCATTCCCTTCGCATATTTTTAAGGGTAGCCATTTTGAACGCCCATAAATAAATGATTTTTACTATTGTTAGAACCTCACCTGGTGGAGAGGGTATCACGTACTTTTTTTTTTGGGGGGGGGGCGATTACATTTACATGTTTTTATCTGTTCTTTTATTTTTGAAATTGTTGTGTATGTGTGTGGGGGAGTATCGACGTTACCCACGATGAAAATGATTAATATCCTTAGTATAGAAGGTGTGTTCAAAACGGAACTTTATGTCGACCCGGGCAACGGTGGGTACCCATACTAGTATATATATATATATATATATATATATATATATATATATATATATATATATATACATATATATATATATATATATATATATATATATATATATGGGGGTGCGTGTGTGTGGGATATATGTGTGTGTGCTACGTTAGAAGTTTACAGCCAGATGTTACAGATTAGCAAGAAGAAGCCAGAAATATATCTATAGACTGAGAGAGAGAGAGAGAGAGAGAGAGAGAGAGAGAATGGCAGAAGAAGGGCTTATGACATCATGTATGTGAGGAGCGGCAACTGGCTACGTACTTTCAGCCATGTGCTTAAACAAAGACGAGAACAGTGAATATTAATAAAGCACGAAATTTGACTTTTTTTTTTTTAAATTAAGTCCATTTTTTAGGCTATCGGATTATTGATTTCAATACATATTCGCTAAATCTTAAATAAAAAATATAATTGATTGCGCAATTATCCAAGTTACGTCGATGCAAGCAAAACACGCACATGTGAAGTTGTCTCCTTTTATTATTATAAATATGTTTGCATGTGTTCGACTTTTGTCCATTTGAGATAACCTTGTAAATCCTGACGATGTTGTAAAGCCGCATAAGCATTTCTGTATGCGTGTGATTATCCCGCCCGTTGTAGGAGAGTGTATTGTTTTCGGTGGTCGATCAGGGGGACCACCGGCTGAGAAAAAAAGGGCTTGTGGTTTTAGAGTCAGTAATAGTCGCTGCCTTGATCTCATTATCTCTCCCTGTGACGGTGAAATCGACACCGTCTTTATGGGTTTTACACGTGCACTGATGGCTTTGGGGGGTCTGAACAATCAAATCGGCCATTTAAGTTTTTTTTTTCGTCTAACGCCTGCGATGCATTAATTTTAAAAAGGGAAAACTTGACCCACATAAAAATTGTCGGTCCTGGCTGCAGTCGCGACACAACGATCACTGTTTAGCCGGCGGCGACGCTGTAAAAGTGAATTCAATTTGATAAAAACGTCGACTAATCAAAAAAAAATCTGTTCGTCTATTTCATTGTTTTTTCGTTGGGTCTGTCTGCTTGCTTACATGTATGCATGTATGTTTGCACGTGGTACACATATAATCTAACTATAACGACGTTTGATGTGTTCGCTTCTTTTAGTCATATAGTATCTGTTCTACCAGATTTCAAGAATATGTTCGAAATATGTGCCTACGTTTGTAAGTACACCTGCATAAGATATGCAAAATTTTCAGTAACTTTGACATGCGATTCTGTTAGGACAGCCTTTTTTTGTGAAAAAACTTTTCTAGCTTAGTCTGGAAATGTTTTGATAGAAATGATTTTGGGAAGAACTGACGGAAAATACATCTACGAGAGAAATGCCCGATGAGTATAAACTCATTAAAGATCAGAGCCTTATTAACTAAAGGCAAAATATCCCCGCATGTCAACGAACATAAACAAAACAATGAAATTATTATTATTATTTCCATCTCTCCTATTTTCTGACCCCCTTTACCCCATATATCTTTATGATTCAATATATATACTCGTGAGCAAAAAAACAAAAAAAACATGGTCCAAGCAAATGTTATACATTTTATTGCACTAAAAGCTATATTGACCGATGAACAATTGAACAATGAAACTTAAACGAGACTAATAAAACAGAACAAGATATTTACTTTAATAAATACTTAGTATGAAATCGCATTCCTTTTTGAATTTTTTTAAAGATCAATCCTTTAAGATATGTTCTCAACCAAAGTGGAACACTGCGAAAAAGAGATGCTATTCCATTCGCTTTGCACAGCTTCTCACAAATTGTCATCGTTCGAAAAAGTTCTTCCAGACAATGCACGAGATATTATGAACCAAATATTCTCGATTGGGGTTAAATCGGGGCTTTGACTTGGCCAAAATGTCACATTAATTGAAGTATCAGAAAACCATTTTCTTGTGATTTTATCAGTATATGCAGCGGCATTCTCATGTTGAAAATAATGTTCTGGGATATACCAAGCTCCTGGATACTTTGTAACAGTTCTTTTTCTCATACTCGAATGTATTCCTTTGCATTGAATGACTTCTCACATCTAATAGATTTCCCAACTCCTGTTGCAGAAAAAGTTCTCCATGCCATTATGCCTCAATTGCCGTATTTAACTGTCGTTTTTATGTTATTGGCGAAAATGTTTCTCCAGTTAATCGATTGCACCGGGAGCATCGGGATCATCAATAACAAGACAAAACATTGATTCATCTAACCAAAAAACATTCCTGAACCAGTCTGTATCTTTCTTGGCATAACACGACAAAAATCTCTTTCTAGCGTCGATATTCTTCGTATATAAAACTGGCTTCTTTGCACACCTTTTAGAAGATAATCTCATTTCTTTCTTTCGTCTATATATTGTATATCTAGAAAGAGAATTTCTAGACCCTGTTTTGAATTCTTTGTCATGGTCAACATAAGTTTTCTTTCAATCCTTCAAAACAGTTCATTTAAGCATGTGGTCGTCCTTCAAAATGAATGCTCTAGGGCGACCAGATCCAGATTTTTCTTTTTATCAAGCGTTCGACTCCTAACCTTCGACTAATTCGCTTCGCTACAGAAAGAGATGTTTTCAAATTTTCTTTTCTTAAAATATCAAAAATCTGCTTGTAAATCATTTCCGACTGCGTTTACCCTGCAATTCGGTTTTTTATATTCTCGACAAGGTGCAGTCTTACCATTTTGAGGATTAATTCTTCCACTAATTATTATATGCTATAATCATAATAATCATTTTAAAAAAAACGCAGATCTATAGGAGTATAGATAGATATACCAGAGTTACGATAATTTCTTTTAGAAAAAAAAAACACATTGGAACCACACAACAATACCAAATACCTGCAATACCTGATGCGCATTCCCTGTTAGTATCAATTGATTTTGGCAAATATCCTTAATTCCTACAATAAATTTAACGACAACACTCTCCCAAAGGAAATAATTCTAACAGGTGGTAGCAAGATACTCCTTCACTCATTAGTAATGTCTATTCTTACCCATTTACACTGTTACTAAATATTTTATGGAATTCAATTTTTACGCGCGTTTATGATTGTATCATGCTATTATTTTGTTTTATTACCATACATCTAATCCCCATTTTACATGCACACAAGTAATTAACGCTACATTGAGTTTCTGTTTTCTTTGCTTCCATCAATTTTAATTGTAACTCAATTTCGTTTAAGCTGACTTTTCTAACAGTTTCAGAATTACTTCCAAGATGGCGTCCGAATTCGCCTTGATAAAAACATGTAAAAGGTTAGGTAAAACACAGACACAAAAATATATATGTGTATGTGCATATAAATAAATAAACAAATAGAGTAAAAAAGAAATTATTGTAAAAGAAATAAATAAACAAAAAATGTAATAAAACATATATAATTAATAAAATAAACATATGCATATATATGTACATGCCAATGTGTATATGTGTGTGCATGTATGTATGTACGTACATATACGTAGTTGTGTGTGCGTACATGCGTACATATATAGGAATATGCACTTTAGCAAAAACAACGATCTACGTACATGTACAACTACATCACTAAGTACATTCTCATATCCAAACACGCCATTAACAGAGTATTAATATTCCTAAATCCACATTCGTAAGCACACCACGCAATAATTCGTTTTTTATATACATTAGTTTTTTTTAAATGGTTTCATAATTTCTTCCAATACATGCTATTCATTATAACACTTATCAGTTTGACTAGGCCACTTACTTCCGGTCGCCGATACAAAAAATAAAGTTATGTAGAAATCATAAATCAGAAAAAACAAAACATTCGCCGAACATTAGCGTACGATTTTTCTATCCTGATGAAGAGATTCTTTTCTCAAAAATTCAGTATATTAATAAGTATCCTTCTGTACGACACATCTTGTTGGTAAATAAACGTAATACAATAGAAAACTATCGAAACGTCGTCTAATATTTCCTACAATTCTCATTGATATAGCCTTTAAACACTACTCCTTTCAAACTATCGTAATACTTAAGACAAACTACATCATTTTTCTCATTAAAATATAAGTTTCGTAGGGAATTTAACGTGCTGATTTTATGTATAAATTTAAGTGACGGTTCAGAATAGTTAACATAACGCTTCGTTCACCCAGTATTAGTTTATCACGGTCAGTTAACAGAAAATTTTTATTTAGCAGTTTCTTCTATCAATTATCAAACCAGAAGTGTGAATAGGAGTAGATACGTATCCCGACGACGACGACGACGATGATGATGATGATGATGATGATGAGCATCATCATCATCATCATTGTTATTGTTCTTAGTGTAGTAAGTGACTGGAGTTTTCGTTTGTTATTATTATTATCATTATTATTATTATTATTATTATTATTATTATTATTATTATTAATATTTTGGTTATAATATTATGTTGATGTACTAGATCCTTTAAAGATTTCCGTTATTATCTTTAATTTTTTATTATTTGTAGAAGAATTTGTAGAAGTAATCTTAGTATAAATGTTGATAGTATTCTTATTCTTATGATTTTTTGTTTTATTATAATTATTGTTTCTATTCTCAATATTACTGTTCCAATTACTCTAATGCCTAAAATTAGCTTGCCGTAAGTTGTGCTATTATTGTCGTTGTTTCAATTATTACCATTTTTACAATTTAGTATTTTATTATTTTTTCTTGGTTAATCGTAATATTTTATCGCTATGGTAAGTTCTAGTGGTATATGTGTATTGCTATTAGTATCATCATCATTATTTGTATTTTACTTGTATTTTATTTTTCTCAATATTATTGTTTTGATTCACATCATTAGTAGTAATATTACTAGTATTACAATTTCGTCATTTAATTTACCGAGCCATACTGGAACACGGGTAGGCGTATATATAGTGAGTTGCTTGATAAGGTTAACTTAATTTATGAATGGAAATGTCTTTCGGGAGATTGTGTCTCCGATAATAAACGTATATATATATGTATATATATATATATATATATATATATATATACGTGTGTGTGGTTGTGTGTGTTTAACTTCCACTATTTTCACGAGTAGAATAGTGATGCATCACTCTGAAAACGGTGTTATATTTAACAGGTTAACTAATCAACATCCCTGTTCCCTGTCCTAATTCAAATAAGATTTTGGTTGAAAACTCATCTATACTTAAACAAACCAATAATAAACGAACACTTAAAATATTAGGAGTGTTACTAATACTCTTTTTAAGCTATTCTTAATAAAATAAACTTTCCCAATAGAAAGAACACCCGGAAATGCTTGTAAATCTATTTAAATAATGAACAAATGAAAAAAGATAAGATAAAATAATTAACCAATAAAGATAAAATCATTAACGAATGAGAGAAAATACACGTACATTGTTTATAACCAGTTAGACTAATCTATATCTGATGATAAATCCACCATGATTGGAAATTACCCTGACTTATAATATATACGGTGATTACATCAGCCAATTTCTGCCAAAAGGGAAGACTATTATTTGGAATGTAGAAAGGATCGAAAATAGAATTACTAGATTTAAAAAAATCTATTTTTAATGATATATTATTATTAGTAGTAGTAGTAGTAGTAGTAGTATTAATATTATTATTAGTAGTAGTATTAATGTTATTATTATTATTATTATTATTATTATTATTATTATTATTATTATTATTATTATTATTATTATTATTAAATGCGTATTAATTGACACTAATTTCCGTTCAGATGTCCGCACTGGATAATGTATATTTATTATTAATATTACTACTTTTATCATTGTTGGTTATTTATTATTTAGCTTAAATTTAATCGTAATTATTGAATTGAATACAAGTGTCAGCGTTTTGTTTAACATAAACACTGATATTTTTCTTTGAATAAAATGTTGAATTGGTTAACATATTCTAGCAATGCCTAGCAGTTCAGATATATGATAGATGTATAATGAGTAGGTTATAGAGTGCGTTCATGAATAAGGTTGAAAAAATGTCATGGAAAAAATATTAAATTCATTAAAGCTCTGAAAATAAGTGTGCTAGAAATTAAGTGCTGCAGCTTTATTTCAAGTTGCAGCGTTTCAGCCAAAGACCAAGTGCACATTGAAAAGTGATTGAACGACAAAACAGATATTCCAAGCTATGTAAGAATCCGCCTGACATATCAACAACAACGCTTTTAAAACATAACTCATTATGGCAGATGACCAAGCATGCTATTTTAAATATTAAGCGTAACTGACCTTCAAAGAAGTATATTATAATATATGCCAAAGTTAGTGTGACAGACCAGGAAATACTATGAAATTTAAGCCTGGCAGACAAAAACAAATCTATTTAATATTAGAGCAGAACAGACCGAAAATAATGTCATTTTTATTCTTGATCCAAGGGGGTAACCTCTTATCAATGTCTGAAGGGCATTCAACAGTAAGGACTAAAGAGTGGACAATGATCACTGGGACAACAGCGTTGTATAAGTTTGTGGTGAAAATAATTTGATTATTTAAAGTGACATCTCAACAAATACTTGTTTACACTGAACTTTAAAACTGCCCACTTGTAGTCAGCTGTAAATTAGACCAGTGAAACAGTATGCTACAGGCGAGCAGCTCTATGAAAGAAACTTCATGGAATCTGCGTTTAGATTTAGGCGCAATTAAAGAGTGAGGAAAAGTGTTGATAGCCTTTATAGCTAGGTGAATGTGGTTTGAGAAAGTTTTGCAAGGGGAAAACCATATATTGGAGCTCAGACTAAGTCTTTCATGAAAATAAAGATAAAACAGAGATAGACTTGCATCGGCCTGTCTCTGGGAAAAGGGATGTAGGAAATAGAAAAGGACATCACCTACTAGATTTCAAAGTCGGTTTTGAAATCTGTGAAAGCAGGACGGGGTGATCTCAACAGCTTCTGACAAGAATACTCTATTTAAGCACGTATTTTATCGTCAGTGAAAAATCAACTGAAGTGGTAGAATGATCCAACAATTTTCCGACGGTTTTGTGCAGCATATTTGATGCAGTTGCTCCATTTTAGATCAGGAGTGATGTTTAATCCTAGAAGCTTGTCTAAACATAGTGCTTAATTAAAGAGAATAGATATTCATTTCAAACGTTGATCGATGGGTGTCAAAGCATTGATAATATAAAAAGAGGAGCTTGGTTTTAAGTGCGATAAAATTAACATCTGTTCCTCGTTGCATCTCAGGCTCAAGATCAAAAGCGAGAGAATCAGAGAGATCTTGATTATTGCCGGCCTTTAAAGTGTGGCTATTTATGTGAGTGCATAAATGTCTACAAATGATCTAAGAATGTGATTTGGGAGAATATTGATGGTGATTAGGAAAAAGTTGGGCCCAGGTGAAATTCTGAGGGATGCCAGTGTTGATACTACGGGCTTCTAATTTTCACCTATCGACGATTACTCTTATGAACTTAATAGAGGGAAAAGATTAAATAATTAAGTAGATATGTCTAGCTATTTCTGTAGATTGAAACCGTGTGAAGTAAACCTTTATGGCATTACCCTTTCAAAAGCAGTTTATATATTCATAGCACTTATTTCTATTTTATATTTTAAGCGTGACAGACACTTTAAAATGATATTTAAAAATGTGTCAAACTTAACGTGAAACACCGCGAAAATACAGCCGAACAATAGCCGAACAGTTTAGCCGAAAAATAACCGAAAAGTTTAGCCGAACAATAGAAATGTTATTTATAAAAATGCTATTTTTAATTGTAAGCGTACCAAAACGTCGAAATAAAATTTACAATTTAGTTATAATTAACTAAGTATCACGGAATACCATACTCATTTGGAAGCATGGTTCTGGTAGTACAGCGACAATATTCTTTTAAAACTTATTTAATACATCATTAAACATGCTATAAAATTTCACCTTAATAATATCGTGCCAACACACTTCATAACCTTTAACTCTGAAACTATAATGTCTCAATACTATCGTGGCCTACTGAATTTTTTTAAAAGTGTCTTTAATGGAAAAATACAGGTGTTTACGTTTAATAATACGACAATCTTCACTTGGAATTAAAAATGTTTCACCGTTAGATGATGCGCAATAATTATTGTCATTTGGTCATCATTTACGTATAACGCACGGTCGATTGGTGGTATATACTAGGATGCACCTACACCAAACACAAAAAACGAGAAGGTGTAAAAGAAATAAACAAAAGCTATAAACCTCACACACATTTATACTTCCCTCCAGTTCGGCTGTTTGAATATTTTCATCTTTTTCTTTATGAACAAAACTTTTTGACTCAGCAAAAACCCTTTTATCAGAAAAGGGTGCTTCAGAATATATTGTCAGGGTGGGGTACATACTGACAATACATTTTTAAGGGTGCTTTTCTGATAATAGGGTAAACATAATAATATAATAATAAATTGAATACATATAGAAGTACGGGGATGTCTCACTGCTGATGCGATTCCCTATCTGTGTGAAAGCCAAGTGCGTCCAGGGATGGAATGCTGCTGCCGTGTCTGGGCAGGAGCTGCTAAAACAGCGTATCCTGCCTTGACAGAGTACAAAATCGACTTCATGGCTTAGTGGGAGATGCAAGTTTCTCTACCCTGCAACCTCTCTCCCACAGAAGAGACGTTGCTAGCCTATCCTTGTTTTATCGTTATTTCCATGGCAAGTGTTCGTCTGAACTCCAATCTCTGGTCCCCCCCCTCGCCAATATTTCACGAAAAACACCCCTCTAGCTGAAGCTGAATCCACTGTGAAAAATTTCCCCCACTTTTTATCTGTTCCTAAATCAAAACGTGGATTCCATGAACACAGTTTCTTTCTTAGAACTGCACGCCTGTGGAACTCTGTTCCGTCTGCCTGCTTGCCACCTGGCTGCAGCTTGGATGTCTTCAAGTCCAACGTTAACAAATTCCTAGTGAACCGCCCCCTTAAGCAAACACTTTCAAATCTCCACACTGACGTACTGTACTTGCAATAACCCTTATACCTGAGTGGCTTCCGGGCCTTGATAAGTGGTGACCACCGTGTAAAAAAAAAGAGAAAATTGAATCCATGGTCCAACAAAAAAACGCTTTACGATGAGTTAATCCTAATGAAATTCGAAGCTCTTGTCACAATTGGCTCTAATTAATGTCTATCACCCTGCAAGTGTGGCACAAGGTTGGGAGATAAAGAGAATCAGCTTTTCCAATTAGCTTTCTGATCGGATACAGAAATAACTGGCAACAGCATGTAACAATTTTACATTCCTCAGGTGATAAGCAATGAACGAACCCTCTCTCATAGCGGTGCTTGCAAAAGTGCACAGTTTTGGCCAGCGCCAGAAAATACCTCACTACGATATACAAGTGTTGAATGGATCAAGTCAGAGTGTACATGCGAGGAGGACGCCATAGCCTATATAGACACTATCAGAAATGTAAATGTAATTGGTTGAAGAGTGTATTTATGTGCGTCACTTTTCATGAATAAACTCGAGAATAAAAATGTGAGTAAGAATTAGCTGTCACATTACAACTAAACAAATTGCTTGGTTTTGCTGATTAAAAAAAAAACGTTGTTTCTATTCAAATATTAATATCTTTTTAGAAAACTTATACGTAATTTATCAACAGATCAGTCAACCGTAATTAAAGTCAGTATTTCAACTCTTCCTCGGTGATCATTTTATCTAAGTTCAAATATAATGTGTTTTCGTGTGTTTGATAATTATTCATTTCCCTTGCACGCCGAGAAGTGAAACAAGGGTCGGTAAATGAAATTTGAGAAGTGCTATGAAAGAAGAGCACTCAAGTCTGAATAAAAATGCCTGGGTAGCCCTCTCAACATTCCCTGATCATGGCGACTCAGGTGATTAGCAATACGCTCTTCTTTTTTTAAATCACTTAGAACTGCACAGCGCCAGCAATGCTCCGAATTTAGAATTCAAAATACATTTAAAAATGCCTTAGACTCTGTTGACTTTATGTCCGGTAGAAAGAAATAAAAGAACTGGAAATGCATATGAATTTAAGCACTTTTCATAATTAGTTATATATTTTCATAATTAGTTATATATTTATAACTATTCAGTTGACACATTTGTACCACGCTGTATGCAAAATAAACACAGCAAAAATGATTATACAATAATACTAAGATTCTACAACCTTTTCATAAACACAAAGCGGTGTTAAGTCTGGGCAATGGCGAATTAATATCCATTTGGGAACACCAGGTTCTATATATATAAAACTCTTAAAATTTACATTAATTTATAAATCAATCCTATACAAAAATCATATAGAATGTCAGCATTGATTAACGATGGTTACTATGCCGTCAAACTACAATACGTTTAGAGATAACATATAATTTCTATTGTATGAATAATTTTCTTTCTTTTTCCCAATCAGACATCCCAGGTTATGGGAAGATTTAAACAAAAGAAGATGAGATTATTTTTACCATTTTATTTTGAGAAATCTCCTCGAATAATTTTATTTTTTAATGAAAAAGACGTTGGGAATGTTCTAAATTAATCGTGTTAAATTAGCATCGTTGCCTGTGCATTCCCAACGCGTTCGATGCAAATTTCATTTCGAATGTAAAACAAAACTTGTCAGACGAACAGTGTGATTATATTTCCGCCCGAAGACTTCAAGTGGAGCTGATGATTATCAAGTAAAAAGATGCTTTTCCAGACAAGCTCTAGAAGGGAAGCATTATTCTTTTTCAATTAAGGGAAACAATATTTTTTAAAAGAATAATCAGGCATTTTAGTAAACTCTTTCGTTCGCGCCGACATATTCAGGGCGTAGATTTCGGTGGAAATATAGACAACTTGTAACTGATTCCAGAAAAAACAAGTACACTCGTCGATTCGCTCATGAACCTTAATAAAATCAACGTAACTACACCGCTAGAAAAAAAAATTGCATAAACTTTCAGAGAAAAGAACTGCACGTTTTCCTTGCATAGCAAGGGACCTAAGGAACCAAAACTGCATGCCATTGGATTCACATCAAAACTTCTCTACTAAGAAATAAAAAATCGCCATCTAGTTATGTAGCAGGAATCCTGTCTCTGGTCTGTCTTGAACCTTTATGCTCACACGCTAGGATCTCCAGCCGGGACCAAGGACCGATGATATAAGGATATTGACATCATCAAAAAATTTTTTGTGAGGGAAAATAAAATTGTATCTGTCTGGTGACTGAATATGTTCAGGTCATGATTCATATTCCAAATGCATCGAGGCATGTTGCTATCGGCAGGTTGTACGAGAACCGTTAGAAGCTTTTTGAGGTGAGCTTTTACCACAATCTCTAAAATAACAAAGGTATTTTTTCTGCAATAATTGTTTAAGAATGCGCAACACTTCATTTACAAGTTCATGCGCAGGCACTCTTATAGTGCGTATATATTGTGTCTTCCGATACACACACACACACACACACACACACACATATATATATATATATATATGTATGTATATATATATATATATATAAATCTGTAATACTTGATTTTTCGAATAAAAATATTTATAAATTAATTTGTCTTTCGACCCAGTAATATACTTTTAAAAAATGGAATTGGAGTAATATTGATGTCTAATACATAAAGTAAAATATATACAAAAAATTATCGGTATCTAATTATTCATAATATTTTTGGTCTCATTGATTGACACACTACGACAGTTACGCGTACGGACTGCGTTACAAAATGCAACTAAATATAGTCTATATACGACCTTTACGCGTAACAGCTGTCGCCGGTCGCTATTTTAGCAGGGGATCCTGTACCTGACTTTATATAAATAGAGTTACACGCACTGGCGCTCGTGCGCGCGTAGGCGTGTGTGTGTGTGTGTGTGTGTGTGTGTGTGTGTGTGTGTGTGTGTGTGTGTGTGTGTGTGTGTGTTTGCCCATTCGAACAACTATTTCTCATGAACATTCTTTGCAACCCTGTCGATTTGCGGTTTTGGTCGTATTTTCCGTCCACCCAAAATGTATATTTATCTAACACACACACACACACACACACACACACACACACACACACACACACATACACACGCACACATGAACACATACATACAACACCCGCATACACATATATGCATGTATACATATATGAAGACACACACGCACACACATACGCACGCATATATATATATATATATATATATATATATATATATATATACCTCATTGGTGTAAGTGTCAAGCGATGATCCACCGCGTTCTACATAGCCAGAAGCAAACAAAAGCCTACAGCCCAAGGGTGACCGCCCCGCGAAACAATTTCTCAATTACCTGAGAATGTATTTCTCACACTCGTCACAGGCAACAACATGTTTGCACACCAACATTATTCGACGACACCAACACCAGCTTTCCTGTTCTTATCTCAGCATAGCCACCGCCACCTGCCACAACTGGAAAGGCCACGCTTTCGACCCATTCGAAGCACAACAAGTTACATCCATTTTAAATAGTGAATATTATTATGAGTCTAAACACCGCCTTAGAAAAACGTTTGCCAATGCCAAATTACTTTTTGTAACACAAAACAGATATTAAACAATAATTCCGACATATAAAAGCAATATCTTTAAAAATAATAAAATAAAGACATATTTAAAATTAACTAGCAGAAATTTTAAATGCGATTTCATGAATAAAATAAAACAGAAAAGTATATTATGTTTTGATAAATATTAAAACAATAATTCCTTAAGTATTTGCTATACAAATATAAAGCAGAAATTAACAAAATACTTATCGAAAAATAAAATTAAATTTAAAAAGATTAAAAAAAAATTACTTACATGAGAGAAATGAATAAAATTACGTATATGAAAAACATAACCCTGGAGAGGCATCCCCGCAGGTTATATCATCGTCCCGTTATACTTTCAATGTCAACAAACACTTTCACACACCTATCTAATAGATATAGAATTGTTACATTCCATGTTTAATCTTGTCATAATACACTTCCTCATTCTACTGACAACCCATCTTGAAAAAAAAACATTTGCAGCCAGTTCTCTATTAGAACAATAAAACAGACATTTTCTTTCTCACTCCTTGTATCCAAATCAAAAGAGTATTATTTCCTAAAACATTCTGTTCTCGACCAATATGGCGAGAAGCGACGTGTCCCCCGACTACAACATAGTCGTTTTCAAATCGGGTTCTTGTTGAAACGTTGGTTTGCCCAGTTACATGTAAACTTCTGCACATTCCACCTATTATTACCAATTCTCTCCTAAAGACGATAGCAACTCAAGGGATAATCTATTCAATCGTTATTTTATAGTGATCTCCATCTCATATAAGTTAAAAAAATCATTGAGCCTTATTTTCAAGTGGATTTTACCCTTAATAACTAAGAACTTATTCGAACGATTATTTTATATATAATTTTTATCGCTCTCTTCTAAAATAAAAAATCAGATAATTGTAAAATGGAACAATGCTGCCCATCTTGTTTTGGAAGAGATCAAAGTCTATTTAAAATCCATCTGTTCTCTACACTGACTTTGCTTGTCTTCTTCTATTTTATCGTTGTTCCTATGAAAAATATTTAGTTCGTCTTCCTCTTAAATTTCTATCTGTTTTTATGCAAAAGAAAATTTTTTCCATACCCATTTAGTTATCCTATCACGGTTACAGATGTCTGCGGGTCCTGGATATGACCTTAAACTATATCCAGTGGTGAGGCCCCAGCTTGCGGGCTTTGGGGAGTGTGGAGCCACCCTTTAATTGCCATTGCTGTCAAGTCCACTCTGATCCGGAGTCGTAGTACCTGTTAGGGTCCCAACTATGGGATAAATAGAAACCGACTTGAATACAATAAATATATTCTATTAAAAAAACTTTCTTCAAAATCTTTGGATTCGGCATTAAATTACCTGAAAAGGATTGATATGCCGTAAAACAAAAACAAACAACCAAGCAAAACTGTTCTGTTTGGAAAAGCTGCACTTCCATATGAACAGCATTAATTCAGTTGTAATAGGGAAATCTCCAAATCTCCAAATCTCCAAATCTCCAAAGCTACAAATCTAAACTCCGGCTAAGTTCGCAGATGGCAGTTGTTCTGTTCTGTCAGAGCAAGTGCGAATAAACAGGTTAAACAAAATTACTTTCAAAATGAATTTTTATAGTTGTATTCCTTTGCAGAGTGATTTCGAGGTTCTCTAATATACAGCGCCTGGTCCTTTTAAATGGTCACGCATCTGGTATTGACGAAGCTACGCGTCGCTTGCCTTCGGCGAGTTATCGAAAACCGGTCCGTCAGCGTTATGATGCTGTATGCAGTTTTTCTTGATATGAATTATTATAAAGATTCATGAAAAAATATTACGAAAGTAATGGTGTTATTTGATGTTTTCTTTTTAATTCTTTTATTATTACGACTATACAGAGGAAAACGAGTATATCGGAATATGATATCTACGACTGTTACTCTTACAACTCATGAGAACTTACAATGAATCACCGAAATCGACGAACAGCTGCTTCTGCCCATTATAATAAACGAAAGCAGTTCAGGAAAATAGATCGACGAATGTTACAAGTCGCTTATTGCCACGTACATTCTTTAAAACTAAGTAAAATGTGGACATTAGTCAATGGACTATTGCAGTGAGAAGTCACCAACTAAGGTAAACATACAGCTATTTTGTCCAGTCAGTGAGGATTGTATAATTCTTATTAGTATTAATGTCTGTTTTACACTCAACTATAGCCCATAACGTTGTCATTACTTGCCTATTTTTTTTAAAGAGTTGAAATTTGATATACTAGAATTTGAGAAATCTTTAATTGTATTAGCAAGTTAGAATCGTTGGTCGGGGTGTTTTTAACTAGAAACACTATAAACCCCTTGAGCTCTGGCTAGATTAGTTGGATCTGGGGAAAAATGAATGTTTAAAGGCAGTCAATTTTTAATCTATGTATCTAAAAATGGTAATGTGTGTGACGACACATCTCAACCTATATACTCAAATAATTTGCGATCTACAAACTTGAAATTTAGTGTCTATAGTATTCAGACATGTGGAAAAATTTTTAGTCGGATTTAATTCTGAAACAAGCCCTGCTAATCGGTTAAATTTACACATTGATAAGTGGAATCATCGGAGTTTTATCGGTTTGACAGCTCTTTCACGAATGTGCATGTGTAAATCGTTCACATTAGAGATTTCTTACGTTAAAAATATTTAGGTTTGAAAACACTTCTGAAGGATCCTGTCAAACTGGCCTAATGGTTATCATACTTGACTTATTGTCTTTATGTTTTGGTTTCAATTATGTTTTGCTTACAAGAAGTTAAATGTTTAGAAAATTAATATAACACTCGAATACACATCTTTCAGTTTCTGTATAAATTACTTATTTACGAACAGGCAAATCCACAGGGCAGGTTGCTTATCTATAATAGAAATCCCACCTGTCTGTTTAAATGTATAAACGTACGTATGTATGTATATATGTCTCGCAAAAACTTTCGACAGAGGCGAGGTATCCTGACAAGCTGAGTATCGTTTTAAAGCTCGATGTCTCGAACGACAAATATCGAAAAAATGGCCAAAAACATTAATTCATTCATCCTAGTTTTGGTGGCCAGTTTTGTACAAGGAGCGGTCAATGTTTTGCGAACCATTTTTGCAAGTCATCGTTTCGGTTTAACTGACTTTACTTAATTTTAACGTTTCAAACATCCGGTTGCTTCAAGGAGCATTGGTAAGACATCAGAATTTTGATTCCCTCCCCACGTTACTACAATTTTACACCTCTCTCTACATGGGGTTCCTTACTACACCACCTACACAAACCCGGGCAAAGCCGAGTACCCCCCCCCGATACAACAATGTTTTATCTCTCTCTCCACCCGGTTAGCATACTGCTGTTTTGATCCCCACGCTACTACCACTTTTTAACACCTCTCTCCATCCGGACTTCCTACTGCTAATTTAACCCTCCTCAACACACACACACACGTCTCCAGGCAAATCTCTTCTTCTCTATCTCTTCACTTCTCTTCTCTATCTATCTTCTTCTACGTTTTATATATATATATATATATATATATATATATATATATATATATATATATATGTGTGTGTGTGTATATATATTATTTATTATGTATATATATTATATATATATATAAAATGAACTGATTTTTCCCGTGTGAGTTTGACCATAATAGGATTCAAAATTTAGACATTACATGCAAATGCAATGTGCACAAACTGCAGCACAGGATCTGAGGTTTACTATACGCCGATTACCTTTACACTTCCTCGATAACAGTACATTCCTATATTTTCCCGCTGAGAGTTCACTGCCAAAATCGGTTAGATTCAATGGAAGTTGCAAAATCTTTTCTCTCTATAAGATTCCTCCTTTCCCCGCTCCCCATATTGACACCGCATCGGATGCGTTCACAATGAACAGTACAAAGAAAACACCGGTTTTGAATCGCACAATGTTATTCATGAAGTTTTTTTTTTTTCTTTCCCTGATTTATGCTTTCTGTTTTTACCCTAAATAAAATTAAAAAAAAAACGCGATTATTATTATTGTTTTCTTTTTGCTTTTTTTTAGTGTAAGATCCATCCTAAATGACTCATCAGTTTCTACTTCTTGTTTTAACGACTCTAACCTTGAAATATAATTATACCTTTATTTATTATTGCTTGCAACTAAACATTTATTTTTACACAAACAATTAATTCTTTACTCTTTATTATTACAACGCAACGATATCGGGCGGTCACTTGCATTACACTTAAATTTAAAATTAAAACAAATAAATTAATTTACAATTCGAGAAAACAAAAAATTCAGTTACAATTCGTTCACTGCGGAATTGATTCACTTTTTAGTTAATTCATCACGTTTTTTTTTTTTCGTTTTTTTTGCGCTTCCGCCTCAATGATTCCAGTTCGAGCCCCTCCCCCATCAAACTTTTTTGGGATTTTTCACACACCCGAGCACCGCCGGACAGTTCATTTTTGTTTTTTTGTCACGATTTTTCTTGATAGTTTTAACATTGTATGTTTTTATAATATTTAAACAGGGTTATTGTTTTTTATTACATTTTCACCCAAAACAAGACACATTGCCACTTTGGTGTAGGGGGCTACCATCAGGGGCAGCAACTACTGGGGCACTATGTTGGGATTTGGGCAGCAAGATGTCGGTTCAGGTTTGAACTTCCGCATGTCAGTACAGTTAGAGATGCAGGGACCTGGAATGGAATTCCAGAGTTTAGCGGTTCTGTGGAAGAAACCGCTGGAGTAGAAAGATATTTACATCTAGGGATCTCTAGTGTGTGGGGGGATTTAGCTGCCTGTCGGGTTTGTCGAGAGTGTCTACGTCGTAGGGACACAAATGTTTGCAGTTCGTCAGAGCATTCACCATTAAAATACTTGTGGAACAGGCAGAGGGATGCAGCGTTTCGTCGATGGAACAGAGGCTGAATCTTAGATGCCAGTTCTAGGCCTATCAGATTGGCGACTCTCTTTTGAACCTTGTCTAGGAGCGAGGGACTAGCAGCAGATGCACTAGCCCAAATGTGACAACAATACTCCATACATAGGCGAATGGTGGCCTTATAGAGGCACAGGATACTTTCAGGTGTCAGTAGTTTTCTAGCACGGTAGAGAAAGCCTACCTCTTTCGCAGCGGCCCTGGCAATGTTTTCAATATAATTATTCCAACTCATGTTTCTTGTGAACGTTAGGCCAAGCAGTTTGAAAGATGTACTCTCAGACAGGGAGTCACTGGCCATTGCTATTGGTGGCAGAGAAGGTTTCTTGTAATTATTGAACGAAACCAGTTTAGTCTTGGCAGCATTGAATGTGACCATCCATTTATGTCCCCAGTCCACTACAGATTGGAGGTCATCCTCTAGTGTGTTTGCCATTTCTTTAGTTATGTGTTCATTTTTTTCCTGTCATGCCTGTTATAGAGCGTGATGTCATCAGAATATATACCAATCTCAGAGGCAGTTTTGTCGGGGCGGTCATTAATAAATATTAGGAACAATAGAGGTCCAAGGGCAGACCCCTGAGGCACTCCCGCATTTATATCACACTGCTTAGATGTACGACCGTCGAGGACAACCTTGATTTTTCTCTTATCTAAGAAGGTTTTAATTATGTTAAGTATTCTACCAGTGATACTATATGATTTAATTTTCCTGAGGGAACCCTCATGCCATACCCTGTCAAAACACTTAGATATATCTAGAGCTACCGCTCTGCCCTCCCCCGCTTTGTCCAGTGAATGGTATATACGTTCAGAGATTACAGTGAGGATGTCTGCTGTGGAACGGGCTTGTCTAAATTCATATTGTTTGTAAGTAAGAAATTTAGCATCTGTAAGGTGCCGGACTAGAGCATGGTTAATTATGGTCTCAAATATTTTGGCGAAAAGTGGGGGGGAGGCTAATGGGGCGATAATTTGATGGTCAGTTCTTTCGCCAGAATTCTTGAATACTGGTACCACAGAAGCAGTTTTCCAACAGCCCGGAAAGCATGATTCATTAAGGCATCTGTTGTAGAGTTTGGAGAGAACTGGAACTACTTCGGCAAAACAATTTTTTAATAGCACAGCTGGGATGAGATCAGGTCTACATGTCTTTGAAGTGTCAAGGTTTTTTATGATAGCGTGTACCTGAGCAGGGGTGATTTTTAGATCGTCTAGCGTGGCAGCTGTCCACAAAGGAAAGTCAGGCATGGGGTGGTTGGAAGGGTCCAGTGTGGAGTTGGAGGCAAACCGACTGGCTAGCATATTAGCCTTGTCGGTTGCTGAGCAAACAACCTCGTGATTGTTGGTTAGTGGGGGAATTGTTGATTGCCCATTATTTACTACACTGTTGTAGATTTTCCAGAAGTCCCGATTTCCTATTTTTTGTGCTTCGATGCGCTTTTTAGTGGTTTCAGTAAATTCTCTCTTAGCTGTCGCTATTTCTTTCTTAACGTTACTTCTAGCTTCTATATACTTCTGTTTGTTTGAACTGGACTTATGTCGGTTTAATCTGCGGTATGCATGCTGCCTTTGAGCAATGGCAGTTGCGCAAGTCGAAGTAAACCATTGGGGAGAATGGGAACATGTAATTCAATTGCTGTTTTGAACCATTCAGTGGTCTCATTTGTGCACTGTACAGCAGGAAGAGAAAAATATTTCCAATGGGGCATCTCTGATAAGATCTCTGACGGCTTCTCAGTCAGCTTTTTTTATAATAGCTCGTTGTTTTGAGCACTGACTCTTCAGTTTTGGGTCTAGAATTTAGGGCTATTTCTACCATTATCACTGCATTGTCAGCGTTCCCGAGTGGGCTGTCAGCATTTGTTATGCAATCCTCGGTAACTGTAGCCAGAAACAGATCTAGAAGTGATGGGTGTTGTTCTTGCTGGTCAGGGAAACGGGTTTGAAACGTAACCATTTGTGATAGAGAGTGAGATATAGCGAAACTATGTGTTGAGCTGACCGCTGCACCTGTGTGAGTAGAGAATCCAAGCCAGTTTATGTGGTGAACATTAATATCACCAAATATATGTACTTGTGCGCTAGTGTCGAGGGAGAGTGTTGTATCTATGCTGTCAGAGACTTTGTTTATTATGGTGCAGTCCTGAGTCGAGAGAGAGAGAGAGAGAGAGAGAGGGAGCGGTAGAGAAAATGAAAATAGCTAATGTTATGTTGTATGTTTACTCTAAAGCACATAAAGGCTTGATCGTCCGTTTCTAGGTTTGTTTCTCTAGTCAGGGGGAGGGTTGTTACGAATGTAGACTCCAAGTCCGTGCATATGTCTGTCAATGTCCTTACGACAGAGTGCGAGATAGCCAGGCATGTTAAAGTAGTTAGAGGGGATGGAGGGGTGTAGGTTAGGCTCGTTTAGCGCTAAGATATCCGGGTTATTGGTTAGTAGAAATGCTTAAACATCAGCTAATTTGTTCTAAGCCCACGGACGTTAGTGAATGCAAGCCTCAAGGGAGGAGGCAAGTTGGATTTGTTTGTCCCTAGGCCGAGTTTAAGCTTATTTTTTATTGTACTGTCATCGTGTTTTTAAAGAGTTTCAGTTAGGTGAGGGGGAGCTGAACAATGGGTTATGCATGGTATCAGACATGCAACACAAGTAGACCATTAGCTGACCTTTCTTCAACTAGGACTGTGGCCTCAGGAAAGCCCATCGGGGATGAGTGCAGGGTCCCTTTCCATGTGCGACATGGCACTACAAACATCCCGATATTATACGACTGTTGATGGAGCAGCCGCTCTAAGCGCTACCAAAGAGTTAGGGCCCCTGTACTACCAGTCGGAAACCGCAGCCAGGAACTGTCAATCCGGTACCCTCAGCCCATTAGAAGAAAAACACCCAATCTAATTGCACAAGCATGTGTGGTACTCAAGCACTCCCAAGTGCCCAGTTTTGAGGGATGTGATGTGTCGGGAGTGGGGGAACGGCATTCATTGCCCTAGACAAGAAACAAGATCTACCACTAAGTGTTTTGTCGATTTATTTGTGATAGTGTCTCTGCGCCTGACTAAAAGGCAAAGAAGGAGTATGGAAACCGGTATAGACAGAGCCTATCTACTCCTTAAGCAATTTAGGTTTGCAGACCGGTAATTTGTTTGAGTCGCAAGCTCTAGGAAGGTTGTCATCCAAGACTGGAGAGGCCTCCTTCCCCTTTGGTTTAGCTTCAGAGTGTTTCTCCTCCTAGACGGGTGATCTGGGAAGATCTACTCGGTCCATCAGCCCTGAGAGGGGTTGGCTCGCGCCTCGGTCTTAATCCAGGTATTTCTGCGACCCCACGTGGTTAGTTAATGTTACAGGGTTAGTTTGTAGAGGTTATGTATCTAATGAATAGTTACACTCCTCAAAGTGATTTAGGGACATGCAGTGGAAGCAGTTTTGTGGGGAGGCTTGTTAGAAAAGCGTTAGTGCGGATTAAGACTTTTACCTTTAGGTTTTCCCATTTTTTAAAAAAACTTTATGTTAGTTTAGGTTCAGGATAACGTTATAGTGTGAGTAGGTATTAGGAATTGAGCTAAGAATTTTGCCCAGTCACTGTATATTTAGGTTTACGAAGGTTAAGGTGTAGGTGCAGTACTCTCAGGCTGTAACTGGCGGTACATTTTAAGTCATGGCATATTCCGTATGTATAATTAAGTAAATAGATATTTGGGAAAGTTTTCAGTAGATGCAAATATATAGAAGTTGTGTTAGTGTTTCAACTATTGAGGGGAGATAATTTCAGTTTTCATTTAAAAGTCATCGAGCGTTTTGTATGACAGGAATATCGGATTTGGTTTAGTATTGTTCGTTGCAAAACCATCTAGGAAGAGGCAGTTGTTATGTAACCAAGATCGCCTTGCATCCGAGGGCATACTTTGGCTGGTAAGTACCAAACTGGTTAGGAATGAACTCTAAAGCATGTCAGAGGTAGAAATGTATAGATGCTTAGTGATGGCTGTTAGGCGGTTAGCATGTGAAAGTTAGGAGCTTGAACTAAGGATTCCACTACTAAGACGTATGTATAATGTAGGGGTTTAGTGGTAGCTAGAGGGGGGCAGATTGTTAGGTTTCAAGGGTCGGGGTTATTAATTTACAGAACACAGTAAAGTTTCATTTGGATTTAGAGTTTACAGTATTGTTTTAGCTTGGGAGAAAGGAATAAAATATTCCCTTCTTTTCCACTATTTTGCATGCAGGTTAGACATAGGCAGTCGTCTTGATGGTAAAGAGAAACAATTATTTCGTCGTGATTCGGAATTCATATTTTTAGGCAATCATTAAGGCTGGGGATAAAACATCGTATCTATTCAGAAAAAAGTCCTAGTGACGCAGCTAATATCAGTGTAGATTCCAGTTACAAGTATAGTAACAGTTAATTACAAGCTATATCCAGAGGTTTGGTAGACATGCCAACGAGGCCTCTTTATTAATACAAGCGAGCATAGGGTAATTGTAGATATTAAGTATATTACTTAATTAAAGTTCTTCTCACTTCTACGGTAGAAAAAATAAATCCACGTTTGTGCTAATTTCGGATGATTTATCCTGCCTAATGCTATTTTAACTCTAGCCTTAGTACAGAGCGTAGAATTATTTAAGCTGGAAGAGAAACGTGGTTAAGTTTTGCTTGGGGGGGTGAATTTAAAAAGCTAACCAGAGAAGACAAGACAAATGCATATAAATTAAAATACACATAATTACAAAATCTAATAAAAAATTTAAAAGAAATAACAAAGTTTGTATTTTTTAAGACTAGAATGATTTTGGATAACACTTAACTATTACTACGCTTTGTTTTCATTTTACCCCACCACCACCACCACCACACACGCATCTAGAACCCCGGGTAACGCAGGGTACCCACCGCTAATAAATAAATAAAATCCAAAAAATAGTTATTTTCTTCGTAATATATTTATTTATATCTGTATGTTGCTTACCTTAGATCTGCAGCTAAGTTCTCAGTGATATTGCCGCTGTTGTGATATCTAAAATTCTATAATGGTTTGTTGCAATCGAATTGTTCTTAATTTTGGCCTCATGACCGGAGAGATTGAAGAGAGTGACAGAGAGAGTTACAGAAGGAATAAAATAAGAACCAAGGTTAAATAAATAATAGCTTAAGGTAGTACAGTTTATGCTAGTAAAAGATTATCCACCTGTTGATTTAATTGATATTACAGCCCATAAAAAGATAAAAATGGTTTGTTATTTTAGAAATAAAACAATTTCAGAACTAAGAAGTATCTGAGGTTTTTTTTTTTTTTTTTTTTTTTACTAAACAAATATATACGATCACAATTCTTAGGGAAACATGATGATTAGTTCAAATTTAGTTTAAAAATACATTGATAAAAAAGATAAAATAATGCCAGGAGCAAGAGTGATAAACATCCAATGATAATAGATAATATAAAAACAAAAACCCAAGTTGAATCCTTTTAAGTATAAGCTTTTTACTAAAGCGAGGTATATTTTAGCAATTGTTTTTTTATGATTAACTGGTCAAAAAATAGTCACGGGGAAAAACGATGATTACCAGTTTCATACTGGATAGGCTATGAACAATAGAAATAACAACATTTCTTTATATAAACAATGGTGGTGCGTTTGGTGTCTGTCTGTCTGTCCGTATGCAGAGAGACACGTATTTGATTAAACAAAATAAACATACATATTACACATTACAGTTGCTTTTACGATATCTATACAAAGTTTGAATCTTACGTAGGTCTAAAATATTTTTAAGTATTTAAAAAAAAAGAATTCACATAATATACTTACATAAGACAACGTTGTACATATTAAAACAAAAAAAACAAGTAGTAATATTTATCAGTTTTGATAATGTGAAAAAATGATTATTGTGTTGTTTTTTTTTTTTGCTTAAAAACATAATTTCTCATGTTTTCTGCCAATAAAACTAATACATAACTACATTAATCGTAGTTACTTTCTCTCATGCATTACAAAGTTGCGTATCCTTCCACAATATTTCAAAATATTTTTCGTACTCGCAACAATGTGATCGGCTTAATAAAGATTACACTACACCCACTCTGATACGATGAACATCTTTCAAGAAGTAACTATACACTAATATATGTTAAGCTTTTGGATATTTTTTTAGCAGGGTGTTACCTCGTTTAGACAAGTGCACTTCTACCAATGAACCGTACGAAAACGACGTGCAGTCTTATTCTTCCAAGGTTTCACTATTGCAACAATAATAATCTGTTTTAAATGGTGATGCCGAAGGGGAGAGGGAACAGTTTTATGATTCTTACAATTTTATTTATTTTTTATTTTTTCATCTTCATCTGCGAATTCTTTGAAACCGGCGCCTTGGGAAAACATGGTTCTTGCTCTAAACGCACGAACCACTTCCTTCATGCTAGTTGATTTTCAACTTTTCAATAATTAATTTTTCTTTTCTTCACGTATTTGCGCCCGAAGAGAAATTAATAAAAATACATAAATAAAAATAGATGTTATTTATTTTCTTTTTAGTTTCTTTTCTTTTTTAAAATTCAATATATTATAGAGATACGTCCAGGTCCATACTTAAATAGCGCTGTTGTTTTGTCTGTAACACTTCTGTTTGTGATACAACACATTTCATCGCGATATGTATTGACTAACAAGGAGGTGTATTAGATGCCTTTAAGCATTTCAGTAAATGACTCATTTTGTTAATGTATATTTCAAGCTTAAATTTAAGCGACTCATTTTTGGCATATCCACACATCCTTATAAGTTGCTCTGTTTCATAGCTAGTATGTCACGCTTTAATTTAATATACCATTTTCACCGCGATACGTTCTGGTTGAATAGGCATACGTTAGACATAAAAGTGTTACTGTAACTTTGTTGTCGGTCTGTCTATCACGCTTAATTCGAACGAAAACACCTGCCGACGTATGTAAATAAAATATCAATTCGTTTCTCCGTGAAGTTTCATCTAACCCGACGGTGACCATGAAGATTGAAATGCAAGCTTCATCGATAAATGTGCAAATTTAATGTACGCGTATTGTCGTTAAAACAGCGGATTATATTTAAAACAGGTTCATGCATTTTAATCTAAAACTTGAAGTAGTATTTTCGTTGGTCAGTAAAGCTTGAGTTTGTGGTAGTAATTTAATCAGTTTATCACGCTTATGTTCGAAATAGGATATTATGCTATATCATGTCTAAGTCTAAAATATCATTGTATTAGCCGGCGTATTTATGTTTGTAAGAGTATTTCCGTCTTTCTGTCACACTTGAGATGATTCCCCCACTATATCTCTCTACGCACACAGACAGAAACAAACACAAACGCACATTATATAATTTATACACACACACACACACACACACATATATATATACATATATAATTTATATATTAAAATGAAAAGAATATATATATTCTTTTCACTTTAATTTATAACCGTGATAATTGATAAGATTGCATTCCCCTAAAAACAGCTCTTTTGAATTCTTCTTTCACTAAAACCATTCGTGTTCTTTACAGAATTTAGAGTTGGAAACGACCCAAGAAGAAATTAACAATACAAGTTCCGTGGTTACAATACTAATTTTGAATGAGAGAAACAGTTAATAAATGCATGTTATTTTCCATAAATAAGAGGATTCTATGGTTTAAAATTCTAAGCTGCGGATGAAATAAATACTTCAGTCACATTATACATTATATATAAACAGCAATCACCCGGCGTTATCCGGGAGCCACTTAAGATATATACATATTCCTTCTATTTTCCCAAAACTTTATATCTTATACATCAATTAAGGATGCTTTTCCTCTGTATTTTTGCTATAAATAACTTTTTATACTTCCGGCTACGTGATACATTTTTTATGTCAGTTGTCTATGTCATATATTTCTGCGTGCTGTTTACCTCAAACATAAAACTCGTTTTCATTCTATATAAAACTTGTCCAACAATTACTTAAATGTTTTAAACTTAAATAGATTGTTTACATTTAATGGCGTCTTTCTGTAGCATTAACACAATCTGATTAATATTTTTCACACTTGCAAACTTATAGCAATAATTATTCATAAAAACGTGTCTTTTAAATGTTACCCATTTCAGTTTCCCATATGATATCTCGCTGTTGTAATGTCTAATAGCCACCACATTCTGTAGACTTGATTAGCCCCGACTTTTCTTGTTAAGATATCTTAAAGAAAGAGTCTATGTTTACCAACCCCAAACCCTGAGAGAATTGAAGGAAAACATCAGAAATGAAATAAGGACGTTATGAATGCTTCCGTTCAATTACAATGAACGATGGATACCCCTTGTAAGGGTAGTTTCCTGCGTAATTATGAGTCAAGGGTTCCGCAATCACTAACCAGATCTCTCCTGAATCGGTACTTCTGGAGCCTAGTATTAAGGAGAAGTACATGAGATAAGCAGACAGCACAAACAGCACCTGCGATTTCCCAATGAATTCATATTTTAGTACTGACTTGAATCAAGGTAGCTTATTTCGGTGACATAAGGGGAACTGGTCGGTCAATATGCCGTTAACAATAGAAATTAAATACAATGTGTTTACTTTAAGCAAAAGTGTTAAACTGTGTTAAACCGCAATCCGTTTGTCATAGATAGATTTGTAAGTTTAAGAACGTTCCCATATAGAGAGCTTGCTAATCCAATATTCACCCATCTTGTGGCAACCGGGCTATACGTCGCTTAACTTCGGTGGTTGGAGAAGAAATTGTGTTGCTATGTGATTACGTCGAATATTTTAGAAATTAAAAGACAAGGAAGATAATATCAGCTTATGGACTTCAATCCAGAGTGTTGTTTATTATAAATTCCAGGGCAACACCGTGTGTTCTCGCTAGTTCTTTCTTATGTAAATGTTTTAAATAAGAGAAGAAATAGATCAAACAGGTGGAATAATAAGAGAATGGCTGTTGCAATTTTAAAAGTCAAAACTGAGACTGCAATTTTAATGAAAATGGATGTTAAAGGGCATCGCGTGGCCGCCGGGTTTTCGGTTTCAGTTTTTAGCCCGAGGAGGCTGGACGGCACAAGGGTTCTGGCGCCGCGCAGGTCAATGTTTGTTCAGATCACAATCGCTCCTGTTCCGGCTTCCTGTCGTCGCATTTCCACACCTTTTCAAGATGGTGACTTCTGGCGAGAAACCTGCGAAAGGTTGTTGTTCTCAAATTGTCGTCGTTGTTTGTTGTTTTTGTCTTGCGTTACTCCCCACACCGCCGACAACCCCACACGCCAGCCTCCCCACCGATAAAGTCACACTGAAAACATTACCCACTTGAGTAACTCATACCTGACGAAGGTTAGAAGTCACACGTCATCATACAAACACAAAACCACACACACACACATACGGAGAGTATCGAATGATATGAAAATCAAACACTCAAAAACGGTCGGTCAGACATAAATTCCGAAAGCTGAACCAAGATAACAGAGTGACATATAAAAGGCTCGATATATGTCCCGAAAATTATAACAACATGAAATAAAACATATATTTTTATTCATTCATTTTTTGCTATTATCAGCAATATAAAAACACGCTTTAATATATTTAAATTAGGTTATATGTGAGTCACGTTTAAAATTATCTGTATCAATGAATTTCGAATTGCGGTGTTAATGTTTAGTATTTAATATATACTGAATGGAGTTTATTAATATGTATTCATTTATTTGTATGTCTGATACATATTCAATATTGATCCATTAAGTCCAGCAATAAGATTTGTCGATTGCATGGGCAATGCAAGTTGTCTAAAATTGTTTTTTTCATAAGTTTTTTTTTTCTTTTTAAATAAACACATGATGAGTCCGTGATTAAATATGCATCATTAACATAATTTTACAGACTTGATTTTGACCAACTGAGAAAATTCGATATTTGAAACTTAAAGAATGTTTATGTTACACACACAATCGCTTTCTCTCTCTCTTTCTCTCTCTCCCTCTCTCTCTCTTTCTCTTTATATATATATATATATATATACATGTGTGTTTGTCTATATTTATTTTTGACCATGCAACGTCTTTCCTGTCGCAATTACAACCAATCCTTCCAAAGGAACATGCTAACTGTTTTTTCAGTGGTTAGTACCAGCAATATTTTTGGCAGTGATTGTTCGCTTGGAATTAAGAACTTAGATATTTTGTTGAAGAAGTCCAGCACGAGACTGACGAAAAAAACATAAATTACCGAAAATCCAAACCTAATAGCTACCAAGGCAGTAATAAAAAAAAAAACACATGTCGCTTTCCAAATCGTGTTCGATGCGAAACGTTCCTCACGAGTCTGAACAAGATCACGAATACAGGAAACACTCCCTCAGTTCCAAAAGCAATTAGATTTCATAGCAGCAAACACACGACAACATTAGAAAATAGAACTTCAAAAGTAACATAACTCACATGAAATAATTTCTTTCCACGCTTACATGTGTGGCCGAAGAACAGGCTCAGTTAAATAATAATTACAAATATAGAAAGTAAGAAAAATGTTGTGTAGGTGTTTCAAGGCAAAATATCACAACATACAAAAATACAAACAAACGACAGCAGAACCGGATGTTAGTTGAAAACAAAGAGTTAACAATTGCAGGACTGTTCCACGTAAATATCCTGGCAGAATAATCACGGTAGTAAAGCTACCTTAAAGCTTGAATACTATTTAAGAATGCAATAAAAATTCTTAATGGATCCTCGATACAGCTCCAGTTAATGTAAACATTCCAATCAACAATTGAATTGATAATAGAATCACAAAAAACCGACGTCATCAATGCAACATAGGTATAAAAGGAGATACTACTCTCATATCCAGAATGAATAAAACGCTGTTACCCTACTACGACCTACAATCTCGACAAAAACCCTGGATAAAAATTATGCAAAAGGACACATATAGCGCATCCTAAAAATGAACAAGCAGGACGCTGGAGAAAATGTTTGGATCCTAAGAAAGGAATCTACAGGGAGGAGTATATGTTAGGTTATTTTTCAGAAATGTCGATCAATATCAAGATACTATTGTAAGCATTGGTCAATAACTGATAGGCCCCAACAGAACCCACTCAGATGTTCTGAATGTGTGGCCAAAATAAAACGTTTATTAAATGTAAACAGCTCTGATTTTTGTTTTCGAGCACTATTACATAAACAAAGCGTTGATTCTGGAAATATTACCCTATATGTTCCAAGTCTGTGAGATCATATAGTTTCAAGTGCATATTAACGAATAGATTACGTTGAGAGATCCGTTCCCGTTAGATTATTGAAGTATAGCAACTTTGTTCCTGGAAATTACAGGTGGCGAATATCTCTCGGTTTGTCTCGGCGTGGGTTCCAGTGGATTAGCACTTCTCTTTGCCATTATAAAAGAGCAGTGCCTTTTCAAGTTGTTTAGATGGGGATTGCACACCTCTTGCCTCACAATACAACGCACAGCTCCCCTTACATGGAATATCCATTGTCTCTCGAGATCAAACGGAGGCATGTACGAAGAGTCAAATGTATACATATGTGTGTGCATATATTTACATCCATGTTCAACTGTCTGCATGCATGCCGGTTTGTTAGTATGTGTTTGAATATGCCTATATATATATATATATATATATATATATATATATCTGTGTGTACGTATATATCCATGTGTGTGTCACCTCATAAAATCCGTATTTAATTTTCTTTTCATTTGTACGTTTCTATGTCTTCAAGCTGATCACTCATTTGTAAGAAAACCGCCTTTGAAGGTATTCAAAAGGCAATTTTCTTCAAAAGAGTTTCCTCAACCCTCAAAAACGAGCGAGACGAATCGGAATTTTGCGCCACCTCGATTTTTGCTTGCTCGCACACATCCGCCCTTTTCCGCGCACAAGGCTGTAGTAAAAAAAATACAAAAATGATATAAAATCGAAATAATGAAAATACCTCATAACAACAATTTCTAAAAGAGGAAAAAGAAAAAAAAGTTGAAAGAAAACAGAATTTGTTGAAAATCATTTAACAATAAGAAAATCGGGCAGGATATACGAAAAATGATCGAAACATTCAATATATATACATATATATATATATATATATATATATATATATATATACATATATACATATCTGTGTGTGAGAGTGTGTGTGTGAGTGTGTGTGTGTGTGTGGGTGTGTGTGTGTGATGTATTTTCTATATATAAATTAGTCGAGATTTTGGTCAACAGAGTTGAAAAGAATAGTGGCCTTGAGAAAGGTATTCGAACTTAAAACCCGACAAGCTATGCATATTCACATGTGTGGATGTGCGTGTGTCTGTGTTGATGTTGATATATCTGCGTGTCTATCTGTGTCTGCATATAGCACTTTTATGTATAGAAAGAACATAGGTATTTTAAATGTCAAAAGCGATTACTTCCAAAACAACACCAGAGCCAAAGTTAGACAAAGCAAATATAATCATTTTTCCCATAAAATGCTTTACTCATTGAACTTAAAAATATAAGAAAAGTCGTTATATGTTGTCTTATTTGTATGCTAAGTTTAATATTGTCTTATTTGTATACAGAGTAATATGGTGTCTAATTTGTATGCAAAGTTATATGGTGTCTAGTTTGTATGCAAAGTTATATGGTGTCTAATTTGTATGCAAAGTTAAATAATGTCTTATTTGTATACAAAGTTATATGTTGTTTATTTGAATGAAAGGTTATATTTTGTCTTATTTATATACAAAGTTGTACGTTGTCTAATTTGTATGCAAAGTATAACCTTTCATACGTTATTTGTATGCAAAGTGTAACCTTTCATAAAATACCTTATTTGTATGCAAATTATACCTTATACAAATTCCTTATACAAATACGTTATACAAAGTATACCTTATCCAAATACCTTATTTGTATGCAAAGTATAACCTTTCATACGTTATTTGTATGTAAAATATAACCTTTCATACAAATAAGACAACATATAACTTTGCATACAAATAAGACAATATTATACTTTGCATATAAATAAGACAAGACATATATTGCCGTATTTATATGCAAAGTTGTATGTTGTCTTATTTTTATGCAAAGTTATATGTTGTCTTATTTATATGCAAAGTTATATGTTGTATTATTTATATTCAAAGTTATATGTTGTCTTATTTATATGCAAAGTTATATGTTGTATTATTGTATGCAAAGTTATATGTTGTCTAATTTGTATGCAAAGTGATATGTTGTCTTATTTATATGCTAAGTTATATGTTGTCTTATTTGTATTCAAGGTTATATGTTGGCTTATTTATATGCAAAGTTATATGTTGTCTTATTTATATGCAAAGTTATATGTTGTCTTATTTATATGCAAAGTTATATGTTGTCTTATTCATATGCAAAGTTATATATCGTCTTATTTATATGCAAAGTTATATGTTGTCTAATTTGTATGCAGTTATATGTTGTCTTATTTATATGCAAATTTATACTTTGTTCTATTTGTATGCAAAGTTATATGTTGTCTTATTTATATGCTAATTTATATGTCTTATTTTTATGCAAAGTGCTATGTTGTATTATTTATATGCAAAATTGTATGTTGTCTTATTTGTATGCAGGGTTGTATGTTTTCTTATGTATATGCAAAGTTATATGTTGTTTTATTTTATGCAAATTATAAGTTGTCTTATTTATATAAAAAAGTTAAATATTGTCTTATTTATATGCACGGTTAAATATTGACTCATTTATAGCAAAGTCATATGGTGTCTTATTTATATGCAAAGTTAAATATTGTCTTCTTTGTATGCCAGGTTGTATGTTGTCTTATTTATATGCAAAGTTATACGTTGTCTTATCTGTATGCAAATTATATGTTTTCTTATTTGTATGCAAAATTATATGTTGTCTTATTTGTATGCATCGCTGTATGTTGACTTATTTGTATGCAAAGTTAAATGTTCTCTTATTTGTATGCAAATTTAAATGTCTTATTTGTATGCAAAATTATATATTGTTTATTGACGCAAGGTTATACGTTGTCTTATTTCTATACGAAATTATCTGTTATTTGTATGCAAAGTTGTATGTTTTCTTATTTGTATGCAAAGTTGTATGTTGTCTGATTTTTATACAAATTTATACGTTGTTCTATTTGTATGCAAAGTAATGTATTGTCTTATTTATATTCTAATCTATATGTTGTCTTATTTATATGCACTGTTAAATAGTGTCTCATTTGTAGCAAAGTTTTATGTTGTCTTATTTATATGCAAAGTTAAATATTGTCTTATTTGTATGCAAGATTGTATGTTGTCTTATTTGCATGCAGGTTTGTATGTTTTCTTATTTGTATTCAAAGTTATATGTTGTCTCATTTATATAAAACGTTAAATATTGTCTTATGTATATGCAAAGTTAAATATTGTCTAATTTGTAGCAAAGTTATTTGTTGTCTTATTTTTATGCAAAGTTAAATATTGTCTTATTTCTATGCAAGGTTGTATGTTGTCTTATTTATATTCAAAGTTATATGTTTTCTTCTTTGTATGCAAAGTTAAATGTTGTCTTATTTGTATGCAAAATTATATGTTGTCTAATTTGTATGCAAAGCTGTATGTTGCCTTATTTGTATGCAAAATTATATTTTGTTTATTGACGTAAGGTTATACGTTGTCTCATTTGGCACGAAGTTATCTGTTGTCTTATTTGTATGCAAGTTGTATGTTGTCTTTTTTGATGCAAGGTTATATGTTTTCCTATTTGTATACATAGTTAAATATTGTCTTATTTGTATGCAAAATTATATGGTGTCTTATTTGTATCCAAAATTATATGTTGTCTTATTTGTATCCAAAGTTAAATATTGTCTTATTTGGATACAAAATTACATGTTGTCTTATTTGTATGCAAAGTAAAATATTGTCTTATTCATATGCAAAGTTATATGTTGTCTTAGTTGTATGCTAAGTTGCACGTTGTCTTATTTGTATGCAAAGTTATATGTTGTCTTATTTGTATGCAAAATTACATGTTGTCTTATTTATATGCAAAGTTATATGTTGTCTTATTTGTATGCAAAGTTAAATATTGTCTTATTTATATGCAAAGTTATATGTTGTCTTATTTGTATGCAAAATTATATGTTCTTTTATTTATATTCAAAGTTATATGTTGTCTTATTTGTATGCTAAGTTGTAGGTTCTCTTATTTGTATTCAATGTTATATGTTGTCTTATTTATATGCAAAGTTAAATATTGTCTTATTTGTATGCAAAGTTATATGTTGTCTTATTTGTATGCACAATTATATGATGTCTTATTTGTATGCAAAGTTGAATGTTGTCTTATTTTATGCAAGGTTAGATGTTGCCTTATTTTATGCAAGGTACATGTTGTCTTATTTGTATACAAAGTTAAATATTGTATTATTTGTATGCAAAGTTATATTTTGTCTTCTTTGTATGCAAAGTGGTATGGTGTGTTATTTGTATGTAAAATTATATGTTGTCTTATTTGGATACAAAATTATATGTTGCCTTATTTTTATCCAAAGTTAAATAATGTCTTATTTGTATGCAAAGTTATATGTTGTCTTATTTATATGCAAAATAATATGTTCTTTTATTTATATGCAAAGTTATATGTTGTCGTATTCATATGCAAAGTTAAATATTGTCTTATTTGTATGCAAAGTTGCAGGTTGTCTTATTTATATGCAAAGTTAAATATTGTTTTATTTGGATTCAAACTTACATCTTGTCTTATTTGGATGCAAAGTTAAATGCTGTCATATTTGTATGAAAACTTATCTGTAGTCTTAATTTATGCAAACTTATATGTTGTCTTATTTATATTTAAAGTCAAATATTGTCTTATTTATATGCGAAGTTAAATATTGTCTTATTTGTATGCAACATTATATGGTGTCTTATTTGTATGCAAAGTTATATGTTCCCTTATTTTTATGCAAAGTTATATGTTGTCTTATTTGTATGAAAAATTGTATGTTGTCTTATTTGTAAGCAAAGTTATGTGTTGTCTTATTTGTATGCAATGTTATATGTTGTCTTATTTGTATGCAAATTTGTGTGTTGTCTTATTTGGATTATTCGAATGAGTGTTCTCATCTCGGATATTATTCATTTTTCGATGAATATAACCTTTTGGTGTCTTTTAGCCCCGTTTTGTCGGACCCCGGAAGCTATATGTTGAATTCAGAAATCTGGACGGAATTCTGGATTAAAAATATACATTCTCGAAATCTAGGAAAATCCTCTTAAAAAAGTATGGGATTACCGAAATTATGTGAGATTTGCATCAGAGATGTAAACAAATAATAAAAAATACAAATTAGCAATCTTGATATTAAAATATATTCTTCTTATTTTTTTTAATTACCTGAATATAGGTGGGAGCAACCACTTTTATTGTAGTGAAATTAGAGACTAGAGAGTATTCAGGGGTAGGAGGGGTAAACTTGATCGCCGCTAAAGGTGAATTCACTCACTTCCCGTTAAGACCCAACACGATAACATATGTCTGAATGACGCTGTTGACATTGGGCCGCAAATAAATAGCAGATCCTGTCTAACGTGTTTTCATTCTGGGCACACAATCTAAGCCAAAACGAACAAATGATGCGGCTAGTACTTCTATCTAAGCATGGTATTACGTAGCAAACTAAAATTAAGTTAAAATTTGAACACTAGTTGAAGCGTTACTCAAGTTCAAACATGATCGACATATGAAAATGGTATTTAAGTTGAATTGTGACAAACATACTAATATTTTGCTCAATTTTAGTACTGACAGACTGACGAAACTTTATTTTACGCACATTAAAACCAAACTTGAATTAAACTCGTGAGAAGGTAAGACACTAACCCCTGTCCGGCGTAAATGATGCCACAAGAATAGCAATAAAACAAATGCATTGTTTTAAACTCCAACATGAGAGACTGTGTGAAAGTCTCAACAATTTAAAATATGACAGTTGGACAAGCATGATATTTAAACGTACGCATGACATAATATATTTACCGTTTCAAGCGTTAGAACAACAGACAAATGAAAACTAAATTCTGTTTAATGTTTACGTCGAAATGCCATTTTCAACATATTTCAGCAGAATAGTTTTGATTCTAACGAAACTTATGGACTAAAAAAAATTATATGAAAATGTCACAGAACAATAATCTACTTAAGCGTAACGGACCAGCGTAAATGGTGTTTCAAATTTTAACATTAATTTTAACTTTAAGCAAACAGAAAATAAAATCAATATCTTACGAATTTGTGACGGACAAATAGGAAATGCTATTCTAAATTAGCCATCAAAGATAATGTTATTTCATTACCGATGATTACTAAGCGTGTAAGGGCTGCTCATATGAAATGCATGGCTGCATCTATTTCAATCAATTCAGTCTGTACGGCTGACTATGACGTTAGTAGTTCAAATGAAAATGTTGGAGATCGAGAGACAAATAACAAAGTATCATATAGATATACCAGGACGCATAGAGAAGTGAGAAAGCTTTATTGAATTACAAGAAGAACAGGTAAACAATGTACAGGTTTGTACAAGGGGGATTGCCTAAATATGAGATTGAATAAATAACACCCACATAAACAGATGTTTAGGGTATTTGAAGGCCTGTTATTTTCCACCACAGTAGGAATATTATTTGACCTTTTATATTTTGTATTTTAGAATTATCAATAGCAGCCCGGGTAATTACACAGTTAGTGTGACTATAAAGCCTGAACATAGGAATTCAGAAATGAAATCATTTGAGAAGTCAATGGACCTTTTATTGATAAAGTCCACAAAGCGTTATAGATGAGAACGAATCACCATAATGAAGACATCTGAAATCACATGAAAAGTTGCGAATATATAGGTCAACTATATAGAAAATGCCACTACTAACAGAAAGCCTGAATGTAAGAATTTAAATATCGGAACACTTTTTAAATTGACGTCACCTTTCATTTACAAAATTCATAAGGGTAAAGGTTATCACCATTATTAAAACGTAAGAGACATTCTAGGAACACTAACAGAATCATAACTCCTGACTATGTAGTAAATATGTAGATGGCAGATGATTATCAAAATGAATTTTGTTTAAAGTCTATCCGAATAAATAATTCATTTTTATTGACAATTTTATAACAAAAATGGAATAATAAAGTCGTATGTAATGGGAGGACAAAATATCCAAGTTCCTAAATACAACCGTGGTTTTGCATATTAAGAAAAATTTAGCAGTGTAAATTTCGGCTGGCGTCGTTTGCGATTACGTTTCTAAATGAAATACGCATAAATATGCGTGTATGTTTACGAGTGAGAATGTAAGCACCAACTGTGTATATGCGTACGGTGAGCGGCGTGAGTTTGATTCGCTAGGCGTACAATGACTCGTGAATATATCTATCGATGTATTCCTTCAGTGATTTGGTTTGACATCTCTAAATTAACAGAGAAAGGGAACGAAACACGTTTGATCTCACGTGCCTCACAAAAGTTCTAGGAATCGTGAGATAACGCACTAACATATGGTGTCGTTATTAATTTATAAACGATATCTAGGAAATTTCGAACATACCCTAAGGTGGATAGATTTGATTGCTAGGCGAAGAACCTGAATAAGTACTATGGATCTGTCTCCGAATCGAAAACGATTGAACACTTTTATTCATGAAGCGGAAGTTCCTCAGTCTAATATTACATTTATGTAAGATGCGCATACATTTAGATTCATCTATTTCGAAATCTCATTTTTATTCTATAATATTATTTTACAAAAGATAACACCTCGATTTCTGTATGCTGGGGTTTTGCTGAGATCCTATATAAGATCCTATATAAGATTCTATATAAGCTTAAAATATGAATCCATTGTGAAAAGTTTTAAATGATGGTCTCATTGTATCCTCAGAGAACATAGGTTGACAATCAAAGAAGTTAAAATAACACAAAAATTATGCTTACCAAAAGTCCTTGTTTAGAATGAATGATATTTATTATAAAGGGAGGAAGAAAAATATGTTTTCTAGGTCAGCAATATTTTGCGTAAACAGTTGCCTAAGGTGCCCCAAAAAATTGTTTTTAGTTCTATTTTTGTAGCCATGCCACTAATAATGGTGCTAGAGGTACACATTTTTACTGGGCTTACGTTATCCACCTGATAGTCAGGGACTCGAACCTTAGATTAACCACTAAGAAGACCGTCTTTTCAGAAAATGCAAAGTACTGGAACTGCTGTACTTCAACTCGATGAATGGATTCTGGACTATAGAGCAGCTTCTGCTGGGGTTTCTCTCTGCGATATTAGTAGGTAATTATTACGATTTTACCTTATCGTAGTCTACAAAAAATATTTCTTCCTTTCTTTTTCTCCCTTCTTCTTTCTTCTCTGCTCTTGTCTAACTAAACTATCGATCTATTCCGCAAATTTTAAAACTTAATCATGGAAAGCTCCAAAAAAATAAAAGATTAACCCCAAAACTCCAACTTTCAATGTAGACCATCACTATCAGGTATCCTTTAACATCAGAGGTTTACATTTCAATCTTCCAGAAATTTAAACCCAATTACAGGAGACCACACCAGACTTATTATTTTTAAGCGATACTAGCATTGAACCGACTACTGTAACTTTACACTAAAATCAGACCCCCATGATTGCCATGGGCATGGAATATGTGCCTACATCAGTGATGACTTTCCATATAGTAGAGACCTCAAGAGAAGACCCTAAATTACCCTACAGGTGCTTCCGGCTTGAACTTGCCCACACTACTGCGTTTATATTTGCCCTCTATCGCCCCCACAACAGTAAAGTTATTCTCTTTGAGAGCCAATCTGAGAAAATTGACCACAACGTGTCTACTTATCCTTCAGGCAACATTAACGACTGTGGAGACTTCCACGTTTACAATGGGAAATGGTCAACCTTCTCAAACAAGACAGATGATGAGAGGAGGTTCTGTTACGATTTATCCATTGCTTATGGATTAAGTCAGCTTGTTCACGAACCTACCCATGTGATAGACACTGACGGTCAGTATGCAAGGCCTTTTTCTCACAACTTAACCTGAACTATGTTTATCATCCATTCTATCTCCACGGAAATCTCCTGACCATTCAGTTGTATCAGTTAAAGATATAAACAAAAGGTAACGTCCTTAGCTGTACCTCTATCGTACAGTATATCTATACTCTATGGCTGATTGGGATAGCTTTCAAACATTTATATTAGATCTACCTCTGCGTCCCATGTTAAAAAAGAACGCGTATTCTATAGTATTAGACTTGGTGGAATGGTAAATTGTAGGTATTGTTTGCCCTCCAGAAAATTCTAGCAGAAACCTAACAGCCAGCCGTGGTTATCTCCTAAATATAATGCTGCTATAGCACACAGAAAAAAAACGTTTCCATTGCTTCCAACATAATAGATGTATTGAAAATAAAGCTGCATTCAGGACTGGCAGCAACGACTGTAAAAAGAATGCGAGAGAGTTAGCTGCTCAGCCCCTCAATTCGAAACAAGCTCACAGTTCAAAATAGACTTCGTAGCCTAGTAAGGATGCTCTTTTATCTTCCCTGAAGCCCCTTTTCCTACAAAAGAGACGTTGCGGGCTTGTCTCTGCTTTATCGTGATTTTAATTGCAAGTGCTCATCTGAGCTATAATCTATGTTCTCCTGTTGCCAAACTTCCACGAATACACTGGTCTAGCTGAAAGCACTATCAATAATTTCCCCCACTCTTTATATGTGCCTAAATTTAAACTTAAATTCCATGTACAAAATTACAAAGCTTATTTCTTCGAACTACCCGCCTGTGGAACACTCTTTCGTTTTTTGTTTTTTTTTTTTTGTTTTTTTTTTCTTTCCAGCTGACTACAATATGGTCGTATTCAACTCCAACCTGAACAAATTCTTTATGAGCTGCCCCCTTAAATAATCCACTTTACCAAATTCCCACTACTATAGTATCGTACACTCATTAGCCCGTATCCTCGATTGTCCTGGCCCTTGATTAGTAGTGACTCCTTTGTAAAAAAATGTGTGTTCCATACTGTGAGGTTTTGAATAAGACTGAACTCTGAATATATTAAACAAAATTTTATGATTATTGACTTTCTGCCATGTTTATCAATTGTGTGTATTATTTTGTTTGATTGGCCACAAATAGTTTTTTGACCATCCAGGGTTGGCTAAAATGTGCAACTTACCATCTCGCATTTTTGACAGCTATCTGAGGCGCTCTTATCAAAAAATGCCGACGAATCCGTTCTCGGCTATATGTACACTCTTCCGGACTACTCCCTCGGGTAAGCTTATTCTCTGTTCTTATAATTAAATCAACTTCCTGCCTTACAATTCGGATTAAGGAAGTAAGTAAACAGCAGGTAGCGCTATCCATAGGGTTTCTGAAAGTTTAAAGTAAAGCTTAAAGCTCAACAGTTGACAAATGATATTTAAGGACGTCTCGTTCTTGGGAATATTTTTGTTTGTTTGAATCCCATTTTGTTAGGTCTCTTTGTTGATTCAGAATGGAGTAAATGTCATCGGCGATGGATTCTGCTCTTACAAGAAACAGGAAGAGTAAGGAGAAAGTGGGAAGTGAGCTGAGGGAAAGGTATTCGCGGAAAAGTAGGAAAGAGAGGGCCCGAAAATCCGGCTTTGTAGAGATTTTGAATAAAAGCGTCTAAAGGGTAAAGAGAAATGAAAATAATTTATCAAACAAAAAATTATCAAGGACAATGGAAACGAAAAAGAAACTAAAACGCATTGGTTAGAAAAAGAAAGGAGCATAAAAATATAATTGAACAAAATGAAAAGAAAAATATAAAAAAAAGAAACAAAAAAATGAAAGAGAAAATAGAAAAACTTTAAAGAATATGGTTTTAGAAATAAATGGGATAATATTGGTAAAAAAAAAAATTAGATGGAATATATTAGCCGAACATTATCTACTCATTAATGTTATGTTTCGGAATTTTCAAGACATGGATTGAGAATTTGATTACTTGTTCTCATATTGTTAGCTATCGCTGGATAGATGTATGGAATATGCTCAGTATTGCTGACATAAATAATTGAACTTTCAACCTGCGGAACTAATTACACTAAGCGCTTTTATCCCTAATGCTGTTATGTTTAATAAATAAATGTTTGTTCGACATTATGCACAACCTCTTGAGTTCGACATGAAGTTTTCCGAGTTCGACAAAATTTCGAGTTTCATTGACGAAAACGATGTACGAAAAATATCGAAAGAAAAATAAATATATAATACAAATAATCTAAATCTTTCAATGTTTTATTCACTATATAAATGCTTTATTCATAGATTACTAAAAGTTAAGTTTTAATAGAAAATATGGCTAAAATTTGTCTGACGGGAAAACCTGCACAAGAGATATGACAAATACTCATTAAATGACCGATGTTCGGAAATAAGGCGAGATAAATACGTATATTTGTTCCCAGATAAAAACAAAACACGCATGATATATTTTAGTAATTTATTTTGATTGGAAAATTTCACGTGGATGAAAAACACAGCTGACAAAAGCCGCCAGTTCATCTGTCAAAACGTAATTCTGAAATAAATAGCGTCACTGATAGTAATAGTAATAATTGTTTTTATTATTTTGTTTTTAATGCTATTTTTGTAGGATCCAATGATCTGAAATAGTGATGTGGTTTATACACTGTTTACCTGTCCATTTTATTAATATATAATTTACTTAAATATATTTAATTAAGATAAATACATATCGCTTAACTTAAACGAATAACAAGTGTACAGCTTGTAAGTAAAGTCTAACATATACTTTATTTAACTATGAATAAATATTATGAAAGAAAATACTCAAGTCAAAATTCAGTAATTTTAACGTATCATGAAAATATGAAATTGGTCAAATAGGTGTTGTTGTAATCAGATTAAAGTGATTTTCTTGCTCATTAGTCTTTACTTATCGTGATTTTCAACTATCATTATACATTCGATTGAATGAACGAACAGTGAATATCCTAACATATTTTTATAGCAAGACGTGAGATATATACGAATAATGCCAACTAGGCATTTTTATCAGTGCAGAATCATTTGTTTATCGATTCACAAACTGAAGGAAATTGTTAAGGAATTATAAGTTTTCGCTGGAATTGTTTTCAAATAAACAATAACACGAGAATGTCGAGAGCCCTGATTAAAAAATAAAGCATTTAGCATCTCATTCGGAGATTTTCCCATATGATCTATTACTATATCTCGCCATTCCTAGCATTTACCGGGTGTAACAATAAACTTGTCACCCTAGAAACGCCATGATTCCTTTTTTCTTTGATGAAAACCGGTTTACGGTCTTTTTTGCATGCCATCTACTAGTTCGCCCGTTATGTACAAATCTCAAGAGCGATAGAAGCTTCTAATCATTTCTGCAAGTGACACAATGTTACATGAGTACTATCGAAGATTCGTTGTTGTCTCTTTCGATCAAAGTTATGACAACAGGACCATTGCCAACACTATACAAATTCGGACGGTTCAACGCTTGAAGACACAGCTGAACGCATTGAGCGACTCACAGTTCTGATCTTCAACATTGTTGGAATATATTAGCCGAACATTATCTACTCATTAATGTTATGTTTCGGAATTTTCAAGACATGGATTGAGAATTTGATTACTTGTTCTCATATTGTTAGCTATCGCTGGATAGATGTATGGAATATGCTCAGTATTGCTGACATAAATAATTGAACTTTCAACCTGCGGAACTAATTACACTAAGCGCTTTTATCCCTAATGCTGTTATGTTTAATAAATAAATGTTTGTTCGAAATTATGCACAAACTCTTGAGTTCGACATGAAGTTTTCCGAGTTCGACAAAATTTCGAGTTTCATTGACGAAAACGATGTACGAAAAATATCGAAAGAAAAATAAATATATAATACAAATAATCTAAATCTTTCAATGTTTTATTCACTATATAAATGCTTTATTCATAGATTACTAAAAGTTAAGTTTTAATAGAAAATATGGCTAAAATTTGTCTGACGGGAAAACCTGCACAAGAGATATGACAAATACTCATTAAATGACCGATGTTCGGAAATAAGGCGAGATAAATACGTATATTTGTTCCCAGATAAAAACAAAACACGCATGATATATTTTAGTAATTTATTTTGATTGGAAAATTTCACGTGGATGAAAAACACAGCTGACAAAAGCCGCCAGTTTATCTGTTAAAACGTAATTCTGAAATAAATAGCGTCACTGAGACTAATAGTAATAATTGTTTTTATTATTTTGTTTTTTAATGCTATTTTTGTAGGATCCAATGATCCGAAATAGTGATGGTGTTTATACACTGTTTACTTGTCTATTTTATTAATATATATATATATATATATATATATATATATATATGTATATGTATATATATAATAATTTACTTAAATATATTTAATTAACATAAATACATATCTCTTAACTTAAACGGATAACAAATGTGCAGCTTGTAAGTAAAGTCTAACATATACTTTAATTAACTATGAATAAATTTTATGAAAGAAATTACTCTAGTCAAAATTCAGTAATTTTAACGTATCATGAAAATATGAAATTGGTCAAATAGCTGCTGTTGTAATCAGATTAAAGTGATTTTCTTGCTCATTAGTCTTTACTTATCGTGATTTTCAACTATCATTATACATTCGATTGAATGAACGAACAGTGAATATCCTAACATATTTTTTATAGCAAGACGTGAGATATATACGAATAATGCCAACTAGGCATTTTTATCAGTGCTGAATCACTTGTTTATCGATTCACAAACTGAAGGAAATTGTTAAGGAATTATAAGTTTTCACTGGAATTGTTTTCAAATAAACAATAACACGAGAATGTCGAGAGCCATGATTAGAAAATAAAGCATTTAGCGTCTCATTCGGAGATTTTCCCATATGATCTATTACTATATCTCGCCATTCCTAGCATTTACCGGGTGTAACGATAAACTTGTCACCCTAGAAACGCCATGATTCCTTTTTTCTTTGATGAAAACCGGTTTACGGTCTTTTTTGCATGCCATCTACTAGTTAGCGCGTTATGTACAAATCTCAAGAGCGATAGAAGCTTCTAATCATTTCTGCAAGTGACACAATGTTACATGAGTACTATCGAAGATTCGTTGCTGTCTCTTTCGATCAAAGTTATGACAACAGGACCATTGCCAACACTATACAAATTCGGACGGTTCAACGCTTGAAGACACAGCTGAACGCATTGAGCGACTCACAGTTCTGATCTTCAACATTGTTTTAGTTAATAACATGTTAGGCTTTAATTTCTGAAAGACCCACGTAACTACTCTTCTATCAATATAGAATTAAATATAAATGGAAAATGATGATGCTTTTAAAGACGATACACTTTTATGAGGCCTCACATCGGAAGATAAGAATCTTTCTACCGCAAAATGAAATGTCTATGAAAGTACCGGTCGAAATATTTAGAACTGTTCAATAAACTGTTTCATTAAAAACATCATTAAAATTAGATTAAGTTTTTATATCTAAAGATATATAATTATAAATAAATATTTTCTTTTATTAATATTATTGAAATTTTTCCCCTTTTCCCTTGTATATATTTGTAAATTATTCCATGGATTTCGACCTTTGGATTATTTTGGACCATCTTCCAATTGCAGGATTTCCTTGGATTTTACTTGTGCAAATGGAAATTCAATTAACTTTCTGGATTTTATATTTTTGGATTTTACCGTCACTGGGTTATTTATCTTCCACCAGACTATCCACTCACGTGTAATCACCTTTTTCTTCGCCATGTTCCCTCTGCTTCACTTTTTTGTTATCAAGTAAGATCTTTAACTTACGTGTTGTTTCATCAAACACTTTTGTATGCAAAATTCCTACCCTCTGATGAGAAGGAAAGTATTTCTTCGAAACTCTGCGGATTGAGGACTATCCACATCTAGTGTTTACTTTTCAGATTAAATATGTTTTTAACTCTTTTTTCAAAGTGTTTTTTTAACATGTTTTATTAAATGTTTGCTCACATTTATATATATATATATATATATATATATATATATATGACTGGCCCTTTAAGAAATTCGTTTCTTATCGTTAAGCACTTTCAGTTGAATTAAAGTCGGTCAATTTAGCTCTTATGCATAGATCATCGTATAACGATTAGATCACTGTCTGACTGACGTAAAGAACATTTAAAATTAAAATGTTTAAATTCAACGTTCTTTCACGCGGTTAATTGTAGCCGAATAGGTACGGTCTTTCCTAATCGAGACAAAGATGTCTCGTGTTGCCGAGTTCGAATCGTTCGACTGGTGTCAATCGTGGCAACATGCACTGAAGATTCCCGAAAGGATGAAACACTAGTATATGTAGGTATTTAATTATTTTAGTAAAATATAATTATATATATATATATATTATTCGAACAGCCATTTTCAACTTTAATAACATAATTATAACTTTTATAATACAAATATGTTTATGCAATAATTTTTAAATCAAACATCAAGTGGTGTTAATTATTTCACATCAAACATAAAAATAAAACTGTTAAAAATATTTATGAACTATTTTTAATATATTTATAAACTGTTTTCTCAAATAATATGTTTATAAAGTTTTGTTTTTATCAAAGAAAAACAGTTAATACAATGATTAAAAAAAACAGTTCATAAATATTTAAAATAAAATATCCGAGGAAAAATACAGCAAAATATATGTTGTATAAAACTTATATTTTCATCATCAACAACCCATGTTTGATTAAAATAACAGTTCATAAACATATTTTCCTTATAAACGTTATAATTATGTTATAAAAATTTTTAAAAAGACTGTTTGAATAAAATTTTGGTAAAGTTTCTATGTTTTCCACCTCAACATATTCTTTTAAATTGACGACGGTTGTAAGTTATCGGGTATGCTAAAAACGAATATTGCATTGAAAATTTACGGAAATGATTAGCTCCTCAAATATACCGTCTACCGGTCCCTGTTGTCAATTTTGCTAATATTACACAGATTTGTACCACGTTCGACCGTCTCGATAATTAATTTGTGGATTTTACCAGGAACCCGAATTTTATCGGATGGATTGGCGACCTGTAAAGGTAGGGACTACTTCGATCATGAAATGTATAACCGTGATTAAATTATTCATAAAAAACTTCGTTGACCCGATAGACCTCTCAATACACACACACACACACACACACACACACACACACACACACACACACACACACACACACACACACCATAAAAGGTTTATGGTCTAATTGTAAAAAAAATGAGAACCGTTAGAAACGAAAAGAAACTTTTTGAGCGCATATATATATCTATATGCATATATCTATATGTGTATATCTATTTAAAGATAAATAAAACTTAAAATGAAACATTCCGTAAATTGTCGAATAAATAAAAATAAAGGTTTTTATGGCTTTGTTTTTATTTACTTACGCATACGCAGATTCTTGAAAACAGCAAGCTGTAAAATGTATGGAAAGTCCGGAATTTTATTATATATATATATATATATATATATATATATATGTGTGTGTGTGTGTGTGTGTGTGTATCTATGTCAGGTCAGGTCATATATATATATATATATATATATATATATATATGTCAGGTCATGTCATATGCTACTGGTACCATGTAACCCAGTACTACCTGCCATATGGTCGGGTCATCGGCGACTAAACTGGTTCCCCCACCAGACTTGTTTGGTGAGGAGGGCGGCTAGTCTCCCTGAAGGATTAAAACCAAGACCTTTCAAAGGGCGAATGAACCCCTTTTCAGGGTCAACGGTCAACTAGCATCATGTGTGTATGTATACTTATATATATATATATATATATATATATATATATATATATATATATATATTGCGCCGGTACAAGGAAATTACCAGGTTGGTGTCTGTGGGCGCGGTTATACCACTAAGAGAAGGAAACTCTTACATCAAACCTGAGGGTTGTTGTCTGCTTGTTTTGTGGCAATTGGTTTGCACCGAGTAGGTTAATCAGCAGTTCCAAAAAGTGTAGATGGTCCTACACGAGCCTTCACCACTTAAATCAAGTCCTTTGTGTGGGTTTCGGACAGCCTGTCATAATTTCATTATGAAAACCTTATACTGTCCTGCAAGAAGTCCACTTCCGATGGAGTGAAAGCGACGGGGACAGGTAAAGGATATTACTGGAAGTCCTCAACCGGATCTCTGCACAGTGGCGGCTGATGGTAGATGACCGTTCTAGCACAAACCTGTGAGCAATTGTGCTCTTCGTGTCCTCTATCAGGGACAAAGCAGCCCTATTTAGGGATATCACTGCTTTTCCTGTGGCAGGGAGGGGGCGATAAAAGGAGCCCTAACAAAATTGCTTGCTCACCACTTAACTTGGCAGCCCGCTGCAGCTGTCTGGTTATCCAGTTACGCAGTCAGAACAATAGAATACGAAAAAAAACCTCAACAAAGAATCTCTCAATAGGGTGTTTGAATGTACGTACCCTCCAGGATAATAATGCTGCGCCCGAGCGCAAGACAACCCTTGTTTCTCTTGAGTTACAGAGGTATTATGTTGACATTGCTGTCTTATGTGAAACTCGCTTGCCTGGCAATTCTCAACTTCGAGAGAAAAAGGGTGGATATGACTTCTTTTGGTCAGGAAAGGCAGAAAATGAACCCCGCCAATCAGGCGTTGGTTTTGCCATTTGGTCCTCAGAAAAGTGGTGCTTCCCCATTAAGCACAGCCGATGGAGAGGCATTGCTGACTGATAAACCTCATCTGTCATTGACAGCGATATTGTGTCCTCTATTCCTCAGAATCCAGATATTCCAGAATTGTCATTGGAACCTGCTTATCAGGAGGTATGGGAATCCATCAAACAAGTCCCCATCACCAAAGGATCCAATTCCGCCTGAAGTGTACAAGCATGGTGGGCATGTGCTGGTAAAAATGTTCCATGCTCTCTTTGTAAAGATATGGAAAGCAGGCCGAGTTCCACAGGACTAAAAAGATGCCTGCATCAAACATCTCTACAAAAATAAGGGAGTCAAGAATGTCTGTGACAACCATTGGGGGATATCTCTGCTTTCAATTGCAGGAAAGATTCTGGCTAGGCTCATTCTAAACCGAATCATAAATCGTCTCGTTGATAAGGTGTATCCAGAGTCACAGTGTGGGTTTCGGTCGGGTCGCGGCACCATTAGATGATATTTTCCTTACGTCAAATGGCAGAAAAGGTCCGTGAGAAAAATCAGGAATTGTACATGGTGTTTGTTGACCTGACGAAGGCCTTCGACACTGTGAATCGCGATGCTCTTTGGCAAGTTTTAAGAAGGCTTGGTATTCCAGAAAACATGCTGAACGTGATCATTTCCTTTCACGAGGGGATGAAGGCCAGTGTTGTCTCAGATGGTATGATGTCTGATCCATTTGATGTTACGAATGGGACCAAGCAGGGGTGTGTAATGGCGCCAGTCCTCTTTGCGTTCTTCTTTTCACTAATGCTGAAACATGCATTTGATGATTTGAACACTGGTGTCAAGTTTTAATTTCGGTCATCCGGTAGCTTATTTAACCATCAACGGTTTAAGGCCAAGACTCTTCTTCGCACCGAAATTATTCGCGACTTGCTCTTCGCTGACGATGCCGCACTGGTAGCCACGTCCTTTGAGGAAGCCCAGGTTCCTCTTGATCGATTTTCAGCCGCGTGCAAGGCCTTTGGCCTTACAATTAGCATAAGGAAGACTGAGGTGGTGCATCAGCCACACCCTACCCCAAAACAAGTTGAAGGCGTAAAGCAAAATCCACCAGAGTATAAATTTCCTGCGCACAAGCTGAAAGTCGACGGTCATGATATCAACTATGTCAAGTCCTTTCCTTACCTTGGTAGCAAGATGAACCAGGGCGGTTCTCTTGATGATGAAATTGTCAACAGGATTGCTAAGGCCACTTTTGCCTTTGGAAATCTCCGCCATCGCTTGTGGAACGAAAGGGGTATTCAACTAGACACAAAAATCCTTGTCTACCGTGCTGTTGTTCTTTCCATTCTTCTTTATGGATCTGAGTCATGGACTCCATACAGACATCACATTAATCAGCTGGACGTTTTCCACAAAAGCTGTCTACACTCCATATGTGGTCTTAGCCTACGCGACAAGGTATCAAATGCCGAATTATTCACAAAATGCAAAATATCTGGCATTGAATTATTCCTCATTCAATCGCAATTGCGGTGGGCTGGTCATGTATTGAGGATGCCCGATGACAAAATTCCAAAAATTGCGGTGTACAGTCAATTTGAGGGTGGGAAAAGAATTATCGGACGTCCTTGGCTTAGGTACAAGGACAAGTTGAAGAGTAACCTGTCTGCAGTGAACATAACATACAGGAGTCTTGAAGATGGGGTGAATGACCGAAAAGGATGGAGATCAAGGTGTTTTGAAGGTCTCCAGAGGTTTCAATCTGAAAGCTTAAGGCAACTGAAAGAAAACAGAGTAAGAGCAAAACGACTAGCAGCCGAACCAATATCTGCAGCATTAAATCCACATTCATGTTCTATTTGTGGCCTTGTCTGCAAGTCCCTTGCTGGACTAAAAAGTCATCAGAGACAAAAGCATAAATGAGTTTTAGAAATATAGGTTGTCTGAACCTCATACGTCGAAATCGACGGGAGAGTCCATCATATATATATATATATATATATATATATATATATATATATATATATATATATATATATATATATATATAAAGATACATGCGTAGGGAAAGGCATGTAAAAATATCCGTTTTGTTAATATTTTTTACTAGCAGTTCAACCCAGCTTTTCTCTTATATATATATATATATATATATATATATATATATATATATATATATATATTAAAAATTTGACATTTCCAATTAACTTACATCTAGAGGTTCAGGTATCTAGATCCCAAATTAACGGAGGACTTTGGTAGAGTCTACAAAGGTAAACTCTTTCAGCTTTGACGTTTTGGTAGACAAATTTTCGTCCAAAACTGATTAAGAAGCTTGTTGCATATCTGAAAAGCCTTTTTGATAAATTTAAAATGTTTACACCAAAAATTTGCTTTGGAACTCTGGCCCCTTGGTAGCTAAATTTTCGACCAAAAACTGATTAAAAAGCTTTCCCCATGTTTAAATACACTTTATGAAAAATTTCAAATTTTTAGACAACAAATATGCTGAAACATATTTTATTTAACATTGAACCAAATTTTGACCTCTTAACATTTAGTATTTAGGGCTCAAATTATATTAAATGTTTGACCCATGTCCAAGTAACCTATATCTAAAATTTCAAGTGTTTAGACCCGAAATTGGCGGAAGAGTTTTGTAGAGTTGAACTTTGATCACTTGACAGCCAAAATATTTGGTCGAAACCCGATTAAAAACATTTTCGCAAACCTCCATACCCCTTATGTCAAATCTCGTGTCCGCAGACTGATAATTGACAGACTAACTTTGTAGGGAAATCTACACACAGACACAGACACACAGACTATTTCATTTTAATATATATATAGATTACAATTTATTCCTACCCGGCTATGTATGATAGACTTTTTTTTTAAAGCAAATTATTAGTTTTTCTCTCAAAATATTACTGTTTCTGTTTTATTCATAATGTACTATTATCTTTTAATTTGACTAAACGCACAGGTGCTCATACTGACATGTAAATCTGTAAAACGCTGAGTATCTAGTGTAGCAGTCAGTCCTGGTAGCATGTACCAGGAAGAACAGTTCGAAATAAGTATACATACTATCAGTTATGACTCTGAAATTCCTACAGAAACTTACCTAGACGACAGAATGCTTTGCCTGATATAATGATGTGGGAAAAGCAGGAGAAAAGAAGCAATCGTACTTGAATCAAGTGTCTATACCGATTCTGGCCTTAGCAGAGCTGGGAAGGAGAAGATGACGAAATACCAAAGTCTTATGTATAATATGAAAAGAAACTTGAATCTTGCGATGATATCTATCATTTTAAAATTAAAGGATTAACTGGACACATGAAAATTGTTTCAAAATCTACCTTTTGAGTATACCCGATTAATAAACTGCAAAGGAAATACAACCACTTACACACTAAGGAACGAAAAGAATCATAAAAATAAGATCTTTCGGTACGAGTGACTGGAATTGTGGGTGAATGTTTGGCATCGGTAGAATGCCACATCTCAATGAAAAAATAATACAAAAAGTAAAACAAATGGAGAATAATATTAAACACAATCCTTGTGTTTCTAAGATTTCTCTGTAAAATGGGTAAGTCAGAACAAGCTGCAGGAGGATTCTTCTCCCTACAATAAATCCGGATGAAACATTCACAACATCGAAATAAGAGCACGTCAGTATGGCCAACGAATACTTAAGAAATTATACGCCCTTTTTTAATTTAAAAAAGGCGTATAATTTCTTCAGTATTCGGTGGCCATACTAACGTGATCTTATTCAGCTGTTGCCTAAAGTAGAAGCATAAAGTTGGATATTTCACCATACTAGGTTTCTTCTTTGTCCTGAAACCCGAAAAGGTCAAGAAAGTACTAAATAGACATGAAACATTTTATATATTAGTACATGTCTAATTCTCTATGTACACGAAGGATGTTCCAAAAGTATATATATATATATATATATATATATATATATATATATATATATACTAGCGTCCAAGTAGGATTAACTCTATCTTAAAATACGCTTAAATACGATATTTTATTTTATGCAGATTTCATATTTAATATTACGGAAAAATTATTATTATATTGTAAATGATATATAGTATTGATATCAAATTAACAGATTAGTATGACTTGAATACCATAAGCCAGTATAGGAACTAAAGCATGTGACTTTCCATCTTGATTCGATACCATTTGATGTAAGTCAACACGGATAAGTCTTTATAAACTAACAACTAACGTTGTTGAAAACAACGTATATATCTGCACATGCGTCGAAATAACACGGGAAGTCAACTTACACCTGACAACTTTTAATTGATTTCAAATTTAACCTTGACAAAGACAGAGTACCACAGGTTTGACACATCAGTATTGTTAAGCGCATTGGAATACGAGAAGACGTTTAAACAAGTGCAATGGGGTTATTCTGGAAAACACATGTCAACAAATGTTCGCTGTTTCACTGAAAAATGTGTGAGTCGTATTCGCTCCTTGTCTTTTTTCATTGAGACTGTCTGCATACAACGTGGGTCCCAATTGTTTATATGTAACGAATAAAGTGTTTACTTGTAACGAATAAGTTACATGCAACAAATACGTTACATGTAAAGAAACTTTCATACACAACTACGTGCAACATCACCAACTCAAAAACACATCGGACACGTAGAAGAAAACATGCAGATAAAAATTTGAACTATCTAATTTCAGTCAAGCACAGCATAAAAACCGACAAAAAGATACACGTCCATAGACATGCAGACATGGTTGCACACAAACAGATGTACATACATAAACATTGACTAAGAAAAACTCAAATACACAAATAAACGCACATTCATGCATAGGTTAATAATAACGTATGCACAATACCCTTGTACACGCGAACTGAATAACTGCCGTACAATATCACCTGCACACTTGTCACAAGCTAATTAGTTACACTTGCGCGACCCCCAGGGAGGGGCATGTTGTTAATGTCAACTAGCGAAACATTTTGTCCCCCAAAAAGCCACCGGGTGGTCAGTCAATCACTGAAGTTGTCGTGTTAAATCAGACAGAAAAATAGTTATCAACATTTGTGGCAGACAAACATTGAAACACTTTACAACATGCGTTAAGCAATGGAAAGGATTTTTTTTTATAAAATTAACCTTAAAAAAATTAGACTATATATATATTTAAAAATAAACCTCAAATCTTTAGCGACAAAAAAACAAAAAAATATTTTACGTCTACGCGCGAAAAATATTAACAGTGCGCAAGAAATGAAAGGTAAAAGAAAGTGAAAAATTTATTTAAAAAGCATCAAAGAGGGCAAGCTGCTTCATATATATATATATATAAATATATATATATGTGTGTGTGTGTGTGTGTGTGTGTGTGTGTGTGTGTGTGTGTGTGTGTGTGTGTGTGTGTGTGTGTGTGTGTGTGTGTGTGTGAAAATTTTACACAAGGTGAGAAAACATTAGTATCGTCAGTTTCAAATTCGATATAAGGGGACCAGTTTATTGTAAAAAAAATCCGATTCGATTTAGCCTTTGTTTGTATCTGTTCTTCCCGGAAATGATAGGCGCACGATGTTTTTTTTGTTTTTTTAATCGCTATTTATCCATTTATTAATTTATTTTATGTTTAATTTTTTCACTCATTTATTTATTTTTTTTTAATTTCATAAACTTATTATTTATTAATTATTATTATTATTTTTTGCTTATATTTTTGTAGGAACTTCCAGTGTTAGCAGGTTTGGGAGTACTATATGTTGACTTTTGTAAGCCTATACGGTTTATTCTAATATGGATTTGAAATGTAGATAATTTTCAAGGGAGATTACTCTTGCATATTTCGGAATAAGGGCATTTTTGTGACTTTACACTTTCTAATCGATTATACACAACGTGCTTTCAAAACTTAGAAACATATGTAGTATTTTCTTTTTGTATTTTCTTTTTATTCTTATAAATTTTAAGGATATTATCGAGAAATCCCCTTATTATTTATGTTCTAAGAATCCATTCATAATTTAATAAAAACTCCATTTAAAAATATTTTATTTATTTCTGAAGTTTGATTTTTAAGCTATTCTATATACCCCGTCTAGCACTACATTTTTATTATTTATTTAATTTTTTATTTACTAATTAATTCATTTTATTTATTGATATTATTCTATTATTTATTTATTTTTTTATTTATTAATCAATTCATTTTATTTCTTAATATTATTTTATTATTTATTTATTTATTTTTATTTACTAATTAATTCAATTAAGTTATTGATATTTTTTATTATTTATTTAATTTTTTATTTACTAATTAATTCATTTTATTTATTAATATTATTTTATTATTTATTAATTTTTTTATTTACTAATTAATTCATTTTATTTATTAATATTATTTTATTATTTATTAAAATTTTTATTTACTAATTAATTATTTTTATTTATTAATATTACTGTCTTATTTATTGTATATACCTATGCATATGCTCGCATACACACACGTGTATTTTGGTACAAACATATTTTTCTGTATCTACAAATTTATGTACATAAACAACCTAATTTATATTTCCCCATGTATATGCATTATATTGATATATTTTTTTAATTAATTTCCTTCTATTCGCTATAAAACTGATACAGAACGGACAAAGAACAGAAAATACAACTATGATTGAACTCTTTTATGCGCCTGCAGATCTATGATCCCAGCAACCAAAGTACGAAACTAGGCATCGAATGCAGAAGAAATCACTTAACGAAGTAAAGACTTTCGTAATTCTGAAGGATTATGAAAATAATTTTTACGAGTAAACCGTCGTGCTGACTTATTAACCTAGATACATGTGCAATACTTTTTGGCCAGTAAGAAAATTATTATAAAAATAATCACTACTATAAAAAGAAAAACTTATCCTAATATATCGGATGGAACACACCCAGTACACAACTGATTTAACGTAACACAGATGCAAGTTCACTTTAGATATAATAATATACCATGGAGAATAAATTACATTCGCATTAACATACACAAATTTTAGTGAGCTGGATAAAAAATATTATAAAAGTTAGACAAACTCTATCTTTTGAAGGAAAAACATAAGTGAAAATATCAAGCTCTCTATCTATGTGATGTATCAATGGTGCCATACGATAGTGCAGTTGTTTGCTATTTAGTCTTTTTAGACTATTTTTTGCTAGAGGCACTGAGAAAAAAAAACCTCCCAAATCGACATTTATAGAGACGACGGCTTATGCTTTACATGCGATTGCAATGCTAACACCCTAGACAGACTTAGAAACAATTAAACTAAATCATTCAGTGAACTAGGAATAAAAATATCCATTAGCACAAATCTAAATAACATAGACTTCCAAGACACAACCCTAGATCTAGTAAATAAGATGCATAAAAAATTCCACAAACTAACGAAGATATGAAGTTATGAAATGAAGGATCCTGCCCTTCACATATAATACTCCAAAATATGATCTGCAACATTAGTAAAAGAATCTTAGGTATTTCATCAAATGCTGAAATTTTGAACAAGCAATATCGTATTATAATGACTCCATCCGCAAAACTGGATTCATTGGAAACGTTTAAAACAAGCCAACCCAGCACCAACAAGCTAAATACAGCCATAACAGGAAGCGGAACATCATTAGATCTTGTGACTTCCAATCTCTCTTAATATAAAATCTCGAGTAGGATATTTCTTCCTAAAACTGTTGGACCACAACTTCCCGCCAAAGAATAAATTACATATATTGTTGAAATTGTCACAATCAGGGGCAATTTCCTACTACATGGTAATGCAAGATAAAAGTATGGGGCGAAGATCATGAAACACGACAGAAACGTAAATACACATAATCCAAGGCATATACAAACAAATAAACTGGTAAAGCGGCAGGCACAGACATTGTATGAGCGTAGTTAAAAATATTCAAGATATGATCTTCACCATGCAAAAAGTTACATAGAGATAAAGGAGTAGATAGTTAATATATAGAAATATCAATTTAGCAAACAAATATAATTTATTACCTAAATAAAAATAAATTAGGATAAACTAGGATATTTAATTCCACTAAAAATTTGTTCAATTCGATAAATGAAAATATGTATCATTTGAAGTCTTACAAGGTGCATTAAACAAGTTTCCAGATTTTTTATATGCACTCTTAAAATTATCATAGACTCTTGAAAATTCAGTATAATATTGCTATACATCTTATGAGATAACTGACCTTTTTTATGATTTCAATTCAAATGAACAGCTAAAATAGTCATTGAAATACACCATTCTACAGCCTAATTGTTACAAATGGGGAATTTTAAAATTGCAATATGCACGTGAGGATACTTTAAGGGAACTATATGCAATAAAAATGTTTTAAATGTGGAGAGAATGCGAAAGAAACGTATCGAATGCTCCAGACATGTGAGAAATCATGAGAGGTGTGAGAACAGTGTCAGAACATCAGAGTTAATTGATCAAATAAAGAATGTTATGATTTATGACTGTCGTGTGTCTATAGAGACAATAATTGCAAACATAATATTAGTGTGAAACTATACATCCAATCATTCGCGAAAAACTGAAGACGCGGAAGATTTGCTCGAAGCTTGTTCCAAATGTGCTCAGAGTATATAAGAAGGAAAGACGTTGCCATGACAGTAGAGAGATGGTCTAGCTTATCAATTCAGATCTCGCAGTTTTTGATGCTTTGGGTGATATGCGTCGAAAACTGGATGTATTGCTATAACCCAGAGGCCAATAGATAGAGTTCCCATACTAGCTCTCTCAGACAAAGACAGAATGCCAGACAAAGCAAATCTACCAAGAAAGTTATGATGGTCCTTTTTTAAAGCACCGGTATGATCTACATGCACTGGGTTCCCACGTATCAGAAAGTCAGCAAGGAATATAATCTGAAGGTTTTAAGGAAGTTCAGGAAGAGATTCTGTCGGAAGAGACCAGCACTCTTAAAATCGTGTCAGTGTCTTTTCCACTATGACAATGCACTTATCCACAACTCCATCCTTGTCACAGACTATGTGACCAAGATGAGCATCAAGACATTTCTGAAAACTGCCTCGAAGCCCATCTTGTGTACACTAATCCTATGCGAAATTGTAGTCAGTATATTAGCTGTGGATCTCTCAGGACGGAAAACATTGCTTTTGGCTGAGGAGGTTGTTTTTGCCGAGGTGGTTAACAGTTTCTCAATTACTCAAACTTACGCATGACGCAGAATAGACTAATTAGTCTGCACCGATATGACGAAGACCTATCTCCAGTATTATTTAATACGGGACAAACTAACGAGGTTATCCAGAAGATTGGGAAGCATTATTCTTTTAGGCATCGATTGAACAGATTTACAAGAATGGATGTTAGCTCCGATTGTCGCTTTTTGAGAACTATGACTGGAATATTGTCATGGTGATGTGCTTTATGAATGATGGCGGCAACACATTAAGGATTTATCATGCATGGCTGTTCGGTTTCAGTTGAGTTTCTTGGAAGATATGTATGCGTCTATGCCAACGGTTATTGGGTCAATTAATAAAGCCGTTAGTGTAAACACGTTTATTTTTAACATTCAAGTCTAAATGTTCTTAAGCTAGTATTTATCTATATATATATATATATATATATATATATATATATATATATTGCATAATACTAATATTTCTCTGTTGTTGTTGTTAGTTCGAAAATGCTCAGATTAAAGGTGTTCTCTCTTAATTTATATTTAACAGGCAAAACCTTTTTCAAGATTTAACAGCCAATGGAATACATATTTCAACATAATTTGCGAAATTAAATTTACATACAATTAACAAATTAATTGTTATTGAAAACATTATTTTCGAGTATATATATATATATATATATATATATATATATATATATTTATATATATATATTTATATATATATATATATATATATATATATATATATACACTGCGTCTCACATTATTAAGTGATAACATTTTTACCAGTTTCAAAGACTTACCGGTAGTTTCGTATCGAAAGCTTCATAAACGTTGGCAATGCTAAGCTGCACATGCTGTGAAATTTTCATACTGTTCATCGCAATGTAAACAACATGCAATCGTAATTGCTGAATTCACGGTATTTAAGGTGTATCACATTATTATCACGGCAGTTTGTTTCGTCAATAAAATGGGTCGTAAAGGTGGTTTTAGTAGTTCTGAAAAGAGTACTACAACAGAACAGCTAGCAAAATGTAAAACTACCATCGAAATATCGAAAATAAACTTTGTCAAGGAACCTACAAGGGTACGTAAGAGAACTGATAAAGGTAAATCTAGAGTTGTTTCCCGCCGTTCTCTACTCCAACTTAAGCGTGAAGTTGATAAGAATCCTGGGCAGACAGGTGGAAAAGTCTTTGACCAAGCCAGATTGAAGAATGTCTCAAGAAGTACTCGATGTCGCCTTCTGAAAGAAGTGGCAAGGTGTGTTAAGCCTTTGACAAAGCTTTCATTAAAACAACATCACATACAATACCGATTGAAATTGAAACGGATTTTTCCGAAGTTTTGTTCACAGATGACGTGCGTGTCATTCTTGATGGCCTAGATTGCTGGAGCAAGGGCGTTTTCCTGGATAGACAACTACGTCATTAGTGTTTAAGGCGCCAACAAAGTGGTGGTGGGATAATGATTTGGGCTGCGATTACTGGATTTACTTTAGTTGACCCATGGAGAGTTCTAGAAGGCGTAAACATGACGTCACATGCTTACATAGCTTTTCTGACGTAGCACTTTGAAACATGGCTAAAAAAGCAAAGGTTAACGTTCAGAAGAACCATTGTTTTATGCAGGATAATGCTCCCTCGCATGCAGCAAACAAAAGCAAAGAGTAATTGCAACCGGTGGGGTGCTCTGGGCTACGGATGATGGAATCGCCTGCGAATTCACAAAATTTGAACCTAATTGAGAACCTTTGGAGTATCATCAAGCAACGCCTCTCTGTATGTGGACGCCAATTTAAGAGAAAAGATGAGTTGTGGGATGCTCTCCAAGTGGTATCCCGAGGAATAACTGTTGACAAAATTACAATTTGACTAATTCTGTGGACCAAGGTCTTTTACAAGTCATTCATAAAAAAGGATCGCATATGCCTTACTAATTATGTCAACGTAGAATTTGTTATGTAGTTATTGTGTTCTAAGCATTTTTCCTAGTTCATTTAATGTTTGACAATTATTCCAATAAACAAGTTATTGTGTTATCGATAATAACTTGACACACTGAAATCAACAGATATTCCTGTCTTCTGCCATAGTTTCGCTAGTACTGCTTTAAATACTTTTATTTTTTGACTGGAGTAGCTGACTTGAATTGTAAGAACTTTCTCAAAGTTTTATGGATTTTTATTTACTCGTTCTTTAAATATAAAAACATGTAAAATCGTTAATAATTTGATACGCAATGTATATATATAAATATATATATACATATATATATATATATATATATATATATATATATATATATATATATATACATATATATATGAACTCGTTGCAGAACTTGTCTAAAATATAAATATATACCAAGGGCGTTCTAAAAGTAATAATATGCTTTTTTATTCCATGGCGTAAGGAGGGTGCATATTATATTATTATGATGACTAAACAGAAAACTTTTATCTCCAGTTTATTACAAATATTGACGGCGTGAGACTTTCAGAAGGCAACCTCTTGGACGTTCGTCGGATGGAAAGATGCGTCATGGAATATATGCTTTAAAAAAAGAGTGCATTGAAAAAGTGTTCAGAAACAGAAAATGTTGCTCGTTTTTATGGTAACACTACTTCATCGTAGGTCTCTAACTTTTTAGTTTAAAAATAGGAAGCTTTAGATTTGAGATAATCCTCTTATGACAAAATGAACTGCAAAGATGCACAGCCATCGTACATATCTGATAAGTGTTTATTTGAAATGGAGGTTTTTATGTATTTACTGAGGTGGGGGACATGGTACTCTTTCCATTCCTACGCCTCAAAATGTGAAACTTTATAAAAGAAAATGTTCTCACATGTTGCCGAAAGTATTTATCAAGCAGCAGTACTATGGCCCCTTAAAGGCGCGCCGTGATCCTATGAAAATGCATTACTTAATAATATTCAAAATATTAAATGGAATTATTCTTTCTCTTTACACCAAGATATGTCGGTCAAAATATTTTGGAGGCAGATACACTCTTTAAATGAATGAGTTTAAAAATAAAAATGCATCTATGTAAGAGTGTTTACGCGAATACTCGTAATGATCGGTCTATTAGTTTATGAGTATATCATGGACAACAAAATACATATATGTAAAGACATACGTTGCTTTATTATATAAGCTCATGTGGCTACCTACCTTGTTTCTTAGAATATATACTTTAAAATTCATTATGATTTATTCCTTAATTTACTAGATTATATTATACACAAACACAAGCAGACAACACATATCCTCGAAATACCAACGGGAGGGCACGCATATACAACTTACGGAAAAATAAACAAAAACAAACGACAGTCAGCCTCTGATGACAGATTTTTTGAAGTCCGAATTTTATAAGATACATTTTAATTAATTATTTTTCCTTTGAAGATTGTTCAGACCGACATCATTAGGAACACTCACTTCAATCAAGGTTGCACTCTATCTGACTTATTCCATATAACTATGTCAGGGTGCACAGCAGCATTTTCAAGGAGGTGGATGTAGGGATTACAAATTTTGGCACCTTCAAGTGGGTTTGAAAACAGTTTATCTGGTGCCTTAATAGTTTTTGCCACAATATATATATATATATATATATATATATATATATATATATATATATATATATATACTAGGGAGGGGCGCCCGACTTTGATCGGTCGTAAAATATGATTCCATGTGATATTAGAAGTTGTTAAGCTTTCATAAATTATGATAGAGTCGTGATTTCGTAAAGAAAAAAAAAGTATGTGGGTGCTATTAGCTAGAACCGAAACCGAAAGCAAAACTGGAGCATTCAACGCTGGTGGCGTTACCACTGTACCCAAAATTAAATTTTTTTTAAAATAAGATGAATATACAGAAATGTGTAACGATTTTATTTTACAATTTTGATCCCTTTTGAGCCTTTAAAAACTATTTTAATTGGCTAAACAACCATCAGAGAACGCTACATAAAGCATACAATCATTTGAGGCCCCTAGCGCCGCTCTTCGACTTTTAGTTATAGAGAGATAGAGTTTGAAAATATTGAATCAGACAGATAGACAGACAGACGGATAGACAAACAGACACATAGCTATACGGATATAAAAATTTACATATATACATATATACCTTTCTATATACACGAGGGTATACACAAGTATATATATGAACAAATGATTAATAAAACATGTTTAAAGACATCTTGAAAAAGAGTTAAAAACATATTTAATTTTAAAAAAGGAAGCACAAGATAAGTGGATTGTCCTTAATCCGCGGAGTTTCGAAGAAATACTCTCCTTCTCATCAGAGGGCAGGAATTAGCAAAATGTAGGATCGGATTTTGCATATAAAAGTATTATGAAACTGCAAGTAAGTCACAGATCTTACTTGGTTAAAAAAGGGTGAGGTAAGGGGAACAGGGGGCAAAAGAAAAATGATAAAAAGAAATATATATATATATATATATATATATATATATATATACGCAAGAAGGGTTCTAAGGTCATCCGTTTCCCATAACTCATTATATATATATATATATATATATATATATATATATATATATATATGTATATGTTGTTATGTGTGTGAACGAGTGTGTTTGTGTGTATGCGCGCGCACGTGCGTGTGTGTATAGATGCGCGTGTTTAGTTTACTGGGTATGTTTAGAGGATGATAATTCAATAGATTCTCGGTTCACTGTTTACAAGCACCTCTTCCATTCTAACACATTCTTTCGCCATGCTCTGACATGTAATATTTATTCCCCCTACCCATGTCTCCACTATCTGTAATGCTTACTCTATTTTAACATTACCGGCAATCATTAAAAGTGAAAACACCAATTACATAGGCACCGCCAAAACTGGGGGGGCAGGTCAGTACTTTTTGACGGACCGTCTTTTTAAAAATCTACCAAAAATCAGGTAATTATCCGATCAATACGAAATTTTCAGCGATTATTAGGAGAAGAATGAACTTTATAACAGTGTACTTATTTTTCATAAACGATATTTATATATATATTTTTTTGCTTACAAAACCCCCCTTGTTTTGAAGTGGGAACAAATATGCTTAAAATAATCATCTGAAACTGAACAAAACATATTGTGTTGTTGTAAGGGACAGAATTATAGATTAAAAAAAAAAAAAAAAAATTGTTTGCATACCTTATTTTGACGTCTGAATATCAGAACTTCGATTGTGTTTAATTATCCCGCTTTTGAGTTTTGAAGTGTGAAATTCGGTGAATATGTTAAGTAAAATAATTAATTTAAGTTAAGCAAAACAAAAATTTTTTTTTTTTTATATTTATACGAAAAAAGCCATTTTAAAATTTTTGATAAATAAATTAACATTTTTTTTTTAGCGAGCCGAATAATGCATGACCATTATTAAACAGAGCATGCTTTGAATAATCGATACAAAAAAAAAATTCGATAAATATTGTGCCCTTTGTGTTAAAAATAGCATCATTTTTTTCGATCTCGTTTGAAAACGTTTGCCGCCTTTCGACTACGGTGGACCAAACGCGCTGAAATAATTTTTTTTTATTCTGCTTTAAATTGCCCCCTCCCCCCATTTTGGGGAGCCTGGCCCCCACACACATACACATTAAAAACCAAACTCATACAAATGGTCACCCATCTGGTACTGGCCAGCCTCAGCTTAATAATACATTGAAATTTTCGTCACTGAAAAATAAGTTTTTTTGGCCTGTTTAGTCTTCCATAGTTTTCGTCTCATCGAAAGAAAACGTAAACAGAGTCGATCTGAACTCTTCGGCGACGCGAAATATCTGGTTACATATATGAATAAGTGGAATTATTTGAAATTCAGGTACTTATATTATAATATTTTTGCATATTCTCTTAGAAAATCATACTAAATCTTAGTTAGACAATAAATGAATAAATAAATTATTTCAAAAACCCTTTTTTTTTTAATATTTAAGTACGTTTTTTGTGCAAGACAAAAAATAACAATTAACTTTTTGGGAAAATTTAACATTTAAAATTGAATTAAAAATAGTAGAAAAAGTTTTACATTATTCTGTTTTCTATATAATAAAATTCAGGGTTTTATCTTTCTGGAAAAAAAAAGTTACTCAGAAATAATGGATTTTAATAAATGTAATTTAGTTTTAAAAAACAATAACAACTTGATTTTGCGGCCATTTTTGGCGGTGCCTAATCTAAACTATACAAATACAATTCACTCAGTCTTGTGTTTTCTTCTAAGATCCTACAAGGCATTTTAGATTTTTTCACTCCTGCCGCAACATTGCGTATTGAATTTCTTAGTTCATTTTGATAGCTTGAAAAATCGCTTCTCAACAAATACAATGTCTAAGTTAAAAAAAATATGATTATAAGGATCTCCTGTGTAATTAACATTGGTTTGTTTTGGAAATTATTAATAGGCCTTTGTTCTTTCAAAACACTACACTTTAAAAAAAGTGATTGGATATTTAAATACAAAACTTTGAGATAAGAATTGTGTTTAACTGATGTTTTTCTCTTTGCGTTTATATGTTTTCCTGAATTTGTAGCATTGGATTTTGTCAAGGTTATGACTTTTTTTTTAGTTTGTTTTAGTGTTGATTCACCCAAAACAAATCACAGTGTAACTAAGTCATAAATGGACCGGATTTGCCGTGATACTACGCAGGGAGTTGGACAGAGAGACTGCTCACATTATACTTGGATTTCTGCGTGTCAGTAAAGACAGAGAAGCAAGGGCTTTGCAAGGAATCCCAATATCTAGAAGTTCGAAAAAAGAATCTTTTGAATAGAAAGCTTCACGTCATCTAGAGATTTTTCCAGTGTACAAGCATGATGTTGCTGCGTGTTTCGTTTGTCGGAAATATTTACGTCGATGGGGTACTAGTGCTTAGAGTTCGTCCGAGCACTGAAGTACTTGTAAATAGACACAGGTATGCAACATTTCGGCGATGGGACAGAGGTTGGAATTTGGCGACAGTGCGGTATTTATTAAGTTGGCGACTCTTTCTTAACCCCTATCTAAGAGTGTAAGATTACTGACAAATGCACTAGCCAAGCTGTGACAAAATATTATATGCATAGAAGAAAAGTGTCTTTCTAAGATAGAGAATACGCTCAGATGTTAGCATTTTAGCCTCGTAGAGAGAGCCCACCTTCCTCGAAGCAGGATTTTTCGAATACCACAATGTATTTGTTCCAATTCATATTGTTTATGAATATTAAGCCTGCGAGATTGAAAAAAGTACTTTTAGATAGTGTATCATTAGCCATGAATATCAGTTGTTGAGATGGTCTCCTGTCCTTATTAAAGAAATAAGCTTAGTCTTGGCGACATTGCACTTTACCATTAAATTTCGGCCCCATACCACTATAGATTGGAGGTCTTCATCTGGAGTATTAGCTATTTCTTTAGATGTGCACCTATTATTAAGCGCACGGTAATACCACATGATTTAATTTTGATGAGAAGACCATCGTGCCAACCCCAATCAAACGCCTTAGATATGTCTAGGGCTACAGTATGTCGGTTAAAAGATAACTTCCGCCAGATTAGACGACGGAAGCTAATAGTTTGACGTAATCTTAGCATGAGTAGATTTGTTTTAATTTTATTTATTTAATGTAAATTATATCTGATGTCATTATTTTAAGACGAAATGCAGATTGGATGTTGGATGGATTTTATTGTCGATCGAAATTTACTCGTTTACAATTGTCGATGATTTCCCTTATTCTCTGTCAGTGCTTAAAATAGAACGAAAATTCCACGAGCAAACTTGACTATAACATTGTCGTTTCCAAGTCTAATATTAACAATTTTTTGTTGAGCAGCACTCTTGAATAATCAAAACTTACACAAATCCCACCATTACTTAGCAGCACACAGTCTACACGTCGCTCATTCACCCCTAATATCGAGCAGCCTTATGATCTTGATAAACAGTAATCCTCTAGTAAAAAAATAAATATCAACTTCGAAATAAGTTTTACTTCTATTGATTATATGGAGGTTTTAATTTTTAAGATATTTATTGGAAAGTATATCCTATGAACCAGGTGTTTCACGGGTCTATTAAGTATATGCCAAATAATATCATAGATTTGCCATGTAGTTATTTTTCTCAAAATTACAAAAATATAAAATGTAATAATTCTGTAACATAGGTTACAGCTTAATTAATTACAAACAGAGGTTAATTTTATTCGTATTATATACAATCAACAAGTAACGCCGGGTTGTCGTGTAGTATATCGTTAACAAGATTATTTAAACTTGGTCTCATTAAAATTCTTCGAAGGATATCAATCTTCATTTAAATCCTACAACCAATCGTACAAATATTGCTGGATTTCATACAACATTCTTTTGTCTGCTTTTCATTACATTCAACTTTTTCGGATTTTTCTTCGAGAAATACAACTTTCTCTTTTGTATGCTAATATCCGAAATATCTGTCGACAAAATCGAATTCAATGCAATAATTATCTGCCGATCTGAAGAATTCAGCAGAACGATATCGATTTTGTCCTGCTTTGTTCAATATATGCATGCCCCGTGATTTCAGATAAATAGATAAAACACACTGAGGCGCGTATATATATATATATATATATATATATATATATATATATATATATATACATATATATATATATGTGTGTGTGTGAGAGAGAGAGAGTGTGTAGATATATATACATATATAGTTATATTTGCGTTTATGTACGTTTCTCAATAAATGTATGTTCATCAGATAAAATAAAAATTCGGTGTTTATCAGATAGCATTCAATATCAAGTAGAGCTGTATATTCGTATAAAATTTTAATACGAATATTTTTGGCTACACATGGCAATAGAAGTGCGACTTAATTCAAAATCGATCTTCCTAACAGCACCGAAACTGTACTAATATATACATTCCTGACTCCCTAACTAAATATTTATACGCTCATTTAATTCATTTGTCTTTTCAAGTATATAAACTGTATTCTGGTTTCAATGACGTTTTTAAATACTTAATATAAACCATCCTCATAATTCATCGCATTTTGTTCATTTTGGTCATCGTTCTCAATCCTCTCATAATATTCTTCAGCATTACACCAGACAATCTATCTATCACATTCACCGTATAGTAACTTAAAGCTTTGAAAAGATTATTTCACATATAATTTGGTAGAAATGTAGCCCCAGTTACATTGTTGCTGAAAGATGGTTTTATTATTCTACTGTTCCAAAAGGTGTGTAACTTTTTATGGAACTCTAGTGTAATGGTGCCAGAATTACGGCACTATCAGCCAAGAAATATGCATTTTTCCAGAAATAGTACAAAATCAACTGTCAAATCTCGGGGGAGTCTTTGTTATTAGTTTTTATAGAAGGCGGAACACTCACTGCCAAACATTCCTTTTTCTCTTTCTATGAGTCAAACATGTAAAGTATTCTCGAGAACACCTCTCGGTGAAACACATCACAATATTGATTTAATGCTGGCTACACTTTTCTAATCTTATATGACAATAAAGACTTGGTATAAATCGCCCTCATTAATTAAGTAAGTAATTACAGTTCTGCTCATTTTAGTTTTGTTACAAATTCGTTTAAAATAGTTCCATCATCGAACTAAAAATGTATCCATTTTATTAACCATAATCCCCAAATGGTTTTAGCCATAATAATTTGTGATTAATTCGAAAAATAACCTATTAATTTAATTCTGTGATGTCCATATTAGTTCTGACAAGCACATGTTATTTAGTTTGATGTCAACTCTTGGTTGATCTTCTCAGCTCAGGCAATCAGAAGTTTCAAACAATCCTAAGCGTCGAAACGAAGCCAGTCTCCGCCGTAGACACTGAAATGTGGTCGCGTTTTAATGTTATGCAGATGACTTTTGACTGATAAAATGCCAGTTAGTTTTGAATCGAGGGCATCGTATGGGTGAAGCGGTATTTAATGAGCAAATAGCATCTCCTGTGCGAAGTGTCCTCTCAAAGGGAACCTCGCATTGGGATGGAAACAATTGACGCCGTTCACATCCTGCAATTCGTCTATCTTTTTCGCTATCTGTCTCCCTTCCTCTTGTTTTTACGCTTTCTATTCCTATAACTCACACAAACTTTAACTGCCTCAAAGATGGAATTATAATTAAACCACACCCTCTCCTCTAACCACGATGCTGAAATGGATTTTTGGTAAAAGCTAACATGGAGTGAGAATAATGATATCAAACGTCTCTTTGAAATGACAAAAAGTGGATGTAACCTCAGACGAACAATGACCAAATATCTTCTTTTTCAAGTCATTATACATAACGTGTGTATGTGTGTGCGTATGTGTGTATGTGTGTGCTTATAACAATAGTCATTTATATAGTTCATATGGATTTTTCTGGGAATCAAGCTCTAAATCATGAGAAGCTTAATATATAAACCATATATATATATATATATATATATATATATAAACCATAAAAACCATATATATATATATATATATATATATTTATATATATACCATAAATTAAAAAAAAACTAGTATATATATGTATGTGTATATATATATATATATATATATATATATATACATATATATAATACGCATCAAATGAGCTTGAAACCAAATTAGGAAAATAAACAAATATTTTACTTGTTTGAATTTATTACAAATGTATTTCGAAGGTAGTCTTCATCTTCAGTGTATTCTTTGTATTTTTGCTTTTTTTCTTGTTCTTCTTTCTTGCCATGTTGTTAATTTGGAGAAAATTCAAATTAAAACAACGTTTCAATATTGAACTCTCATTCTCTGACGTTATTCTCGCGTTACCTGCGCACAGTTCAAGGAATTCAAAATACAACCGCCAGATATAACGCGCGGTTCAATACAGACGCCTTTCTCCAAATGCCCATTTGTTTGAAATCTTTTAATTGAGGACTAATCTAGACATTTGGCAAGTAGATGCGAAAAAAAAAATATTTGAACATTCGATCGGACTTCAGATTACATCTGGCGCCGTAGGAATCCTTAAGTCTAACCTTAAATAAATTGTACAGGCAGAATCAAAGAAAATTTGATGCTAAAAGTTTTTCACGCGAAATTCACAAATTCCTTACAAACTCAATTCAAAGCTAAGCTTTAACACTTCGTTTTGTCAATGCTGAGTGAGGGAGCAGACAAAAACCTTCCCGACAAAACCCGACTGGACAAAATCATAACCCATAACATATATTAAAGATTAAAAACACACTTTTTATATATTATTTATTTATTTAATTATCAATAATGCTTGATATATTTTTGACAAAATATTTCTTTAATTTTAAACAATATTTCCATACCTTCTAAATAAACTGCATTTTTTCAAGGTTACCTAGTGAATTTTAGCAGAGTTTCAAGTTTTATTTTCTTTATTTTACACAAATAATAAAATTACATGCTATTTGGATGTAATTGTTATCCATAGAATTCAGTTTTACTAATAGCATAAAGACAATAACGATTTACCATCCGCACAAGCAATGAAAAATAAGGTTTTAAAAATATAAGAATCGATTTTGAGAACGGAAATTAAGTACAAATTTCTCCGACACCGATACCCAAAAAAGATTCGATTTTACGATTCCTGATTCCGATTCAATTCCGATTAAATGTCCCAACAGTAATATATATATATATATATATATATATATGTATGCGTGTGTGTGTGTGTGTGTGGTACTTATTTCAAAAGTTTAACATTGACTTGGGTGCCATCAGCAAGAATGGAAACCAAAACTTTTAGCGATCCAGTAAGATTCGCTACCGTTTGACTTAAACCGACATGTTTATGTGAAAGTTACAAAATTAAATCACTGTTTGCTATAATTAATCTACGCATACGCAAAGTGATAAAAATACGTTGGCAAGTTTAAATAGAGGAAATAAAAATTTGGAGTTTCACATTTCTTACTTCTGTACGCATTATTCCTCATTCCAACCATAGATTTTACTCGTTATAACCTCTCCGTGGTGTATGATAAATACTTTCTCTTAATTTTAGTGTTATGTGACTGATGGTTTAATAGTTTTCTTCTTAAATATTTACTCACAGACATAGACACTTATAAATATATATATATATATATATATATATATATATATATATATATATGACTAACATCGCCACATCAATGAACAACATATAAGTTTCTCTCTACACAGTGTTCCTGATTGAACCCTATTTTAAATTAAATGGAGGATCATGATCTTCAAACATTAATCTGTAAACATGTATTACTTTATTTGGAACACTACAGCGACATCTGTGAGAAAATTTATTGTAATGGACAATACTATTTAATGAATTTTGCTAAACAGTGGTGAAAACATAGCACGCCTTGAAGTTGAAGATACATCTGCCTTACTTAATATATATATATATATATATATATATATATATATATATATATATATAATTGTACAGAAGTTCAGAAAAAATATTGGTACCGTCGGGTTCAATCCCAACATACAGGGGACCAGTAAATGGTAAAATGTAAATGATGTTAGGCTCTCGTCAACCATGTTGTTTCTGTCTGAGGAACAATTTTTCAGCTCCGCATTTATTTTTTATAATGTATTCATTTTTATTTAACTATAGCTTATTCCTATCTCTGTATATTTTATTTTATTCTAATATGAATTTTCTAATGTTTTCATTTTTTATTTAATGCATTTTAGTAAATATGTACTGGTCTGTTTTGCATGGTTTCCGGTCTGCCTTCTGTTAATTTTAGCTGGTGCAAGGGAGATAATTAATTTATTTTATTAATTTTCCTTCTTTCTTTGTTTTAGTTAAGGGGAGATAATCCATGTTTCAGTTGGTCCATGGGAGATTATTAATCTATCTTATTTATTTTTTAACTTTTTTTTATTTTAAGTAGTTGAGGGGTAGTATGCAGGCTATTTAATTTCTAAGTCTTTTATGTATGTGTATTGTATTCTTTAAGGTAGTCATAATTTTCTTCATTTTTATCAAATAGATCATAGAGAGACCAGCAAACTCACCAGCCTCAAAACGGTGCCCCCTTTGTGATGCGAAGAAATCCCACATTATGAAGACTATTAATGACCCTCAAAAGAATTGTTTGAACGTACGCAGTGAGACCCTCAAAGCCTGTATACATAGAAGACAAGCGCTCCTAATAAACTGGGAGGACCGAACAACAAACGAGGACCGCACCTACAGAAATGTCTTCAAGAGTATACTAGATGCAGTCAACTTAACTCATAAATAGTAATGTCAAAATGCTATTGTAAGTATAAATATTAAGTATAAAAATTAAGTATAAAAGGGTATATATTTTGCTATTTAAAACGTGCGTGTGTACATACTTGCGCCTGTGACCTATTTGCATTTAATCGTATTAAAATGTATGTGGTTCTACACTAATTGGACGATATACTCGCTTATCTACATATATCTGTAACAGTCTATTATACGGCCAGTGTTGTTGCGTGCGTGTGTGTCGGACATGTATTTACGACATACCTTTTTAACTGCGTTGATTTCCCGCTGTCTTTTGGCTTATCTGGACCGTTATCTGTTCTTGGGTGGAGCTAGAATCTGCTAGAAAAATGCGTTTCAAACGATCCAAGAGGATAATTAGTTTCATATGAATATTTTATTTTACTTTCGAGCTTTCGTTACGTATAAGAATGGAAAGTGAGTCTCTTTGGCCTCTGATTTACTCTAGTCTACATTTTGAAACACGTCACCTCCCTCACAGGTGAGACGACCCATCCACTCTACTTGACGTCTGGAATCCAACTCAAAATTTTGCTCCAGCAAACCGAAAGATGCGACAGACACCACGTTTTACCGGTCAGCTGTTCAGACTTCGGTGGAAACTTTACCAGGCCACAGTTTGAGATGTCTGACATGTTTTGCTGGATAGAGGGAGATAAAGAAAGAGAGAGATAAAAAAAATAACAGATAAATAGATATATATACTCCGATGTGACGTTTCTGAATATTTGAGATAAGGATTGGTTATTTTTATTATTATTCATCGGACTACTGTTCTCATCTTGAGTGTGATTTTCACAACGTTTCGATCGATATAACCTCCGACGTTCTTCAGGTGTATCTATCGAACTCGAGAATCTGGACGGAATTTTTAGCGGAAACCTTCATTCACTTCACGGGGGTAGCCTGTTCTGGTGCCGTCAGCCATGATTGGATAGAGGTCCTAACTAAATTGCAAATGTATATTTCGGTCACCCACACTGAGAATTCAGGAGAATATCAGTTTTACAATTGATTTTTCCTAGTACCCTAACCACTGCGCCATGGGTCCTTGCGGACAATTCTAGTACGAATGTTAGGAGCCTTAACCCTAATTTTTATTTCTAGTTGTAAATATCACCATTTATTACTAATTATTATTATATATTAATGTATATCTATCTCTATACTTATTACTGTATATATTAATGTTTTTACTTATTACTTATATATATTATCTATTGTTTATAATTACTGGTTCCCATATCGTATTGAATTCTATACTAGGTCTGCTTAGCAGTTGGTTATTCCCCAGCATATATGCTGCTTCATTCAGTTGTCTTACTCTCTACCTTTTCCCTCTGTTTGTAATTTTTACTTCGTCCTATGATAGTAGATGGTTTCCCTTTTCTTTCCAGATATGGTCCGCTATACCTGACTTTTCAGTCTATCTACGTACTACGGCTTTTCAATGTTCTTCTAACCGTACTTTCAACGGAAGACACGTTTCACCTCTGTATAGTTTTCCACATTTACATGGGATTTCATATACACAGTTCTTAGTCATGTTTTTATAGGGGGCTTGATTGTCACAAGCTGTTTCCGGACAGTTTAATCACTCCTGAATACTGATCTGATGTCATATCGATTACATATTCGTTGAAGTTTTTCAGACACACATTTTATACCTGAAGAAGTTCGTTGGTTATATCGACCGAAACGTTTTTAAAATCACACTCAAGATGAGAACAGTAGTCCGATAATACATATACTTTGATATTAGATAAACTGACAGATAATTAATCGATAATTTATGCTTCTGTTCGAATACTATATAACAATACAAGTATTTATTGTACTATATTTTTTCATTTTTCCGACAATACGTTGTTAAGCTATTCATCTATTTATCTTCATATTTATACATATTTTGGAATCAGTTGTTTTTTATGTTGATCCCGATTTGATAAAACGCACATGCGTTTACAAAATAAAATTTACTTTTGGAAATAGTTAACGTTTTTCTTTATAAAACAGTTACAAGATTTCGTATTAACAATCATGTCAGAGAATTGACGCTGCCCAAATATATCCACTTTTCTCAACTTATTTCATTTTGATTTCTTTGGCTACATGTAGAAAGACAGGTGCGTCTGTTTATGTCTTAAATAAAACCTGATTGTTTTTCGGGCTGCGCATTTAATATCGTGTATAGGTGTTTAATTTATTAGGGTAACATGCTTACATTCGAAATAGATTAGTCTATGCATCTCTATTTGAGGTCTTTGTCCAACTATCTATCATACTAGCTGTCTTCCAATGAAGACTGTCCGAGTTTCGTTTCTTAAACGCACATTAACTAAATCTGTAAATCTAATAACTGTGTGTAGACGTAAAAAGACATGTTTAAGATTTATTTTAAGTATAATGACTGCCCCATACTCAACATTGAAAATGGGTTGTTTAATCCCGCTAACAATGCTCTTTACAATTGAACCATATATAGCTGATTTACACTGCATAAAGATGATACTTGAATAACTCAAACATGGAAAGAAAGGGGAGAGTCGTTAAAGGTAGACTATTCGGAGATTGGAGAAGATAAAAAAGAAAAATTGTAAAACAGAATAACCCCGTGCTATTCAATAATATTTGTCTAAAAGGTAGAAAAGTTGACAAAAATAGTAAACTAGTCGGTTTCTTATTTCAATGGCACCTCACGCAGCAGGGAATTAACCAATTGTTTTCTGAACGAGGAGGTAATCCTTGGGAAGATACACTTCTTGTGATCAAGCTGTGTTGTATCTCACGCTGGCAAAGAAGGGTATGATAATACGGAAGTTGTTCTAAGTTGCCTGACTGATGTCAAGGCAAAACTTGGCTTGAATGACAACTGGTCAAGTGCAGTCCAACAAAGATATTTTTTATTGTTTTTTTGCATATCTAAAATAAGAATTTGACGTCTCGCAAGCGATCAGCAAAATAGAAAAAGGATTGCAATGCCCTTAAGTTCATGATTGTAGGAAATGCAAGATCTGAGAGTGGGCCAGTGGATTCTTTTAGTGACCGACCCTCATAGATCTCTGTCTGCAAACGACCCCCACAAAGGCAGAAACATATGTGTATTTTATAAAACAAACAACAATACAAACGACAAAATCAAAAACGAAAATACAAAGCGAATTGTTTTATTGAAAGATAGACATCTTGAATCGGATGACAGGCCGGATATTGTACATTTTAAGAAGACAGAAATAAAAAGAACGAGAAAAAGTACATGTTTTTTCTTATTTTATTTTTTAAAAAGTTCTTAAGCGAATGAATAATCACGGGATAAGGTTGCTGTTCGGGATGGAAACAGGAGAAAGATAAATCTATGGAAAAAATCAGGAAAATTAAGAAAACCAAACAACCAAAAAAAGTGCGTCGATGAAAATGGAAGCGAAAAAGAAAATTTATGGATTGTCATTAAGAGTCGAGATGGTGTGGTAAGTGTGAAAATTTAACTCAAATTTTATAGACAGAAAAGGAATCGGTAGGTTTGAGATGTGCCCATTTAAAGTACGCGTTTAGCGATTTACATTACAAAAACAGCGTCACCCGGGAAAATTGTAGAAACCAAACAATAGCAAATCCCAGAAGTAAATTAACTGAAACCTCCCAGAACAAATTTTCAGCAAAATGCTAAGCATCTGTCAACAGAAACTACTCATTACCAGAACTTTGAGACATTGACCATTTATCGAATAATAGATAGCACGATACGTCTGCAGTTTACAGAACGTGCTGAAATAATAATATTTAGTGAAAATAAATGACATGCAAACGTGGCTTTGTTAACTATTCTGTAGTATCTAATAAGTAAACAAATAAAAAAAATAGTAAACACTGAATTTAACTTCAAAATGCTGTCTAAAAATAATACGCGATTCGTAAACTGTATACGTGTCGATATAAAAAAAACAAAACCAAATAGGCAATTGATAAGAGCGAATATTATGACGAAATACGTAACTTCCGATGTCCATCGCATCGATATGACTGAATATATTAAAAAAAGCTTTTCATTTCAATGACATCACGAAAGGTTGAAAATCATAACATTGAGGATGCGTATTCGGCAATCAGACCGACGGAGGCCGCGCCGTTGTGGCATCAATTAGGTCTGCTCTATTATAATCACGTACAATATTTTGAAGTGCAGCCGAGCTATGCATTTATTCTTGCAAAAACAGTTGGTTTATTATTAATTGTTTGGAGTTTCTTTACCTGAAATGCATATAGGGATGTCAATGTTTTTTTTTTGTTTTTGTTTCTTGTGGGGTCAAATCACATTTTTCTAATATGTTGTATGTTCTTTTATCCTGTCTTGTGGCCCGTATCTATGCGATGGAATTTAAGTAAATAGCCTCGTGAATCACAAGTTGTCGTTGTTATCCTATTGTCACCACAGCAAATGTCCCAACTTCATGAACTTATAGATTAATACTTTTAGCGGGACAGAGCAATAGGAAATTTAGTTTAAACAATGAAATGTGAGAACACGAAAAAATGTTAGGCCTAAGAGCGTTCGTTCTTTGTAAGTTGGAAACCCGACAAAATAAAGATAAATATTTAGAGCTCATGATACAATAAACCTGGCCGGTAATTTTTGTACAAACCTTCTGTATATCTACCTACCTATCTATCTATCTATCTTTATTTATTTATTTATTTATTTCTCCCTCATCCATATCGTTTAATTCGTTGTTTTTATCTGTGAATATTATTTAACAGGGCGATATGTTGTGTATATATATATATATATATATATATATATATATATATAACATATCTCTCTGTTAAATAATATTCACAGATAAAAACAACGAATTAAACGATATTTATATAATGGTATTCATTAATAAATATAGCCAGATCTACCCTTAATTATATTCAATTAAAATAAACAATTCATAATATCACCATGTTAACATTATTTACATCAAATTTAATTTGAGAAATTTTCTGATAAAAGTTATTTGAAAGAGAAGCTGTATTGCTGTGATGGTGCTCGTAAGGTTTTTGTTTGCATTTTGTTGTATTTCAGAAAATTAAACTATCTTCGGTTAAGACGTAGGATTATTACGCTAAACTCATAAATACTATACATACATAAGAGAATAGAATATATGCACATGGTCGTCGTCCGTGCGCATAAAGAATTCACTTATTCCGACATTTACTGTTTTTTAAGCTTCAATTTCATAGTAGATAATTATTTTTCCTTCCTATTACATGCCTCGCTGATATCGATATTCATCACAAACCTAGAAAAATTAATTAAGTATATTTTATTGCGGTTTAAAATATGTTTTATTCAAACAAATAGATTGATTTTAGTTTAAATACACACATGATATATAAATTTAATAATCATATTGTATTAATCGTTTTCAAGGCAGAAATATCGTGTACTTAGAGAGTACAACATTCGACAATTTTACCATAATTTGCTACTCATAAAATTGTTGATAATATTATTCAATCCAACACAAATGTGCTACCACTAAACTTTAATACATGATTCTTTAAACAATACACATCCAACGAACTCTGTTTTATCATTGTTTTAAAGTATGTGAATACACTTTGTTGATTGTGTTATCAATACTAGATTTTATTCTGACGGGTTGCATACATAATAAATCAAGCATTCCATATATGAGGTGAGCTAAAAAATATTTCTCGAAACAATTAACAGACAATTTATACAATAAAGAAAATCATCTCAACAAGCAGCAGAGTTGTCTATATGAGCTTGCAACGTAAAAGTACACATTTGGAGTCTATAATCGAAATATATATTTTGCACATTCATGAATTAGGTTTGGTCGACAAATCACTGTTTAGTTACCTCCTCAGCAATGGTGGACACTGTGTCGGTGATAATGTTGCTTAATACGGTTAAACAGAGAAACATTGAATTGGAAAAAAAAATAAAAATTGCCTCGGTATTGAAAGATTTCTCTTTCGCCGACAGAGAAAAGGGAAATGTAGCATTCGAACAGATGTTACAATTTGTTAGACATCATTGACCGATTTCTCGAATTTGAGAATTTCAATTTTTTTCTTTTTTAGTGTTTGACTCCTTGATGGTTTGTCCAAACATTTTGAACGTAGAAACTGCGTGGTCAGAGAAGACAGATTGACGGGGACAGGGCTGTTCTACTCGTTTCTCATACTTGCTTGCATCTTAATCTCCACCATTCTGTTTAATATTCTTTGGTACCTGATATGATAGCTCAGCGCCACAGCTGCCGGTTTAGGACTGTTGTTTCGTAGCTGTGAATTTCAAATTCAGTGTTTTCAGTGTGGTCGTGAGTTGTTCTTTGCATCGTTGTAGAAGGTGGCCGAGGTATCTTTTTCCTGTGGCTATATCTGAGTAGAGTGTTTGTCGAGGAATCTTGTTCTCATCAATTCTGAGGACGTTTTCGAAGCTGTGCCTCATGATGGTGGCATGAATACTGCAGCAGTTTGCTCTCTCAATGACGCCTGTAGTAAGTGCATAGGTATAATATTTGATGTGCTTTATAAATCAAAGCTTTTGATGGGGAAATTTTGCACATTCCAGGTCTCACAACTTTACAAAAAGGTAGGGATAACAATCGCGTAATATATAATAATTAGTTTTTTATGGAGAGAAATTTATTTTTTAAGATACGCTTTATTAATTTGGGAATGTTCCGTAGGTTAAGCCAATTCGGCTTTTAATTTCATTCTCAATTGAACACTTTTCTTATATTATACTTCCGAGGTATGGAAAATAATCTAGTTGTTGGAAAGGAGTGTCATTTATGTAAATATTCATGTCTAGTAGGATGGTGTGGGTGTAATGGCTGTATTAGTACTTTTTTTCTGATAGAAACAGTGAATTCGAATGACAAAGACTTATCTTATGTTATCTGCGTATTAGAGCTCAGTGATGTGTTGGAAGTTCACAAGGCATTCGGATGTTTGTCTGGTCGACGTGAAGAGTCCACCACCGTAACCGTATTTATTATTTTCTCCTGGGTTATCTGGGGGAAGTTCGTGCAGCACCGCAGCAAGATATAAGTAATAAAGTGTAGGTGCAAGGACAAAGCATTTTTCTAAATCCACGGGTGACTAGAAATTTTTTGATTATTTGCCCTGATGCCACACATAACCTTACATGCCAACATACAGTGATTGGATGAGTTCTACAAAGTTATTTGTGCATCCAAACGCATTGACAACTTTGCACATGTTTTTTGTAGGTCAAATAAAAGAGGTTTCTCGTCTTCCTGCTTTTCTCTATCGCAGAACTGATGTGCCGCGAAAGACACGAGAAAATTCACTGAGATTCTTTAATAACCGACTCTATATGCAGCAATCGGTTCAGTAATATGCAGGTAAACAGACTAAGTAAAATTCTCTCAGGGGTCGGATTTGGCCTCCAGGCCAGAGCTTGTTGACGCATGTTTTAAGACTTATTGGTTAGTTTTAAATAGCATGTTTTAAATATTAGATATTGGCCTTGAAAAACGTTAATTTATCATAATGATAAAATCGGAAATCCATAGTAAAATCGTGTTTTTTTTAAAAATGGGTCCTTTTTTGTTGTTCTTTTTAGCGTTCATCATATCAAATTTGTTCGAATAATATTTACTAAATGTTCATTAACAATTATTCGTCTGACTTGCATCCATGAATATTTATTTATCACAAAATATGTTGTATCTAGGGAAGTCTACTAAAACACACACAACATTAGGGATTTATAGCAAAAGAATTCCGCATAAATATCTGTGTGACCCCCAAAACAAAGAAAATGTTGATTGTAATATAAATGTTTCATTAAATCAAATCAATTAAATCAAAGTTAGTGACAATAAATAAACAAATCCATGTCAAAGTATGATTGAAATATGGGAATATTTGTATAACGTCTACCAATTTGCACCATTAACGATCACTACACTATCATCTAACATTCAGTAACCCTTATCCTCGAGTGGTCTTCTGACCTTGATATGTGGTAACTTCCTTGTAAAAAATTATTTGTCCTAAGCGACTTTAAAACTGAAGATGATAGGCTGTTCCACAGAGTAAAATACTCGGAGAGACAATTCAACCGTTTTCTAATGAGACGATAATATGTTTTATGCCGAGTCTCGTAAACTCTTAAAACTTATTTAAATTCCCAAACTCTTAAAAAATTATTTAAATTCCCGAACTCTTAAGAAATTATTTAAATTCCCAAACTCTTGAGAAATTATTTAAATTCCCGTTAAATACTAGTATCGCGCCCCCTTACAACTTGAATCGCATAAGTAGGGAATAGTTATATAAAAATAAACGATAATCATGCATGCAGTTTTGCTTTGCCCGTTTGTATTAATTTCACTAAAGACTGGAATCCATTCATGCCATTACATACATTTATATTTCTGCCTCAATATGAATCATAAGAGATACTTGTTCATATATATGTTTTTCTTGAATGTTTCCAGTCGAACTCGACTTCATTTTCTAATCTAAACCTAGGCCGAACCTTGACTATAATCATAGTTCTTGCTTTAGGCATAGCTAGAACTTGAAAAATGAAGATCAAGCGTAAACTGCTCATGATTGTGAAATATTTTTAATTGCTCATTTCCGTTACATATTAGACTCTTCTACAAAAGACTCCAAATAGTTGTTTAATATTTGCAACAATAATTCGTCTAATTCACATACAAGGCCAAATATGTTTATTGCATTGATTTTAATAGTAACATATACTTTTAAATTAAAAACATTAATAACAATTTGATGGGGAAAAACGGGAAAAGGTTTTATATATTCTTTTATGTATCTCGATGAGAGGTTTATTCGTCTGTCGACATGTCAGTAAATTTACCTTAATTTTTTGTAGATTCATCACGTCTCATTTGAAATAATATTTTCAGATGTTTGCTTGTCGCAATATTTGATACTTTTGTGAGTCCAGTATGACGTATACACCGAATGACTAATCAGCATATATGATACTTTTCTATAGAATGTGCCACAGTTGTTATATTGGCGAAAGGTCATACTACCAAATATTATATTTTCAGAAAATATTACTAGGAACATAATATTTTTTCATTAAAACAATATTAATGTATAACTTAAAATAAGCATTGGCTTGAAACAGCTGTAAACAAATACAACACATTTTGTACGATCTTTATAAAAAACGTTATAAAAGTAAACTACATTTTAATTAACTCATACACACACACACACACACACATACATATATATATATATATATATATATATATATATATATATATATATATATTGATTGAGATTGTCGGACTGACTTCCTCATCTTGGTTGTTATTGTCACAACGTTTCGGCAGTTTTACCCTCCGGCCTTTGTCAGGTGTTTTGTATCGAACTGGGGAACCGTTTGTTAGGAGTCTCGAACCCAACCCTTTATTATTTTTACGGGTGGAAACACCTCATCTCAAAAATACAGACAATTAATATATATATATATATATATATATATATATATATATATATATATATATATATATATAATATAGATTTTTTCCTAACGTTCATAAGTGTGACCTGACATAGAATTTTTATGTTGTGGACATTTACGACTCTTTTTATACAAAACAAACTAAAATATGCAAAATTTCTAAAAAATATTCGAAGAAACAATATGAAAGAAGAAGCATCCAATGGATTAACGAAAAAAAAAAAGAAAATAATAAAAAGAAATAAATGAACAGAAAATAGGAAAAATAAATAAAAACTAAAAAAAAGACTAAAAAATAAATAAAGTAAGAGAGAATGTATTAAAGAAAACGTATGTCTTTAAAGAAAGGATAAATGAATCAAAGAAAGAAGCCGTGAAATCGAGAGAATAAAGAAATATAACGAAAGAAGTAGAATAGAAGAGCAATGCGAAAAAATAGAGAAATATAAAATAAAGAAAGATCGGCATCAGAAAGTTTGGCGCACTTGTCCTGTGTTGTTGACAACAATCAACCCCTCGAGTTCGGGTTAGCCTGGTCGATTATGGTGTTACACTCAGCTGGTTATATCCTAAAACGATAAGAATCGATGTCACATTTAATTCACTCATGTGAAAAAGTTAAAACCGAAAGAACAGGCAATTTTAATAATAAACTGTAAAAAGAGAATTTGTATATCCTCTATAAGATTATTTTCAACTTCAAACTGTGAATACTTGACAAAATAGAATGTTCTCTTAACTAACATAAATAGTTAGTAAAATTCATTATTTTTTTCATTTACAAGACCCTTGGATTTTCTACAGTCGTCTTTATCATTATTGTATAATGAGTCACCAATTATAAAAGCGAAAAGTTATTTGAAGATAAAATTTAAGGAGATGATATCATGCAGTCGACTTTTTCTAACATATAACATCTGCAAACTATCAGTTTTTAACTAAATAAGTATACATTTTAAGTAGATCAGACAAAATTCTATTTTGTTTTTATACATTTTTTAAACTTATGTAATGAATATGTTTGGCTTATTTAAGCCACAAAAAGAACATTGGAAAGATGTTGAAAAATACACCGAAAGTCTAACGCTTAAGCGTATTACCATCTACGACTACGAGAACCTGTTGAAGCGATATACTAGATTGTATTATTCGATTGCTATAGTCAGGACCACTCAGTTACTACGAAACAAATATATCTCTTTTCAAGTCATATTATAGTCATTAGTTTTAAAGCCAGTAGAATCAAAATTTTTGTTTGCCATTTATATTCGACTGTAGTGTCTGTGCTGATCTGAATTAGAATACATACCCTATATTTAAGTGTAAGTAGCATAATATCTTGATTAAAATGTCGATAAGAAAATATAAATATGGTAAAGAAAACTGCTGTGTTCATAGAATAAATGATACTCAACGTGGAACAGGTAATATTTTAATTGATTATATAAAGAATACTGAAAAAGTAAAAGTATTAAAAGATTGTAAAAAAAGAGTAAAGAAAAGGAATGCATCACATATGTTAGAGTAAGCAGAGGAATAGAAGATTATACTAGAATTTAACGATTTAGGACTACTATGTCTGTGAAAGATTAACAAGATGCTGGTGTACGTTACAATTAAACTTCTGTATATCATTACAGTCAAGAAATCAGGAAGCAGGAAAGAAAATTTCGAAGTCTATCATGTCGAGGGAAGAAACAATTAGAGTAGAAAGTTTTCATACAATTAGGCACTTCAGCAGTGAAAGGGGTGACATTTTTGGTTAGGGTGTTTATAGGGTATATATACGTCGATGAGGCACAAATGCAACGAGTTCATCAGAGCTCATTTCATTAAAATATTTATAAAACAAGGACAGAGATGCAACATTGCGAAGATGGGACAGGGTTGGAACTTATTTGACAAATTGAGACCTATGTGATTGAAAACTCTTTTTTGGACGATATCCAAAAGGGAGAAGCTTGTAGCAGGTGCATCAGCTCGCATGTGGCAACAATACTCGATGCATAGGTGAATGGTGGCCTTGTAGAGGTACAAGATGCTCTCAGGTGTGAGTAATCTTCTAGCTTGATATAAGGAACGCTTCTTTTTTGCAGTAACCTTCGCAATGTCATCAATGTTTTTGTCCCAGTTTATATTGCCTATTATTCTAGAACTAAAACTGCGCTTCAGAATAAGGCATAATTATAAGAACGTCTAAAGGGTTACTGTGCGGTACGCATAGAAAGCTGTTATTCTTTGGCAAGTGATCCGATTATTAGCGGATGTCTTTGCTGAAGATTACAGTTCTTTCCCTTCTCTCCCCCAAGGTAGCGTGTGTTGTGAAGATTACTTAATAAGTCATTTTAGAGTACTCTGATAATTAAAATATTAAAGAACAGTTAGTAATTAAGCACCTATATTATTGGCGCTTTCCTTATTATAACAAAAGAGAAATACAGCGACGCCTTTTTGCTATTTCTTCATTACTACTACAAAAACGGCCAACCAACTATAGAATAAAAAGACAGACAAAAACTTAATTACCAGTTGAGTTACCTATGTACAACCTGTCAACGATCGAGAATTGCGGTTTTATTTCAATTATATGATCACAAGCGGCGTGTTGCGGTCAAAATAACCCCCTCAATCAAATGTTACCAATGGCTTGTTAGTGCCTTGTAAGGTTATATTACAAAAGTTTGCGTCCAATGGTCAAGGAAAAATAGCACAAACGCAAATATCAAGTCAAATGTTATATTTGTGGTAAAACGTAACACAGGGAGAATATTTTATATAGCACTTGTTCTGACTCACTCAGTCACTCACACTTTTCTAAAAATCCATTTTATGTGATGCTGTGTGGAACACTGGCGTATTTTAACTTTGGATTTTTTATGTCACTTCATGAATCCTCATTCGTCAGTTGTTCTGCTCGATGGTTAAGGAAAAAAACATATGGAATCGGATATCAATGTAAATGTAATATTTGTGATGAAACATACTACACAGATAACTGGATACCTGGGATAACTTTTCACTACACTCATTCTAACCCATTCTGTCACTCACACTGTGCCACTCACTCTCGCTCCGAGTTGGTAGTTGTATTCATAAGGTGAATTCGTAGTAAACTCTCTCTAATTCTCCCTCCCAAGCATTTTAGTCTGTAAAAGAGTTTGTCATATCTCTTTAATATCTTTTTTTAGATTATTTGTTATAGGCTCGGAAACGTAGATTATCTCGATGAGTTCTTTCACAACATCCTTTGTGTATATAGGATCCACTTCATGGTGTTTTTTTAATGAGTTATTCTGTCTATTATGGGCATGTCTTAGTTTTTGGATTCACAAACTCGCCTATTCTTCTAATGATGTCGCCCTACGCCAAGTACGGCATACTCTTTTGAAATTTTAAAAATATTGCTTACCTGGGTGAAATTGTTTTTTTCGACCTTACGAGTTTTTGATTGTTTGAGAACTGGGAGACGATTTATTCGTTATTGTTTCTTTTGTTACCTTCTTCTTAGTTTCCGTGGCAGATTCTTTGTGTATCTTCGGTACAATTGGAATCAGATATGAAACTGATCTTCTTTAGCGAATCCGACAGAATATAAGTTTTCAGTGAAGTACATTGTGATAGTAATGTCAAAGTCTTCATGGCATCCGAATTCGTATTTTTTATCTGTTGGTAAAAATATTGATTCTTTGGTTCCAAAATTTAAATCGCTCCATCCAATCAACTAAGATTTGTTTCCTTTGTAATGACATTTATTGTTATGGGTAGCATTAACTTACTATCAAATTTAATTGTCGCCTATTATTTTACGGAATAATCTGTCCTTCGTTTTAGCGTTTTTCTTTTGTTTTTTTTGTTTTTTTCCATGCGTGAAAAAGAATAATTGAAAGAGTTGAACCAGAAAATAGTTGCAGTTTAACTGTTTCTTTTAGACTGCTGACTTCGACATATATCTATAGATTCTCTACGGTTTTTTCATTCAATCTTATTTGCTTGACTGTCTCTATTGCTCATTTTGTTTCCATGGTCCCTGGCTTTTTGGCCATATTTTCCACAATTATTACATGTTTTGTTTTGATGGACACAGTTTGTTTCTCAATGTAATTCCCGCAACTTCGAATGGGTTTGCTATAAATGCCCAATGCCTTAATAGAAAAAAAAATACCTCTATATTTTACATGATACATGTTCAATCATATTTTCCATCGTGTGCGTGCGTTCGTGCGTGCCCACGTGTGTGTGTGCGTGCGTGCTCACGCGCGTGCGCGCGCGTGTGTGTTTTGCCATAACTCCTTGTTTTTATTTTGTTTTTATTATTTTGTATCTTTTGTAAATCCGTCTGGTTAGCAGTGTTAGTACATTGTCATATATACATTATTTATACAATTCTTTTCCCATTGGGAAGTAAAAGTATCGACAGTCCGTTTTATGAACCGAATACAAGCTAAATAACTGTCCTTTTGAAAGGAAACCTAGTATGAATTTAAAGTGTAATTGTATGACTGAAAATAAATTTTGTATTAGAACGATCTCAATGCCTTAGTGTATATGTATATTTGTTCTTTATTTTGAATGTTATTTTAAAATAATTAAATCATTAACTCCAAATAGACATAATTTACAAATCACATTTTACACTCTTTCTTATTAAAATTGAGATCGCCTGCTCAAACCCCGTCTATTTTGCGGTTCTGTTAGCGTGTGTGTCTATAAGCTATGAAATATTTTGCTGTGTTGAAAAGTTATTTGTTCAATACTAAATAATCGATAGTTTCGACAGATTTATTACCCTGGCCCGGTGCCCGTAACAATTTCCCTTCCCGAATGCAAGCCAATATTTTCATATATTAAAAGGAGCAATAAGCAAGTCATCATTTTAATTGACTCCTCAGCTTCCGTCATCTCCAAAGACGCTAAGATTAAACTATACCAAACGCGAACACACACTCACACACACACACAAACACACACACACACACACACATATATATATATATATATATATATATATATATATATAAAGGAGATTAGAACAATATCAATCACATTACTTAATATATATATATGTGTGTGTGTGTGTGTGTGTGTGTGTGTGTGTGTGTGCTTTGGAATATACATATATACGTTTTTCTTCAAATTTAAGATGATTATTTTAAATGTGTAAACCATTTATCTCATTATTGAGTTTATGCTACATTCTTTCGATCGATGTAACCTTCGACCTTCTTTAGAGGATGTAAATCTATGGAATATTATGTCGAATTCAGAAGCTAAAACTATTATTAACTCCACGAAGATAGATTGAACGTATTCTATCAGCTATCATGAGGTATAAATCATCAAAAATATAATATTTGCTAAAATTTAAGTATCTATGGCACTGCAACGTTTTATAATGTAGCTGATATTTGTACTATATATATATATATATATATATATATATATATACATAACACTTTGTACTATAACTATTTGTACTATATATATATATATATATATATATATACATAACACTTAGACACTAATTTAAAACCCTTAACATTTACTGTTTTGGGATCAAATCAAGTTAAAACGTTTGATCCATGTCCAAAGAATCAAAGGACTCTTCAGGCTTCTACGCATATATATATATATATATATATATATATATATATATATATATATATATATATATATATATATATATACATAGTACAAATATCAGCTACATTATAAAACGTTGCAGTGCCATAGATACTTACATTTTTATATAAGTGAAATTGTCTGTGTGTTTATGTGTGTGTATATTTCCATTCCAAATTACAGTGTCAATTTTCAGTCTAGAGACTGGAGATTTGACATAAGGGGTGTCGAGATTTGAAAAAATATTCTAACTGGTTTTTAGCCAGAAATTTTGTTCTTAATAGATCATAGTTCAACAGACTGAACTTTGAAAACTCTACAATGCTCCTTCATCAATTTTGGGTCTAAATACTTGAAATGTTAGATGTTGATTCTTTGGACATGGATCAAACGTTTTAACTTGATTTGATCCCAAAACAATAAATGTTAAGGGTTTAAAATTAGTGTCAAAGTGTTTAAAAATTAGCCCCTTAACCAATTTTTCGTCCAAACATTTGATATTTTTATAAAGCGTATTTAGACACAAGTCAATCGGTTCTTGGTCAGAAAATTTGGCTACCAAGAATCAAGGTTCAAAGGATTTGATCTTTGCGATCTTTAGCAAAATATTTAACAAATGAACATATATATATATATGCGCATAAAATTATGAACAGTACATAGTGTCCGAGACAAACTGGGCTGAACTGCCAGTATATATGAAGAATATTTAATGTCAAAATTTTTGTCGCATTTTTACGAAATATTTTTCTTTTAAGAATGAAGGCTGAAGGCATTACAGAAAACAGAATGCTGAAAGTGAAGATGACCAAAGATTGAAGAAATAGAACTTCCAGAGAAAACGTATGACATCTTACCGTCCAAAACAAAGGGGTTTCGTTTATATATATTATACCGTAAAGAAGTCAGTGCGCGGGGTGTGCAAGAAGTAATGCCCCTGACCAACTTCCAGTTGGCTGATCTTGCTGAATTTTTTCATGTGCTATGATTTATATCTCTACGGGTTATGTGGAAATTACAGCTCTGAACTAGTAGTGGTTTCTGTTTTACAGGTGTTTGAAATGAGTCAGGTGTGAAATTAAGCCTGTTGAATGTCGAGCAGTGATCCGGTTTTTGTACTTTAAAGGAAGCACACTACAGGAGACTTTTGATGAAATGAAAGAAACTGATAGTGATAATGCCTCATCTTATGACCTTATAGAACGCTGGCATCGTGAATTCAAACATGGCCGGAAGCCTTTGAAAACAGCTTCCAGACCTGCTCGCCCCCCCTTCTGTCATTGATGAGTCATCTGTCCGTCAAGTTGAGGCTGCCATTTTGGCGCATTAGTATTCGCCAAATAGCCCAAGATGTCAAGATTGGTACAGGGTCTGTGAAAACTATCATTCATAACCATTTGCATATGCATAAGGTGTCTGTCAGATGGATTCCCAGGTTGCTCACACCATTCCAGAAGCGAGAACGCGTCGAGTGCTCGAGGATGAATTGGAGATGTGCCAAGAAGATGAGTTAAATTTTTTTCAAAAGACTGATTGCACAGGATGAAACCTGGGTCTATCCCTATGATCCAGAGACCAAAGCCCAGTCAATGCAGTGGAAGCACTTGGACTCACCACCTCCAAAGAAGGCAAGGGTGCAGCCCTCCGCTGGCAAGGTCATGCTCACAGTCTTCTGGGACCAGGACGAAGTAGTGATGACAGATTTCCTAGCAAAGGGTACCACAATTACAGGAGTATATTATGCCTCACTTTTGCGGAAATTAAAAGAAGCTATCAAAATCAAGAGGCGGGGCAAGATCAGCAAAGGTACCCTCCTCCTGCAGGACAATGCTCCGGTCCACAACTCGCATGTCGCCATATTAGAAGCACGGGCGTGTGGTTATTAAATCCTTCCTCATCCTCCCTACTCTCCTGACCTTGCACACGCTGGCTTTCACCTCTTTCCAGCCATATAGTTGTTTTTAAGGAAAGCGTTTCCCAGATGATGCAGCCTTGATTTCTGAAGCCACGTCGTTGTTGGGGGACCAAGCTGGGGTGTTCTACAAAAACGGTGTCCAGAGCTGCATCAAACGATGGGAGGAATGCATAACTCTGGGTGGTTCCTATGTAGAGAAAGACTAATAACTAATAACTAATAAGTTTCGTTGATCCACTACTATGGGCTGTGAGTCAGGAGTATTACTTATTGCACGCCTCATTTGTCAACCAAACTTTTGTTTCACACATACGAAACCACGGAAGAAGAAACAACTGTTAGAATACGAAACCATCTAAGGAGCCAGTAACTTTTCCCCTTTCTGTTTTAAATGACGACTAACATGCCTGAAGATGGTCAGAAGCTGCACCGACCGAAACGTTATTATAGATGAGAATGATCGGATCAAAACAAGTAATATATTCAATATTATACTTATTCTATATTATTATTCAATGTTATATTGTTATCTAATTAAATATTTAAAAAAAACTACAAGCTTAATTATGTTAATATTTAAAAATTTTAAATAATTTTAAAGCATTTAACTGCATACATTTCGCGATAGTATTCGGGGAGAATAATTATTATTTATAATACGTGTTATCTATCGTAAATATTAGTTTACTAATGTGTACAACGTGGAGTGAAAAAAATGTCGCCTTAAAGTATACAACGGTACAGCTTCATTTTACAAATTGTTATTGAAAAACTCAATTCAGATAACTTGATTATGTAGTAGAGCTGACATCTAGTCAATTAAACCAGCTTCAACCTCAATTACCTTCGATAGGGGCCCGGAACTGGTAGCATTTCTTCTCTAAATGCGCCGGCGTGAGCACGGCGAATACTCGGTGGATAGTTGCGATTAGCCTGGCTTTGGTGTTGCGGGAAGTTTATGTTCATTGTTTTACCATTTTCCGTTTCTTACACGCATAGCATAATCTTATTTGTAGTTTGCATTTCTTTACTTCACATTCGTTTTATTTTCTTGCTTTTTCAGTTATCATTTGTACCAGATACAATAACAATATTCTCTTTCTCCTTATATATATATATATATATATATATATATATATATATATATATATATATATATTATAACTATATAGTAAGTTATAAAATATATATGGCGTTTAAGCTACACTGAATATTCCGCGTTTCATCCACTCTAGGACTCTTCAGGCTTATGCCTAGAAGCCTGAAGAGTCCTAGAGTGGATGAAACGCGGAATATTCAGTGTAGCTTAATCGCCATATATATTTCATAACTTACTAACTAGCTCTACCTACGTATTGGGTACGTTTGAAGTAAATACTTAAAGTTTACGCATAAATTTATACTTTCGTATATTAATTTTATGTGAGTAAATGAAGTAGTTTATATAGGTATATATATATATATATATATATATATATATATTTATATATATATACCTATATAAACTACTTCATTTACTCACATAAAATTAATATACGTTGTACGATGATGTATATATATATATATATATATATATATATATATATATATATATCATCGTACAACGATTAGATCACTGTCTGACTGACGTAAATGAACATTTAAAATTAAAATGCTTAATTCAACGTTATCTGCCGCGGTTAATTGTAACCGAATTTATACGGTTTTCGCTAATCGAGCAAGAGATGTCTCGTGTTGCGGGGTTCGAATCGTTCGACTGGTGTTAATCGTGACACCCTGCACTGAAGATTTGCGAAAGGATGAAACACTAGTGTCTGTAGGTATTTAATTATTATAGTAAAAAAATAATTATATATATATATATATATATATATATGAATAAAAAAATCAATACGAAAATAAATGATTTTTATATCTTTTCTGTATTTATTTCCTACGTGTAGGAATACAAAAGGTCTTTTGAAAAAAAACAGGAATGTTTCTTTCAAAAGCACATAATTTTTCGATATTCCTCAGTTTGAATGATGCTATATATATATATATATATATATATATATATATATATATATATATATATATATATATATATATATATTTATATATATATATATATATGTGTGTGTGTGTGTGTGTGTGTGTGTGTGCGTGCGTATATATATATAGAGAGAGAGATAGAGAGAGAGAGGGAGGTTGAAGAGAAGAGAAGAGAAAACTATTTGTTATTGATAGGTATGTGTGTGCGCGTGCGTGTGTGTGGATAGAGAGAGAGAGAGAGAGAGAGAGAGAGAGAGAGAGAGAACCTTATTATTATCGAGCACTATTACATAAACAGTAAGGTTTCGCATGATTGACTTATAGGAATAGAAAACTTACCACACGCACACACATACACACCCATATATATATATATATATATATATATATATATATACATATATATGTCGATGTGTGTGTGTGTGTTTGTGTGTTATATGATTCAAGAAGTAATACTACTTGCCATAGAGGGTAGGTCAGTCAAATAGGAAAAGGTCACTATACATTTGAGCAGATGTTGAAATGGATTAACTCGGCTTGGATTTATTGAGCGCATGAAAAGAACTCTCGTCCTTTGGAGGCCTTTACCCACCTCTTCCTTCTCAGTATAATATCTCAGAAGCAACGGAGCGTGCATGAGCACATCTATCAAACATCTAATGTTTGACTCCCGAAGAAATAACAATACGAGAAACGCTCACACTTACACGCACCTCACAGGGTGTCCCTATCCTTACCACGTACCTTCAACATCACACCTCGAACACCCAGAGTGTACACACACACACACCCTAGCACACACTAACGTTAGCTGTTCTTTTTTTTTTTTTTTTCTCGCTGGGAACTTTTAAATTAAGTCAGTTGCTATTGCAAAATAAAGGATTAATTAATTCATCCATGGAGTATTCGCTTTTTTGTCTGTATTTACTTGCCTTCCCATTGGGGGAAACTTAGACACATGCTCAGTTTTAATGCGAGTAAAATTCGCCCCTCCAAATTCGACTTTGTGTTTGCACAAAAAGTAAAATTGTCCAAGTTAAGAAGTATTGTTCCTCTTAGAGCCTGAGATTTTTTGGTTCCTCGACAAAAGGAGGGTGGCCTGTAAATTCACTATTGTCTGTTCGTCTGTCTGTCGGTTCGTCTGTCCGCAGTTTTCTCAATAACTACGCCTTCGAATTTTTTAAAATTTTACACAAAGATTAAACTTGATATGAGTAACAGAACTGTAGTCCCCCTTCTTAGCGATGCCTTTATGGTTAAAATGGCTAAAATGACACTTTTGTGCTTATTAAAAAATTGATGCCTTGGATTTTTATAAAACTTTCTGAAAAGTTGTAATTAACTGATTTCTATATAATTTTGTTTGTCTATACTTTGCGATATCGTCTGGGTGTGCCCCAGGGGCCTTTTAAGGGCTAATAACAACACTCAATTTTTGGAACTGTTTAACCATATTTGTCCAAAATTTTCAATGTATGTCTATGTAGCAACTTTGCATAGTGCTGAACTCAAATTTACATATGTTAAGGATTTGAGGACTTTGGGGACTAAATGGGGGCTCCAATGATAGACTTGGTCATTTCTTTTTTGCATGGTGCAGAATTCATATTTGCATATGTTAAGGCCGAAAACTGCACAATTTGTTAATTTTCACCAGGATTTGACGTACGGAGGACGATGCATGCTTCACTTGTTTTTACTAAGATCAAAGGTAGCATCATTCTTAATTTAATCGTTTAACAAGGCTTGAAGCAAACTAAAGAAAGCAAAAGAGTACTTCAATGTGAGATAAGTATCATATGGTTTGATTATGTCACAGAAAACAGGAATTATCTCCCTTAGTTAGAAACACCGATCATAGTTTTAAAGACTAAGAGTGAAATCGGAGAAGCGGTCGTTACGAGTCTGTCGAAAGTAAATACATGGTCCAGTTCTACTCTCCCCTTATACATATTATCAGTTTTGATGAAATATGTTCTTTTCTCGGTCAAAGCGGGAATACAAGATTTTAGACTTAATAAATATTATTGTTTCAATCTAGAGTATTCCTTTTTGAGAAAGTTTGATTTTTCTAATTTAATTGCGACCTATTTTTATCTTTATTGTAAAAGGGAGTGCTGGAAGTTTGCACTTATTTAAACGCAATGTAAATTTATCTGAAATTTATAAATTAAAACTAAGTAATCAAGCCTATGGGGTGCGTGTGTCTGTGTGTGTGCGTAGTTTTCTTCTTTTCATTGAACCCTTAACAAGATGGATTTTCAGCTATTCCGACCAGCATCATTCCTTCAATTCTTTCGCTATATAACCATCCTCATCACTTCAACAATAATCATAATAAGACATTCATTATCACCAACGACATTAACTAGCAAAACAATTGTTGTTATAATAAGTCTGTCAAATGTTCTTACTAGCACTGTATATAACGAGGTGATTGTAAAGACCATGTAGTGTCAGACATACCTTTACCATTGCCACTAAAGTTTCCATATATATATATATATATATATATATATATATATATATATATATATATATATATATATATGAACGGCAAAAAGAAAAGACCGTTAGGCATTTCTGACTTTGTGGATAAGTAAGTAAATTTTATTTGTACTAAATATGGTTGGGTTTATTTCATGCACGATTTCATATGTGGTATATTGGCTGTATTACTTAGTAGTAAACTATATAACAGATAGAAAAAATATCCTCAAATTTAAATCTCTTATCTGCCCATTCCCTATTTATCATTTCTATCTATATTCTTATTAATCTATCATTCCTATCTAAACCTCTGCTTGTAACTTTCTTGTTTCCACTTTCTTTTCTCTCTTTCGAGCTTATAATGTTTTATTGTTGACGTCATAGTGTAAAGTTATTTTCGCTCCCTTTCTCTCTTTTAATTTCGCTTATATCCACCTTTCTCAAATGTGTCTGTCTTTGTCTCTATATCGCTTCTCCGTACGCGGTTTGTTTATCTTTCATTCAATAATTTGTTTATTTATTTATTCATTCAATTATTTGTTTATTTTCTCTTTTTAATCAATCTACGGGTCTCTCCCGTTTACCATGTATTTTGTTATTTTACTGTATTTTACTTATTAATTTATGTCCATCTCGCTCCTTTTCTACCCCCAATTTCCATTTATTTTTATATTCCGCCCTCCCCCTCTCTCTCTCCCTCTCTCTTTTTATATGTATGAGTGTGTGTGAGCGTAGGTATGTGCGTGTGTGTTCCCCTCTCCGAATGTATACGGACATCGAAGTATATCATACTCAAAAATAGAAAAACAAAATTATTTTAATTTTCCGAAATATACATGAATAACTTACTATCAGAAAAGGTTTTCCGGTTGCCATCATAGCTTGCACAGGGTTTTCCTTAATTAACGAAAGGATCCTCCTAGTACACAAAAGAGTTTATAAATTAAGAGTACTTGTTTACAGTGTAAAATAGACTACAACTGATTCTGTACTAAGTCACTGTATGGAGGAATGTGATGTTTTCTTTCGGGACATGGTAACTAGAGCAGGCACTCAATGGAGTTTATTATAAACGAACAATTTTCTCGACGTCCATTATATATATATATATATATATATATATATATATATATATATATATATACTAGCTGTACCCTGCCACGCGTTGCTGTGGATCAAATTGGCGCAATGGAAAAAGTTCCAAAATGAGAAAAAGCATGTTTCTTATAGGTTTAATTTTCCATTTTGCATGGGTACACAGTTTTTGTTGTTCCATTTTCTTAGCTGATATAGAGATTTTCCGGTTTGGTGACTCTTGAATACGTAACATAAATTGTCCATGTGCAAAAAACAGTCAGTGTGTAACTGTAAGGCCCACAATTGTAAAGATTGTTCCCTGTGCTTTGTTGATGGTTATTGCAAATGACAATAAAATTGGAAAGTTCAATTTCCTAAAGTGTAATGATGTATCCGATGGAATCATAGGAATGCATGGAATGAAGATATATTCATCTGTGAAAGGTCCTGTTAAGATTGTTGTTTCTATGATATTGTTTGTTAATTTTTTTTTACTGCAAGCTATGTGCCATTGCAAAGGTTGGATTGGTTTATATTTCACAACATGATAATTAGTTCACCAAATTTCAGTTGCAATACATGCGGTGGCATCCCTGGCAAATATAGCTGTTGGAAACCACTTTATCTGCTTTCACAACAGTGTCGATGGATTTATATCTTAATACCTCACTTAGAATTTTACATTGAATAATAGTGTTAACTTCATGGGCATCTTTGTATTGACCTGCAAGAATAGCTCATTCAGTCAAATGGAATTCTTATAATTTGAATATCTGCAAAAACCTTTTAAACTAACTATTCTTTTGATGAAATAAAATTACAGAAATTACAGAAGTTAAAAGTCAAAGAATTTTGCCCTTAACTCTGATCAGCTGGCACTATTTCGTGCCCAATTTCCCACAAGTGATGCAAAAGTTTTTGTGCGGGTCGAACAGTCTGCAACTGGACATCCATATTTTGAGTTAAGTTTAATGTCTTCACATGGAACAAAAAAGTAGAGTATTTGAGGCAAGCATTTATTTCATCTGCTGGTGTTGATTGAAGAATAACAGGTAACATTTGTCTGAAATCTCCTGCAAGCAATATTACTGCATTCCCAAATGGTCTGACATTGCCACGCAAATCTTGCAAGGATCGACCAAGAGCCTCAAGTGATTTTTTGCGTATGATTGTGCATTCATCCTAAACAATAAGTTTGCATTTCTGCAATATTTTTCCCCATATTGGATGTTTTGGAGATGTCTAACATAAGATTTTTGAAAAATTGAATGTTTTAAAGTAGAATAAATAATTCTTCTACTTGGCAGCAAGGTCGCAGGTATTCCTCATGCAGCAAGGGCTAAGGCTATGTCATTTTGTTACCAAATGGCTGCCAAAATCAATTTAATTAGAAAGGTTTTACCAGTTATTTCTGGTGCTGTTCAAGGTAGCAGTAATTTCCAAATGACTTCTATTCTCACAGTCAGTAAATTAGGTGACTAAAATAGGATTTATCCATGTTTTGACAATGCCTTATTCACTAGGGATTAGAGATGGACAGATAGAGAGGAAGATATATAGATAGAAAAGAGAAAGTGAGAGGAAAATAGAGAAAGAGAAGGAGATAAAGAGATAAAGGGATTGATAGATAAACAGAGAGAGGGGGAGAGTTAGAAACAGAGAGGGATGAGACAGAGGAAAAGAGAGAGATAGAGGGAGTTAGAGAGAGAAAGGGGCTCAAAGAGAGATGGAGAGAGTGATATAGAGAGAAAGATAGATAGAGAGGGAAAGGAAGAGATGGATAGAGAGGGATATTAAGAGAGGAAGAGAGAGGGGGAGAGAAACAGAAGGTGAACTACACTTCACCGTTTGTTTCCTCGTTCAGTAGAGAAGAAATCTTTCGAGACTGAAGCAATTTTAATGTTTTGTTATTATCCAGAGTACCCCTTTTTTTGGGGGGGGGGCTAGATTTTCCTCACATTAGAAACCGACCGGGTTATCTGTACTTTCACTTAACAAATTAATAAAAGAAAAACATATTGTAAAATTTGAATTTAACATGAAAATACTATTTTAAAAAATAGCACGATAACATAAGTGCATAAGTGCCACTTTAGGTACTCCTTGAGCGTTGAGTTCCATGGCGACCAGCATAATTATTTAATAGTCGTTCCCTTAGCCCCCCCTAGTCAAGGCTAATGCATGCGCACGTAACATTTTTTTATTTACTGACGTTGGCTTAGTAACTAAACGATTTATTGATAATTTCGTAACCCTTAAACGCATGCCGGAAGATTTAAATTGGTTCATTATTGTTGTAATGAAAAAAAAAAATCATTCAACACAAAACCAAAAACACATTAATGATAAATGATTTATTATTCTATTCATTGAAATTTACTAATTTTTAAATAAAAAAGTAATAAAAAAGTTAATAAAAAATTAATTGCTTATATGCGCATAAAAACTTGTTTTTCTTTTTGTTTATTTTTTTTTAGATTAGGTCCATCTTATAATCACCCCCACCCTCTTAATCTTAAGAACAGCTTCCGGAATAAACACCACTTTTGGAGGGGGGGGGGCTATTTGCAAAATTTAACTGATATTTGTTGTCAGCATACCCACCCGAAAATACTATTTAAAAAAAGGAGGGGTTCAGTGCCCGTGGCAGAGAAGTAGATTTATTTATCAATAAAAGTTGCGGAGAAGTAAATTTATTTATATATAAAAGTCGTCATTTAAAAAAGAAAATCGTGGAGGTGGACCTGAATGTAAATATTTACCCAAAAACTTTTCCCGAAGTTTATTACAAAAACGTTTTGTTTTTGCACTATTCAACAATGTGTTCATCCGCGCATGTAAATTAAAAAATATTTGTAAAAGTGAGAAGTTATCCGTAAATGATTTAGTTTTATTTATTCATTTATTTAATTTTTTTACATTAGGTCCACCTCAACAAATGTTAAGAACGGCTTTCAGAATAAACACCCTCAACCTCTCCATGTTAACAACGGATTTCGAAATAAACACCATTTGGGGGGATATTTAAAAAAAAGTCGATAAAAGTCGTCATTTAAAAAGAAATTTAAAATCAAATGTTTGTAAAAGTGAGAAATTATTAATAAATGTATAGTAACATTTTTCGGTGCTACTGCAGAGAGTGATCCGCGCTATTTTTTAAATCGTATTTCCACGTTTAATTAAAGTTTTATGATATGTTTTTTTTTAATTCAATTGCAAGGTTAAAGTACAGAATGGATTTTTAAATAATAACGTTATTATTTCAGCACGGATCACTCTCTGCATGAGTACCCATTTTTCTCTTAATAATCATAAAAAGTAAAACTTTTTTCAAAATAAATAAATGAATAAATGTTTGTAAATGTGACAAATAATCGTTTAGTTACGGCAACGTCAGTAAATAAAATATGTTACGTGCGGGGTGGGGTGAGGGACTAAGGAAGCGACTATTATTTTTTTTCTGCTGGTCGCCATGGAACTCAACGCCAAAGGAGTACCAAAATGTAATTTTTTGTCAAATAAATAAATTTCAAGCAATTTTTGCAATAAATTATTGATAGCAACTTCGTTAATTTTACGACTCGCCCAGCATATAATAAACACCCTAACTTCCCCATGTTAAAACGGCTTTCGGAATGAACAACCCCAACCTCCCCATATTAAGAACGGCTTTCGAGGTTTATGGAAGGGCGTTTTTTTAACATGGGGAGGTTAGGGTGTTTATAATACGTTGAGGCATGTCGCAAAAATGAAACAGTTTAGAAAAAGTTAAAACAAACTTTTTTATGTAAACAATGCCGTGAAAAGAAACTAAACAATTAAAACGTAATGTTTCACGAGTGAAAAAAGGAATTTAAAATTAAAAAATTGGTAAGTACATAAATGAATTTAAATTTTTAAAATATGGGATTATTTTGTGTGTGTATGTGTGTGCTAATGCAGAGAGTGATCCGCGCTATTTTTTTTAAATCGTATTTACACGTTTAATTAAAGTTTTATGATATATTTTTATTCAATTGTAAGGTTAAAGTACAGAATAGGTACAAAACACCCTCCCTTCCCCATGTTAAGAATGGCTTTTTAAATAATGACGTTATTATTTCAGCACGGATCACTCTCTGCATGAGTAAGTTTGTTTTTTTTTTTGCTTATCTGGTAATTCGAGAGTAGTTGAAACGGAAGTTACCAGAAATAAAACCGGGCAAGTCTCGCAGAAATGATTTCGAAAAATATTATATTTTATTTAATATTTTAATAATTCGCGAGGTAAATTTATTTTAATGACATAAAACCATCCCTCGACTCTAAAGATGGGTTGTCTGAAAATTTCAAATAAATTGGTAACGTAGAAATATGGTTTTATTCAATTTTTACGAACCAAATTTACATTATATATATATATATATATAATTAAACATGTTCTAACGTTGCATTCTATCCGAATGTAAGTAACTTTGCATTCTATTCTAATAATAACGAGCTATAGAAATGTATAATATGCATTCAATGCTGATCCAGACTTACAAAGAATTCGAATTAAATTTTCATGACGTTAACTCTTCGCCAGTTCAACATGAGTATATACTTTTTGTGATATATATTTCTACCATGATGTTCAATAATGGTTTACTTTGGTTGGAGTATGAATATTACGTAAAAGAATTATTATTTATTATATTTTTCTTATTATAAAACTAGATCTCAACGACCTCCCTAACCACATACTTAAATCATTCGTTGACATCTATGCTGATGACATGACACGACCATCTACGGCAACACATCAAAGGCTGTAAATGACAAAGTTCTCTCTGATTCTCTCTCCTCTGATCTCGAGCGCGTGGTTCAGTGGGGGAAGATGCATCCAAAACCAAACTCCTATCCTTACATCATCAACGCTCTGATCCCCATCTGGCATCAATTGTGATGGATAGCTCTCGTCTGAGTGAGGCCCCGTGTTTTGACAAGCTTCTGGGTTTGACCTTTACTCCTGATCTGAAATGGAACACGTACATCAAGTCTGTTGCCATGGTCGCTGGAAAGATGGTGGGGTCCTTCTACCGCTCCAGAAGATATCTCACTACTGATGCAATTCTCTATCTATATAAAAGCCAAGTACGTCCAAGAATGGAATACTGCTGCCATATCTGGGCAGGAGCTGTTAAAAACAGCCTATCCTGCCTTGACAGAGTAAAAAATAGACTTCGTGGCTTAGTGGTGGATGCCCTTTTCTCTCTCCCACAGAAGAGACGTTGCGAGCCTATCCTTGTTTTATCGTTATTTCCATGGCAGGTGCTCATCTGAACTCCAATCTCTCGTCCCCCCTCACCAATCTTTCACGAAAAACACCCGTCTAGCTGAATCCACTGTGAAAAATTTCCCCCATTCTATGTCTGTGCCTAAATCAAAACGGGGATTCCATGAACAAAGCTTCTTTCTTAGAACTGCACGCCTGTGGAACTCTGTTCCGTCTGCCTGCTTCCCACCAGACTGCAACTTGGATGCCTTCAAGTCCAATGTCAACAAATTCCTAATGAACCACCCCCTTAAGTAAACACTTCAGCAAATCTCTACATAAACGTAATGTACTTGCAATAACCCTCATCCCTGAGTGGCTTCCGGGCCTTGATATGTGGTGAACACTGTGTAAAAAAAAATATTAAGCCATTTAATGCATGATCTTGTCAAATCGAAAAATAGATTCACTATATTCGAATCACGAAAAATTAATATCTAATATATATATATATATATATATATATATATATATATATATATATATATCCTTTTGACGGATTGATTGTTGCTATTTCTTCTGATGAGTTAAGGGCATAATAGATGCACTGATTGATATAATAATTAAGTGATTGATTTTGTGCTACGAAACAGATACTCTCAAGAAGTGTAAATGGCAACTGAATTAAAAGAGATAAATTATAAATGTTCAACTTTAGAATATAGATTTTTGTCATTTATTCACTATATATATATATATATATATATATATATATATATATATATATACGTGTGTTTGCGTGAATACGCCTATACATATAAATTAATACACATACATATATAAACATATTTGCATATTTATATATGTATATATATATGTATATAGACATATATATATACACACCCACAAAGTGAGCTTGTTAGCGTATGCATGTGTGAAACAGTCACTACCAAACTACTCTATCAATATTTGGTCAATGACTTGTGATTTAATAAATGAGATATTCCGACCTGTGGAACAAATTCGAATATTTTTAAGCCAGAAAAAGCTGATAAAGCGTCAACTTTTTAATTTGAAGTTGATCGGCGAAAGTTTTTACTAATGTATATATGTACGCATGCGTAAATATATATTTATACGTTTAAGTATGTAATTTGTTTTATAAACACTTAGATTAGCGCAGACGGCTGGCAATAAGGCTGGAGAGCTAAATGTTTAGGTTTGATTCCGGCTTATGTCACTTAATCATATTATTTTAACTATTGGAATAGCTTAATTATAATAATGAATAGCGAATTGGCTCTATCTTTACAATATACTACGTTTTCTTGTTACTTTATTAGTAGGTTACGCTTTGCACGCCCTCAAATAAAATTTTCGACACAAAACATCTTTTAAAATGTACGATACGTGGATTTGCGAAATTTGGCTTGACGAAATCGATCTGCTAATCGTTAGTAAGATTATGCAACTGGCTTTTTTTTCACATATCATTATTGTTATCTATGTTATCATTGTTTTAATGGATATAAAAAAAAAATTCGTTGTAACTTCGACGCGCAATTGTTCTTCACCGAAGAAAGAAGTAAGCGAAACTTTATGTAAAAAGGGGATATTCCAAAGAAACAAAACAAAATTAAACGAAGAACATTATCTGCCAAGAGGTGCTGGACCGAAGGAGTAAATTGACGATTTCTCTTACAATGTGAATTTATTTGTATTAAACGCTATAGCAAAACGTGACTTTCCGATTTTCCAAATTCTTTTTAAATAATGGCGTTAATGTTTAAATTCCAAGGTCAAGTATCATGGTTCAATTGTGCTCTTAACAGAACATGTATTCGGAACGCGCTCTTGTCTAATCAACGTTGATTTTATACGTTAACAGTTCTGTATGTGTCCTGATAAAACGTTTCAAATGCATTTTGATTTAAAGTTCTATGAGGGCGTGAGATTTTTAATAAGATATTTTCGATTATTGATTTTCAGTCTTATCTCAAGCAAAGATAACATACTCCCAGACACAAAAAATGCATCCGTGTGAAATTTTAAAGAGTCTGCCTAGCCGGTTCGGAATCCATAAAGAACGAACTCAGATACCCACAGACACACAGAGACAAGTGCATTTTATATATAAGTAAAGATTACTCTTATCTGCAACGCCGAAAAAAAAACTATGTAAAACATCAATATCTTTGAGGTTAAATTGAAATTGAAATTTAATGTAATCTCAAATCCCTCATTCGTCTGCACGCATATTTTGATTGTGTTCGTTCCACACTTTTTTAACGAACATCCAAGTGATTTCATATGTCCAACGAACAGGCGAGAACGCAACCACTCAACCCACGCATACAGCATACAATAAAACATCGGCGTCTTACAATCTATATATTATTTCTCAGTCTATGGATTTTTCTTCTCTTCTGTCTCCAAATATGAGAAATATATTTCGCTCGTCTTCTGTCTCCAAATATGAGAAATATATTTGGAGACAGAAGACGAGCGAATGTAGAATACACGCAATTGAAAGAATTAGAGATGTATACTAAAGCGAAAAATAGGTAAGTTAATACTTCCGCTCTACACGCCGGAATATTAAAAGGACAAAAAAAGAAGCACCACACGACGCAAAAAAATCATGCAAAAACAAAATCCGTTTTGTTGAAATCGACAGAGTCACAGAAAGGAATGTGCATAAAAAAGAACAAGCGCTGTAAATGCCTCCGAAGACTGACAGAAGTTTAATCGATAAGTGAAGAAAACAAAAAATCAGACACAAGATGTTTTTCTTCTAAGTCTAAAGCTCTCTCTCGCTTTCTTTCTGTCTCTCTCTCTCTCTCTCTCTCTCTCTCTCTCTCTCTATCTCTCTCTATCTATCTATCTATATATATATTTAAAAATATATGTGTTTGTTTGTCTGTGTGTGTGCGTGTATAGGTTGTTTACTATACAAACATTGGTTACATATGTGCATATATGTTTCAGTGGAATACTAATTCTAATATATATATATATATATATATATATATATATATATATATATATATCATTCTAACACTACGGTGTTTGAATATATAGTTAACGGGCAGTTTTAGTCATTTAGAACTGATTTGAAGGTTCACCGCTCACTCATTTTGCGACCAAATTTCAAACAATTATTACAGTTTATAGATCACCTTCTCAGCTATATTATGAAAATAAATTCAATTTTCGTTCAGTAAAACAGAAGTTATGATGAATTTTCTGGTGTTCAAAATCGTACAAATATGTAAGGAGATGAGCGATGCTTTTTATGATTGGTTTCCATAGCGACTAGAGTAATAGTAGACTAGACTAATTCTCTGCTGTCGCTAAAGGGAAGTAACAAGTGAAACAGAGAGAATGAACACATGAAATGGTGAGTATTGGGGGGGGGTAATGAAAGCAGTCGAATGCCGTACATTGTTATAACATGCGTTTATGCGGGCAAAATATAAAAGTGAAATTAAACAAAGAATAAGTAAATGTACTAGAAGGCTGAAAAACTCATGGATTACAATAGAAAAATGCGAGCATGAACAGTAATATTGTTAAGCTTAAACGTGTAAAAGTAAAGGACTAGTTGTTAAAACTGAAAAAGAAAAATACAAGATATTCTAGTAAAAAATTTAATAAATTTATAAGTTAAAATATTGCAGCATTACCAATTTCTTTTTAATTTAATTTATAAGATTATATAATCAGTTTCTTATGCTACAATATTTTAATTTATTACATTTATTATATTTATTACTAGAATATCTTCTCTTTTTCTATTCCAATTTTATCTACTAGTCCTTTACTTTTCCATGTTTAAGTTCCATATTACTTTTCATGTTCACATTTTTCTATTGTGCGATATATATATATATATATATATATATATATATATATATATATATATTTAAATAAGGGAGTAGTCACCAACAATGTGTATTTTTTAACATTATTTTATTATTCCGTATCTTGGTTTTTCATTGAGAATTATGTTTGGATCATTGTAATAATGTTTTTAAGTCATTGAAATCGTTTACGTACGTTTCAGACGATCTGATGCGTCCTCGTCAGAAATTATTTTCAAATGTCAGACCGTCTGAAACGTACGTAAACGATTTCAATGACTTAAAAACATTATTACAATGATCCAAACATAATTCTCAATGAAAAACCAAGATACGGAATAATAAAATAATGTTAAAAAATACATATTCTTGGTGACTACTCCCTTATTTAAATATACATCTTTCTTTCGTTGGAATTTATTAACCCATTTTATATAAATATATATATATATATATATATATATATATATATATATATATATATATGAAATAAAATGGAGGTGGAAGGACCTGGATACTCAACGTTTCGCCCGATTTATGCGGGCTTCTTCAAAGAGGGATGGTCATAGACGAGAGAGTCGGACGATTGGGGCTATATATAATGATGGAGGAGAGCAACGTGTTTTCCTTATGTAAATTAGACGTCATATATACATATATATATATATATATATATATATATATATATATATATATATATATATACATTTTATGAGAGAAAAAAATAAATTAGAGTAAACTAGTGTAGTGGATTACGTCTAAAAGTTAAAATATCGTAGAGATTAAAAAAAAGTTGTGTTTGGAAATATAGCGGTGATAGATTAAGTAAATAAAATGACACGACATTACGAAAGAATTTCTTTTTTTTTTTAATTAGAAATAATTGAATTGGGATAAAATAACGTAGTAACTTAAAAGATGGTGTCTAAAAATAAGAATATGAGGTGATAAAATGGAGTCTAAAAATAGATAATGGCAAAATAAAATACAGTAAATAAGTAAAATAAAAATAATAAAATTAAGTGAAATTACGATTTTTTTATCGCGTTTAACCGGTGTCTAAGTTGTTCTCTTTAATAATTATTTTCGACAGAAAGGGACCATCCCTCTTGAAGAAGCCCACATAAATCGGGCGAAACGTTGAGTATCCAGGTCCTTCCACCTCCATTTTATTTCATATCGTCGAATTTAATCCAGCTCAACAATCATATATATATATATATATATGTGTGTGTGTGTGTGTGTGTGTGTGTGTGTGTGTGTTTGCCTTTGACTTTACATTTTTACCTTATTCTGAAAACAATGTTTGATACTAATAAAACTGGACTATTTCTCGATTTATTTATATATTTATGCGTTGATTAATAACATAGCTCTGCAGAGTATTGAGCACTTATAAAAAATATTCGTTGTAAGTTTATTTCTTCAATACATTTGAACGTTTTCAGTTACAAGAATTCAATATTGACAAAATCGTTTCTTAAATTTGTCAATTTTCAAATCCTATTCCAATATCTTCGCATCGATCACGTGATCTATTTTTCATATCGATCGACTGAATCTCCAAGCCTATTATAAAACCTGTGGACTTCTTTCCAGCGAGGAGGTTTCATCGATTCAGCCATTACCACGCACGGAAAAAAATTGGAAATTATATGGAGAGTCACGTCTGGAAAATTGACATTAGCCGTAACTTATTTTAATTCTAGACACCATGTTTATTTTGCTTTGGTTTTGCTTTTGGCGTTTTAAAAATTTAGATGAGTCCACGTATCTCTATCGAGTCCGTTGGACATTTTGGGTTGTCACACTTCCGTTCCTTGTTTAAGTTGCGTCGAAACATATTGGAAGGAAGCTTTGTTTGTCAATCAGTCACGATTCTGAGTGAAAGAAAATTCTCATTCGTCTGTCACGTTTAAGATTTAAATAATATTCTTGTTGGCTGGTAGCGCTTACGGTTTAAATAATATTTTTTATGTTTTAACGTATCTCTTTAATTGGTTTTGTACACTCGTCGGTTGGTTTTTCGTTCCGTCACGCTATAATTTTATTTTAAACGTCACTTATAGCTTTAAACGCATAGATGTGACCAGCATATCTTATAGTAAACGTGCCCAAGCATATTTGTAAGTGGCAAGTATCTGTCACTCCGTTTGTCACTCTCCTGTCTTAAATGGTATTTTCATCAATCTTTTCTTTACAAGATCTCTCTCACACTTTTTCATCGTCGTCGTCTTTGTAATTCGTGTATTGCTCTTTATTTTACACGGTTAGCCTTTATTTGATCACTTTTTTCTTTCTCTGCTGCTTTGTTTATAAAGAGGATGTTATCGTTATAATAAGATTGTATTTTTCTCTCGCGGTAGTTTAAACTAGTATATTTAGTCGGTCACATTTAATTGTAAAATAGCATGTTGCATTATTTATCACACTTAATTAAAAAAAAATTAAAAATTATAATTCTTGTAAGGATTAAGTAATAAATATCTATTTATTCCCAAGCTAAAGTTTCAAATATCATATTTTGTTTGTCACGATTAATTGTGTAATAATAAATTGTTTTGTCAGAAACGCTTAAGTTTCAAATAGTATTCAAATAGTATTCAAATAGTATATAATTTTGTCTCTTTGAAATATTATATTTTATTATTTTTTTTGCCACGCTAATGTTTAAAATAACATATAACGTCGTCTCTTATGCTTGATTTTTAAATATAATGTTATTTTGATTGAACGTTGACGTTATTAATACATTTTCATTTTAATTGAAACGCTGAAGTTTTAAAGATCACATAATATTGTCCGTCACGGTTGCGTTTTAAATATTATGTATTTTTCTGTCGCACTAATTTTTAAACATTTTGTCGTTTGTCTGTCACAATTTAGTTTGATGTGGCATATTATTTTATTCCACGGTTTGGTTTGAAATAGCATTCCTAAAACGTTGACATGTGAAACAATATTTAGACGTCTACTGTCGCATACTTAAGATTTATGTATGAAAAATCATGTCCATCGATAACCGCACTGATTGAACGGACATATCTAATAAAAAAAAAAGAAAGACGTTTTCATTTTAATGTGATCATTCATTCGAAATGAGATGGGGTGGATGGTTCCTTATTTATTTTATACAAAAGCTTCCGTTTAATATCTATTTAAATATTAGCAATATTATGGGGGTGGAGTGTTCAGACACTTAAAATCACTTTCAGTGCAGACGAATTAATTATGTCGTTTATGTTTTTATTTAAATACTCTATTATTCCGCGATACATGTCTTCGTTGGCTTTAATTTTTCCCCTAATCGAAGTAGCAAATTTATATGCATTCCTCGTAGACAAATGTTTAATGGTTTTCTAATTACACTTGCAAAAAGATCCGACGTTGTTCTACATATAATATTTGCTCCGGCTATTGCCTACTTCGCCGCACCTCGTAATACATAATAAGTCATTAGAGTCTTCATTGTTCCGACCCAAACTTTTCTCGGAATAAGATTTAAAACGGTTTTAATCGTGGAGGCGATCCAATACGGTATTTTCTTTTATTTCGGAATCAGTTTATAGTCGGTTATGTCATGCATTCAATGTTTGTGACTCTTCTTTTATCTGTCTACAGTTCTTCTTTATGCAGCAGTTTAACTGACTTCATATCTAGATTTGCTAAGAATAGTGCATGAGTAAACACAGCACATACATTATAATATTGTTCAAATGTTTTATTTTTTGTACACTTCGATTTTAGACATCGATAAAAGTATGTAATCAGCATTGTTTGGATGAGATGGAAATAAATTGCACAGAGCTCAAACAACATATATTTTCAGAACTATAAATTCAACTTCTAAAAATGTTATGGCTTACAATAAGCCACAAAGAAAACAGAACAACGGGATGGAGTTTAAACAATGTATTGCTGGAACAACAACGTAAAAAGGTTACAACTGAAAAGAGTAGTAAACGTCACCGAGCAGGTGAGGGTCGCTATGGTGTTTAATCCACACCTGGGATCAGAAGGTCTCTAGTTTATATAATGGATAGAACAGCCCATTTGGAGGGTGATTCCCCCACAATACCCCCTCCCAAGCTGATTTGCACGGTTGTGAAAATCAGTATTTCTGCCTTTTGGGGAAGGCAACCAAGGAGCCTGTGCGCTTCCTCTTTCTGTCGGAGCGTCTCCGTTCTGACATCCCTTTTGGAGGGTCTTTGTCAAAACAGTCATACACAGTTTCAATCGCCTCACTGCCGTCCTGCGGTGGTTCTTCTTGATCCTCATAGAAGCGTTTCCTGATTTCTCTTATGTTGGAACTTGGGGCCCTGAATGATGTATGTAACATGGCCGATTCTTCGTAAGATCGTGCCCTGTTCCTAAAAAGAAACGTTATTTCTAAAATTTCTAAAATACACGTTATCTCCGCTTCATTGGCATTGTAAGGGTCATGTTGTGTACTATGTGTTTGGGTAGCAGTTTATCAAATACGGATTTTATTTTCCGTCCAAACAAGATTTCTGCTGGCAATCCCGTATCTGGTTTGTTCGGATTTCTCGAGATTCTGTAAACCTGCAGAACTTTCTGAACGCCCTTTTCTGTCGGTGTAACCTACGCCTTTTGTAATGCCCTTTTAAGCGTATCGACGAAGCGTTCGGCCTGGTCATTGCTTCTGGCGTGGTGCTGGGATGTCGTAATATGTTTGACTTGATACGTCTCGCAGAATTTTCTGAACTCTGTCGAGGTGAACTGTGTAGCGTTGTCGCTAAACAAACAGTCTACAGCCCCAAACCAAGCAAACAATTCTAATAAAAAAATTGTCGTTGTTGCCGTGGTCGTTTTTTTGCATCTTATTACCTCTAGCCATTTAGAGTAAGAGTCATCTACTATCAGGTAGTAAAAATCGTCCACAGGTCCCGCATAATCGATGTGGATCCTCGACCATGATTGTTCAGCCTTGGGCCAAGGTTTATATGTTATCGGTGTTGTTTTTGCAGCCAAAGAACAGCCTTTGCATTTGTTCTCCATGTCGGTAATATCTTGGTCCATAGTTGGCCAATAAACTTCTCATTAGGCTTGTCATTCTGTTTATTCCTGGATGCCCCATGTGAAAATTCCTGAGAATTCTTTTTGAAGAGTTTGGGGGATGACAACCCTTTTACCGTATAACAGTATTTCGTCGCAACCAGAAAAAATGTCTGAACCGGTGTCACCCAGTGCTAATTTCTGCTTCGTGGTTTGAATAAAATTGTCATTTAGGGATTCTGACTTAATTTCCTGAAGGGTGACCGGCAGTTCGCGGATAATATTGTTTATCATGGTTTTTACATCATTATTAATACGTAGTGTCGCAATTACTGAATCTTCAAGAGGTTCCATTATGGCAGGAATCAGTCTCGATAGACCGTCTGCATGGGCTAGTTGTTTGGAGGGCGGAAATTGAATTGTAAATGTACAGTTCAGCAGAATAGTTCCCCATCTTAATTGTCGGTTCGCAGTGAATGTTGGAAGCCCTTTTTTATCCAAAAATGGATATCAACGGCTTATGGTTGGTTTTTACAATAACCGGCAGAATTTTGAAACTGCAAATATAATTCCTAGAGCCTCTTTCTTGATCTGAGAATAATTCTTTTCCGCTGGCAAGAGAGTTCGTGATGCAAAAGCAATAGGCTGCTTCGAGCCATCCGGCATTCGATGGAGCATGCACGCTCCCACACCATATTGACTAGTGTCGCTAGTTACTATTATGTCCAACTGCGGGTTGAACTGCGCTAGGAATAGTTTTGAAGTCAGAATTCTTTTTATTGCTTGGAATGATGTCTGACAATCTTCTGTCCACTCCCAAAGTTTATCCTTTTTCAGCAATTCATTAAATGGTGCGCGCAATTTGTGCATATTTGGGATGAACCGCTGGTAATAATTTGTCAAACCTAAAAACTCTGCAATTATGTTTACTGGTGCCGGCATTTCTTTAATAGCCGTTCCCCTATCTGGGTCTGGTCCTCTGCCATCTTTATCGATTATTTGATCAAGGTATTTAATTGTTTGTAAAAAGAACTTGCATTTATCTGCTTTGATCTTAAATCCATAATCTTGCATTCGACTGAATACTTGTCTGATATGTTTTTCATGTTCCTCCCTGCTTTTGCTCGCTATGATAATGTCATCAAGGTATGTGATTGCGGTGTCCAAGACGGACAGCATAGTATCCATTACTTGCTGAAATATTGCGGGTGCCACCTTGATACTAAATGTGAGTCTTTCGTATCTGTATAAACCCCGATGATTGTTAATACAGAGGAGGTTAGCGCTTTTGTCGTTTACCGGAATCTGTAGATAAGCGTCGCTTAGGTCGATCTTGGAAAAAAATTTGCCGCCATTTAATTTCGTGAACACTTCTTCTGGACAACGTAATGGATAGTGAAAATCTTCTAAGGACCCGTTGAGTCCGCTCGCGAAGTTGGCGCAAACGCGAATTTCCCCAGACCGTTTCTTTACGTAAACTATCGGAGCAGCCCTATCTTCTGTTTTAGCCAGTATACCGATGCTTTCTAATCTGTCTAGTTCCTGGTTTATTTTGTTCAGGGAACCGAACGGGACATTACGTTTTTTTAAGCACCGGTTGTGTGCCAGGTTTCAACTTAAAATCTGCGGCCATGTTTGTATATTTCCCCAGGCTAGGAGTAAATACGTTTGTGAATTCTTTTTTAAAACAAGTTATAAGTTTCTCCATTTCTGCTGGGCAGGTATCTATTTTCTTGCAGAATGTGGATATAGGAAGATCCTATAGACGAAACTCCTCCAGGCTGTCAGAACCGAATAGGTTTTCACTATCTTTTAGCACATACAATCTTAGTTTTTTGTTTTCCCCGTAAAGTGACGTTTGTAATTAATTCACCTTCAAAATGAATTTTTTGTACCATTAACGGCTGTCGCCGTTCTGTCAGTTTTTAACATAGTCCGCTTTCGTAATATTTTCCACATTTTGAAATTTATTATTGAAAGATCTGATTCCCTGTCTAATTGGAATTTAATAGCCTTGCTGAAAATGTTAACGCTACAGTGCGAACTTTTATGACCGACCTTATTGCATAAATGGCATCTTTTTGTTAAAAAATGGGCAATCCCTTACCCAATGCATTCCCCCACATTTGAAACAAGCGCTCGGTGGTTAGTGTCTGTGTGCCATATCGACGGTTTTTTCTTAGTTACTTTTTTATATTCGCGATGCCTGCTTCGATATTGCTTGCATCTTTTTTTTATAATTTCTACTTTTTGACAATCCTCAGTCAATTTTTGAAGTGTTAAGTTCGGTTCATTTTCTAATTTTGTAAGGACTCTGCGCCTGATTTCCGCATCTTTTCCCGAGGTAAACCATTGCGCAAACACAAGACATTTAAAATTTTCTGCTGTTAGCTCAGACAACTTAAAGTCATCACAGTGTTTGTTCATTACACCCACGTAGGTGGCAAAATCGTCATTATCGTCTTTTACAACACCCAAACATCTCCAAGGTTTATGGAAAAGAGACGTTTTCTGCTAGAAAAGTTCTGTTAACAAATTTACCGTCTCATTGAATGATAAATCTGCTGTTTTCCGAGGTAAGATGTAATCCACGAATTTATCATGCTCAGCCGTTTCAAATTTTCGTAATAGAAGCCTGGTTTTCTTTTGATCAGACCAGTTGCTGCAGTCAATATTTAAAAATCTTCATAACACCGAAAATACGCTGCTAATGATCTTATTCTTCCTCGTATTTTAAATTGTCTATCGCGGTCCATATTGTATTCTGAGAAAATGCTGAATTACTTAACGCGTTCGCATTATTCTTAATAATTTCTATAAGTAATTCCTCCGTTCGTATTTTACATTCCGCTAACTGCTTTTGCAATTCCTTTTGCTGTTTCTCGAATTGTCACTGACGCTTTGCGGTATCAATATGCAACTTGGTCAAATGTTCCAACGCTACTTTCAATTCGTCCATTTTGCTTTGTCAGCATTAGCAATTTCAAAACGTTCGCTGAATTTTACAAAACCGTTTTACTCTTTCTTATTTCTTCCTCCAGACAATTAAAAGAACAGGAAAAAACATAAATATATAAAAGTGTCATTCTCTAGAGAAAAACAAAACAATGTATATTTTTCTCCAGAGAAAAAAAAAGGCCCGATTTTAGCAGCGAAAACCACAAGTGACGAATTCTTTTTCCAAAAAGTATAAAAATTTACCTTTGTAAGTCACGACGAACCTTTTTCTTTTTGATAAAATGCCAGCGCTATCTTTGAAAGTCGTGACGAACTTTTTTTTTCTTTTCAACTGTTTTTCTTTTCGTAATGATCTGCGTTTTTTTTAGTTACCGTGTACCTTTCAGTTGCAAGTATTATGTTAGACACTTTCTTAGGCTTGATAACATTTGAGTCCGACGTCGTTAGTATTTTTAGAATACTATTTCAACGCGAGTATTTTGTTAATGTCGTTACTGGTTTCGATTTTAGTATGCTCCTTGAATCCAATGTCGTCAGTGTTTGTTTTTTTTAGAACACTGTTTTTAAATGCGAGTACCTTCTCCGAATCAATATCGCTAGTGTTATGGCTTGCAATAAGCCACAAAGAAAACGGAACGACGGAATAGAGTTTAAACAATGTATTACTGAAACAACAACGTAACAATGTTACAACTGCAAAGAGTAGTAAACGTCATCGAGCAGGTAAGGGTCGTTCTGGTGTTTAATCCATACCTGGGATCAAAAGGTCTATGGTTTATATAATGGGTAGAACAATCCAGTTGGAGAGGGATTCCCCCACAACAAAAAAAAAAAAAAACTTTAACAAACAGAAAAAAAAGACATCGACACTACTCCTAGTATACAAGCCAACAGTTAAACAGCGAATACAACAGCTATTATATTGAGGTAATTCAATTTTCTCATGAAAATAGAATATATGAACATGATAATCATTGATGTACAGGGTGGAACAATAAAAGTGTCACCTAATAAAAACAACACTAGAGCTTTATATTAAAACTTTGATTAAAAATATCAATTCATGTAATTTAATTATGTAGTAGAACTGACATCTATTCACCTCAATCACGGCTTCAATGTGGCTGCGAAACTAAGAGCATGCCATTTCCACAAAAAACCGTTAGGAGCTCGGCGAATACTCGGCGGATGGCGACGATCAGGCTTAGTTTGTTGTTGTAAGAGATCAGGTTATTTATGTTCTTGACGTATGACTTAAAGAATTATACAGCGTGTTCAGGTCGGAGGAGGAGGCCAGCGAAAGAGGGGTACAAAGTCGTAGCCTGGGTCTGTTTGGACTTGTGGGGTGGCGTCACCTCCTGCTGCCACACCCAGGGTCTGCAAGCGACCACCTCATTATACCAGGGGATCACCATACTCTTCAGCACATTTAGGTACCCTCTGGTGTTCACTTTCAAGCCGACTTCGAAGATGTGAGGTGGTATGATGTAGCCCTCTCTTGACACCACCTCGAAGTCAATAACCGTGGCGGGAAACTGTTTTAATCACCCTGGGCAAATCTCTGATATTCCTAGCAATTTAGCGATGCATTTTGAGGATGTTTCATAATTTGGATCGTAGAGAGAATGAGGTTTACAACAGGGCTTGTTGATCATTATGTCATTTTCAGACATGGTAGAAGGATCCTATCGTTCTTGTGGTTAGTACACAACTGGCCAACTAGTAGATAATCTTCAAAAAAAGAGAAAACCGGTCTTGTCTTTTCTATAGCGACAATTTTGTCATTATGTAGATGAAGTCACAAATGCACTCGTCACATGCACTTAATTTCAGTCGTTATTTTCACTGTGCTACGGATGCGCTAAAATACATGATTACCGTCTAGCATAGCTACCAATAGAGAATCAGCCTTTATGGTAGTCTTAAACATTAATATCATGTAGAGTGCGTTGTGCTTTCAAAATTCTCCCACTCTCGCCAAAATACACTACTGGAAACCACTATTACTTTCATTCGCGAAACTAATTTCTAATTATCTCTCCTTAATCCTACCTATTTATCTAATGCACACCATTTAGTCTTTGCATACGACCCTCCTCCTCCTACCTACTAAGCTTTAATACAAAATTTAAGTTTTTCTAACCCTAACCCTAACCCTAACAGTCCAGGGCATCTTCAATTCTCAAGTAAGTTGAGCTTTTAACTTAGACTTTTCGGCTACTATGTTCTCTCCGCTTTTTTTCTCAAATATTTTTCAGCCTACACTATGCAAGTTTTTATATACATACTCTGTTCTGTCTGTAGCATTTTTGTTTTTTCTTGAAAAGTATTTGACAGTTATAAGGCAAATTATCGATCTTGCACGTATGTTTCAGTTTCTAAAAGTGTCCTCTCCCATAGTATTTTAGTATTATGAACAGCGAACCTTGTAGGTAAATATTTGTCGCATTTGCAAATAGAGCTTTTAGTCGTTGATGTGATGTTGTTTATCATCTGATGGGAGCAAATGCGGCACCTTTTTATACATATTTCTTATTTACAAATATTCCTACAACATGATTTCTTCTGGTTTCTTCAAATCCTATGATGCATCATCAGCCTTCAAGTTAAGTTTGAGTATGTTTTTCATTCATCATTATGCATCTCTGTACAATGGTAGTTAAATATAGCCCGCCACGCATCAACTATTTTTCACAGTAGGGCAGTGTCGAGACCAACAGTTTCCAAACCATTTCCTTATTTGTTTACATAGGAATACAATATTTTAACAATTTACTTAATTTAAATTTTTCAATTGCTTTGAAATTTCAATGGGAGTTTTATTTAAGTAACTGAAATTTTGAACTAATTCTCGGATTAATCTACATTTTGACATTAGTCATATGGAATTTAATAATTTAAAGCTAATTTAACATTCATTTCTGTAACACTATCTAGATCCGAGACATGTAGAGTGATGACTTAATCATTCGTTTTCTTACTTCTTCTCCCCCTTCCTTTCTTCATTTCGGCTCTCATATTATGCTACTGTTTTCTCGCTCTATTCTTATTATTTCCGTCCTTCCTCTCATTCGACGACGTTTTTTTCAGTCATATTTTATGTACGTTGTACAATTTTGTTTACGTCATTATTTTCTTCTAGTGTACAGGCTGACATGTTAAATCATACAAGTAAGGTAATATACTGACCAAAGAAATCTATGGTTTCAATAAGAAAGAATATATCGCTTTGATATGGATAATAACTGTGCTAAGATGTATTTGTATAACAAGTATGGTAATACGGTGTTTCCTGCATAGGTATAGTGTATATTGTATAGTATGTAATACCAGTGATGAGTTATCTCGCATTCAAAATTATTATTTTATTACGAACCGGGATTACGTACTTGTGATTCTGAAGGTGGAAATGTCCATGTTTGTAAGAATTGGGGTATAGAATACGTGAGCTTTACGGGTTAACATTTCCTTCGAGACAGAGTTGGTTTATTGCTGATTGTCTGAACCTAAACATATCGAATATTTTTTTACCAGACATGAATATCAATATCAGCCTTGTGTCTAATTTTGATGCAATAGAATCAATTAAATTATGCAAAAATTATGCAAAAATAATATGTAAATAATTAAATAATTGATAGCATAATAAATCGTAGTTAAGTAACAACGAATAATCGTTACGAGAAAAAGTATCGGATATTTTACTCCATATGTATTGAAATAAATATATTTTACATGCAAAGGAAGGTGATAATAAATGTTAAAAAATGTTCTATCTTATCTTATTTCATAAAGACTAAAATAATTCGTCCACTTTATTGATATTCCATAATTGTTGTTTTTATCTATTTGTATATTTTCCTGTAATAAATTATGTTTTTATATATTTAATAATAATAATAATAATAATAATATATATATATATATGTGTGTGTATGTGTGTGTAAGGATTTTTCCGACGATATCTAGTACCCTACACGTCATCCAATAATATAAATAAAGAAAAATAAACTTTTATAATTTTTATTTTATACATATATATATGTGTGTGTGTATGTGTGGGTGTGGGTGTGTGTGTGTGTGTGTGTGTGTGTGTGTGTGTGTGTGTGTGTGGATATGTAAACAATTACATCTTTTTTTAAATAGATTAAATATTTAATCTTACTTCTTAAAGATAATCACATAGATAGTAGTTCGCTAACCACTTAGTTATCAGTAATAAATATTAACAATATGTTGACCTAACATACGTCCCTATTCTTAGACACTGGTTCCTATCGTTAAATCGTGTTCAAATTTTATGATATATCAGATCTGTTCATCCATATTTTTTCGAAAAGATCACTCTCTATAGTATTTTTTGTTTGTATTATATATTAATTTGTTCGTTCTTGACACTGGATTTTCTGAAATGTTGTTCTGATCTTTTCATGTTTGAGATAAGTCCATATTTAGCCTTTGTTGGAGAGTACCATTGTCATGATAAAACACCGGTGTTTGATTAAAAACAACTAGTTTGGGGGTGGCATTTTATCAGAGAGTCTAGTAACCCCTTTTATTTATTAGTTTCTAAAATGACTTATCTTTTTAGTTGGCCTTATTGGCGTCCAGTGGAGTAACTGCTGCTATTTGGGTCTCTTTCAGACGTAATTAGTGTTTCTTTTTATTTATGTACTTCTTATTTATTATACTTTCTATAGATGAACACAACAAACACCTTACAATTCCCTATAGATGCAGAAGAGATATCAGTTTAAAATTTAAAATATCCTCACATTCTTTGTAAGCCTTATTTAGATTCTGCTATTTATAGAAATGATATATATATATATATATATATATATATATATATATATATATATGTAAAGGCTTATTTTCCACTTGACCACTCACACTCTTCCGCGCGTTTACATAGTTTAGCTATTGTTCTTCGCAAGGATCTTCCCATTGTATATTGGATACCCTTTTATTTGTTTGCGGATGTTGTTGCTGCACCCCACTTTCTATTTGCTCTTTTTTTAATGTTCCCCGTTCTGACATCGACTGCTCTGTTGGTGTTTCTATATTCAACAATATTGGTAATATATTATGATTTCATCCATCAAACTCTGACTTTTCCATTCACATTGAACATATCTTGCTGGTGAAATATGTCTTAACTTTTCTCTATTTTATGACTTATCTCAAATTGCCAGCTTCCCTACACGTTTTACTATTAATGACTTTTATCAACTATCTTTACTTGATCATTTTCCCACTTTATGTTAACTTCTGCCATTGCCTATCGTAATCAACACTTTAATTATTATCAGCGAGATGGTTCTGAGGGTTCTAGACAACTCTTCAGAAGAGCTAGCAATATCTGTAAGAGATCAATTTATGAGGCTAAGTATAGTTATTTTACTAAGGGATTCTTGATTTCCGTATCTCAAAAGAGCTTATTGGAGCATCTATAATAATGGTTTTACCAGTGGTAGGTCGGTTATTCTTTCACTTTTTTGTGATTTCAACTTTTGAGAATAAAGCTGATCTCTTTATTCGTCGTTTTGCTGGCGATATTTCTATCGATGACTTTGGTACTGTCCCTCAGATTTACTTTCGAAAACTGACCAGATTCATGATTCTGTAATTATAACCCCAAAAATGGTTTCCGAAGTTCTTGCTGTTCTTGAACAATCTCAGTTCTTCCGCCCTGATTTTATTCCTGTTGTTGTTCCCAAACGTTATGCATCTGAATTTGTTCTAACTTCTCGAAATTATTCAATATTTGTTTATCTCAGTTCTGATTTCTGTTTTTGTTTTCCAGTCTTTAAAATTCTTGTGATCGATTTCATCCAAATAAATATCGTCTTTCTAGTCTTCTAGAAAAGTTTGGAGACGTTCGTCAATAGCAGCCTTATTTATTTTCAGGAAACTCGGGGCTTCTTTAGGTATGCTCGTTATGACGTTCGTAGGTTTTGTTCAACAGCTGATCTATTAACTGTTGTAAATTAACGACCGTGTTAGTTTCTGAATAATTCAGGTGAACATAGGGTCATTGCTCTTGACATATGCTATCCATGCTGGTGTTTCTTATGACTCTTTTCTAGGTCCAACAATTTCGTTTTTGTATACATGGCCTTCCAGAGAATATTATTCAGAGAATCAACATTATGCTGATGACACCACCTTCTTTTATTGTATTACTTTTCACACATCTTCCCAGAATCAGCTAAAAAATGCAGTTGGCTATTTCTCTGGGGTCAGTTAGGTTTGTTTGGTTTAATTCTTTTAAAACTCAGCTATTGTCATTCAATCGCAGGCGTGCCACTGTTTTTTGATATTCATATTCATGGCTATTTTCTCGATGAAATATCGAACCTAAACTTCTTAGTAATTTTTCTCATCAACTCTTTCTTGGAGTACATATATTGAATTCATTAATATTTCTGCTTATCGTAAAATTATTTTTCCCCATCGTTCTAAATAATTTTTCAGACCTGGGCTATCTCTATCTCAACAAATCTACTATTAGATTATGTATGAAATACAGTTACCATATTTTGAATAATGAATTTGAAGGATCTTGATATATTGCATAAACCTTACTTTTCTTCTTTACTGCTAACTTACCTTGATGTTACTAGTTTTTTCACAAATGCTGCACTGTTATGAGTTCCTCAGAATTGGCTGATCAATTCCCTGCTTATTTTGTTCCGGATTGGTTGACTCTTTCATTTAGAGATTGATATCAATTTGCTGTTTTAATACCCCCTTTGTAATGCAGTTTTTTTTTCAATCTAGTTACAAGGATAAGGGCGTGGAAGTCTGTTCCTGCGGACTGTTTGCCTTCTACCTACAGCTTTGTTTTTTCAGCACTAAGGTCAAGAGGCATCTCATACCTTTGCAATAATCACGTTTCGTTCTTGTTAGATCTTACATCAACTGACAAAATGCTTTGTCTCTAGAGAATGTCATCAAAAGAAGGTACTGAACAGATAAAACGATTCCATTCAAGCAATTCATTAATGAACATGTCATGCTCTTTTTAAGGTCATGACGCTGAACGTTTTAAAAAAACTTGACATTGCATTATATTTATTGACGACCAGGGCCGTAATCTTCGCTGATGATTGAAAATTCTCACAGCGACACGTGTTATCAAGAAAATTTATGTCAGCAGAGAAAACTTTTTGACAACATCGAAGAATATGCTATGAAGCTGATCTACCGTTTCTTTCAATGATACATGTTTTTAGACAATTTAGCAAATTTCGTTAGGGTGATCACTATTTAAAAATAAAACTAAAGATTGATTTTAAGCCTACCATTACAACCTGGCCGGTCTCCTTTTTGTCACGGATTAATTATTTATCTTTCTTATAAATCAAATATATTTCATTAACTTTCGCAAAAAAAACAAAAAACAATTGCCTATTTGTTAACGGACATTATGCATATTGTCCTACAGATCAATAGCTTCTTCGCTGACTCTAATATTGAATTAATCTATGGAGGCTTCATTTTTATGGCCGTATTTTTCAATACATCAAGGCCTTTAGAAACGTTTTTCAAAGTCGCTGATTCATAAAATGGCAATAAAGCTGACTTATATGCAGAAGACAAAACTGTCTACGGCAGCAATTTGAAAAATACTGGTGGTCAAAGACTTAATGATACATTAATGATACATTCTTTTGTGATCTGAGTGACGTGATACCATCAGAAAAGTTAGTTTTAATTTTACGAAAACAAAGCTTATCTCCGTGCAACATTGTTATTCAAATCTTATCTTTATCTCATTCCTAATGAAGGTTTCGAACAATTAAAATAATCATGGATTCACAAATTCTTTTCTCTCGCTAAAATCTACGATTTTCAAAAATATCTTGCTAAAGTAACTGAAAAACAAAACGCTGAAGAATTATGTTGAAGCGTAGTACGGCCTCCAAACAACCGAAGTTTTGATACATTTCTTCGCGAATAAAAGTCTAAAATGATAAACGTGAAATTAGTCACACACTTTAGTGACGACTTCCTTGTTTATAAAGGCGAATGCCTCTATGATAGCTGCCTTCAGATAGTCGCCCGTGTCGTGGACGTGCTTATTGCACACGCCTAGGAATAAATAGTTGAAGAGGTTGAATAATGAAATCAAGAATTAATAGTCGAAGTAAGGAGGACGATAACCAGATATGAAGAACTATATTGATCGTCGACGCCTGAGTCTTCTTGTTTTTGTGTGTATAAAATTTCATTATGCCCTCAGTTATATGCTAGCTTTTGCTGATTCTGATTAGATAATAATATACGTTCTTTATAGACGTGGTAGTGAATTACACCAAGACTGACTGCAATATATTAATTACTCAGTGTTAAATATTCACGGGTTGTAAACATTTATATTTTATTAGTACGTTAGTTTTTATATGTTGTAATTGCTTCGGGACAGAAGAACAGAATGAATTCGAAATGCCTAGATTCGCAAATGAAAACAGGTTCTTTAATTTTTCGGTCTAAAATATTTACATAAGCTATTTCGCTGTGTTATCTGTATTCTCGATCATTATTTCTCGCTATATATATATATATATATATATATATATATATATATATATATATACATGTATATATATGCATATATATACATATATCGCTTCATCTTTCTCCCCCTTCTCTAAAGCTGCAGACCCACACATACATACACACGCATATATATATATATATATATATATATATATATATATATATATGTATATATATATATATATATATATATATATACATGTGTGTATCCATCTGTACCTCGTTCTACTGTCTACTTTTTGACAATCGAATACTTTCTAAAACATACAACATTTTAAATAAAATATAAAGCTCGAATTTTATACTTAAAGATATATATATATATATATTTTGTAAAAAAAAGTGATTTTAATACAAAATACCTGCAAGAACTCGACTGACTGTACTTTATATATTAGATACGAGGAAATAGACGTAGACGATATAAAGACGTTTAAAATGAAAAGTATGGACAGAGTTTTTAGATCATATTTCTAAAAGGAAATAAAGAAAACAGGAATGTCAAAAGCAGGTTTAATATTTGTGCGTTTTATCTTTTTTTTTCTTTTCTGGATGTCTTGAAGCGATTATTGATGGACATGACCCGATGTGATTGTGATTGATTCGAGACGGGGAAAGGAAGGAAAAATACAGATATTTGATTTCGCTTTAAGCTTCGACAATCAGACGTTAAACTATCTGGCAAACAGCAAGATACATCTTGGGAATGGCAAATGAAATAAAACATAAAAAGGACAATGACACACACGCGTACACATAAATGCATATATACACTGGCATAGGATGCATCTACGTTTATATATGCAGGTATATAATATGTTATATTAGTATATGCATGTGCACGTACATGTAGAGAGAGTTGAGGTAAAATAATTCAGAGTTAAATATATACATATTAGAATGTATATGTATATATGTATCTGTAGAAACATGTATAGTTATTCATATTTACATGTACATATAAATATATATATATGTATATTCATATGCATATATATATATATATTGTTATCATTGTTTCAACCGAAGCTAGGACAATTGTTTTATGAAGGCACGCAGAAAATATGTAGTAATAAACAATAAAGTATTTGTCTACATGTATATATCTATAAATGTATTAATACACGTATACATCTATTGCAATAAACGCGATTAAACTAAATATAGCCCACATTAGGTATAGTTACACCTAGCAGCTGTGTTCTGACGTTCATACTGATCAGTTAATTAATTTAAGAGCGAATTTTCTGCATATATAAAAACATATTCACATTCGTATACACTATTAAAACTTGTATTGTTAACTCTTTTTTTAGATTCATTTAAAAATGTATACCATAATAAATAGCATCATGTCATTCACTAAAACAGAATGAACGAACTACAAGATCATCCATGGTGGCATAACTAAATGATGGTGCCTTCTTTTTAAACGTAAACTGAAATATGTATAATTATATTTTACATGACCGAAGATTGCTCAATTAATATGCATTTAAAGGTTTTCACACACACACAAACACACGCACACACACGCACGCACACACACACATACATATATATATACACATATATATATATGCGTGTGTGCGTCTGCGTGTGTGTGTGTAAATATATGTATATGATTTATATGCGTGCGTGTGTGTAAAAATGTCGCCTCGAACACATCTGCTAGTTACCTCAGTCCCCCAAGAGACTACAGTAAATTGGAACAATTATAGCAGATTTGGTAACCGATTGGCGGCACGCATTTGGGAGATGGCAACGTGGTGGGCACCTGTCGTCTCTGTGATGCGACGGCAAGCAAGAGCTTGTGATACAAGTCGACGAGCTGTCACCCGAGTTCAGAATTATAATATTATTGACGGACAGGATCAGAGCAGTGTTTGACATGGAACTGTCGCGAAGTCTCTTGCAGAAAATAGTCGAGGAATTGGAAGAAAGAAAGTGGGGAGCATAAGCAATATTAATGAGACTCTCAACACGCTACTTCACCTTTCTTTAACAAAAAGAACACTAATTCTATAAGATTCTCCTGCTTATTACCTCAGGTAAGGATTACATTTAGTGGAAATCTAACCAATATCGATAATAATAATAATAATAATAATAATAATTATAATAATAATAATAATAATAATAATAATAATAATAATAATAATAATATAAAAAATACTACTACTAATAATAATAATAATAAAATAAAAATAATAATAACAATTAATACAAAAACAAAAGAAAACACAAAGTAACATCACATCGAATAATGAAAAATGGAATAGTATAATTCTAAGGCACCTCCATGCGCCCTGACTTTTTTGGTGTATGTAACCATAAACTAGCACTGCATCAAATAAGTAAGGTGGGTCAAGTAGGATGGAAAGACCGAGGAGAGAAAGCACTAGCCAAACATCCGCTGGATGTGTGCAAAGAGAACTGGCACCTTAAAGAGGCTTATTGCAGCCAAAATTTCAGTAAAGACCAATGATCGCTGCAACGAGAAATCAATGGCGAGTGGCTGTTGCGATAACACGTTTTTGTAAAGGTTATCGAAATAGTTGGATAATACTAGAACTTTGGGGGAGACTTGTAGACAGTCACGCCCCAGAGAACATCACAGGTTATTCTCAAAGAGATATATTTGATGATGACTTGTGTGACTATTCCTAGTAAGTAATTAATAAGAAAGGCAACTGAACTGAGGATTGTAAGCCAAGCAATACAGATCCTTAATACAATGTGTTTCTTTTAGCTTTAACTAATGGAAAGCAAACAAGTTTTTCTATAAGATCATAAAAAATCATCTACTGTAAACGAACAGATAAACGACTAGTAAAACATTAACATGGAAACTTAAGAGGGTGAAGATGACAAAATTCGATAGCTTGCTGAAAATGAAGCTAGAGAAATTGAAAACAAGATTTATGAAGGAGGAAAAAGAAATATCCCATGACTTTAAAGCAGTTTCACTTATATACATTTGATTATGATTGAATGAACATTTTTTTAGTTCTTGCAAAGAAAATGAACGTTAACTTACACATAGTTTAATTAATGTTTAAAGCATTATATATGACTCGTAGAACGTAATTCATTATGAAAAATGAACGTTAACTTAGACGTAGTTTAATTACTGTTTAATGCATGAGATATGTTTCGTAGAACGTAAGTCATTATGAAAAATGAACGTTAACTTAGACATAGTTTAATTAATGTTTAATGCATGAGATATGTTTCGTAGAACGTATGTCATTATGAAAAATGTCGTCTTAACTACTCCATCGCTTACAGTGCCGACAATTATTTTGTTTTTTCGGTATTTTTCGGTGCAACAGTATTACGTAACCAGAACAGTTATTAAAAATGTATTTACTGTGAGTACATCTTTTGATTTTCCTTCATAAATTGTGGTAATTGTCGACTCATTCGATCAAAATTTATTTTATCTTTCGCTTTTGGTGTGAAAAAAGCAAATGTTCAAATCCAAGTTAACATTAAACGTTACTAAGGCTCGAACAAGTGCATATTCTTTTCATCGTTTTGACTCTCTATTATGTATCTGTTGATATCTTATATGCATTTATATAGTGTGATATAGTTCTCGGTTGATTAACTATGTCTAATTGTGTCGGATATTTACTCGAGAGTCAAAGCAATAAACAGAATATTCTGTTGTCACAGCGCTGATTCTGACATTTTTATTAATGTTTAATGTCTAAAATGTATTGAAAAATAAGGTTGTTAAGAAAAAAAGAGATAAAAGACAACAAAAAATTATAAAAAGAAAATATAAAATCAGAACGAACAAATCGTATACGACCATTTCCACACACTTCAGGAATTTTACTGCTTCAACCGTTGGAATCTTAACGTGCGCGTATTTTTTACTAGGTTGAAGAAAGCTCACACTAAATAATACTTATTAGTTTATTTCATTATATATTTGATTATGATATTGTTAGTTTATTCTAAGGCTATCACATAATATTTCTGTTTATCTGTAATAATGCGTATCTTTCAAATAAAATGTATAGTTTTCAATGATCCTGTGACAAAATCAGAGGTAAAGTATGCACATGCTTGGCGTTGTTACATACACACAAATATAAATACTTCTACATTATAATTGTACAAACCGTGGGACTCATAAATGAATGAAACATCTATTAGACATTTCTACTAACTACAAGGCAACTTAACATAGTGTTGCAAAACAAGCAAACATATCCTTAAGTGATTGTGCGTCTTATGGATTCAACTAATGGAAATTTAACAACATAGTCTATCTGATCTATAACTATCCTAGTTTAGATCAACTGATAGGCGACTGGAAAAACATTAGCACTGAAATTGAGGAAAGTGAACACAAAAAAAAAAAAAGCTCGCTGAGGATCAAGCAAGACAAGTTGAAAACATATAAACATATATGGACGAGGACAAAGCAATATCTAAAAACGAATATCAGGAAGAATTACAATTGGAAGCGAAAAAATAAACAGATTTCTCCTAGACATCTCAACCAATACGAGGGCATATCTTAATAATTGAATATTATCAGGAAAAATCAATAAGCATTACACTAATTATAGAAATAAAACCAGACAAAAGAATAGATCTACAATGCTAGGCTCAAAAAATACAATTGGACATCCAAATTACCAATCTTCGGTAAGAAGGTAAAACTGAAATAGGATGAAAATAAACAAACAATGCAACAAATCTTGTTCACAAGAATAAGTTAATTAAAAGCATTAAGATAGAAAACAAATTATAACAGTAAAAAAGGTATACTAAGACGATTCAGATACAAATCGCAATGATACAAATAAAGCAGAACGTTTGAAACCAATGAAAGACGTTTTTATCTACACGTAAATTGGAGAAGACAATAAGAGAACAACCGAACGCTATAGAAATATTTCTGGAGTCAGATAATAAAATAGACACAGAAACATAACAAAAGATGCCAATTGGCCGAAAAATATGAAGATAAACTTCAGAAAATTTAGAACAGAAGAAAAACGCTCAATACAAAGAATCGAAATGAAACTGGAAAAATGAAAAAAGATGGAATACACACATATTGGTTTTAATAATTAACGACCTTACACACAGTACTAACGCAGAAACTGAAATGACAGAAAATCAGTATCAACAGTATATTCACAAAATAGACGTCCAAAAATGGATGACTAAAATATGAATTACGTTAACCCAAAAAGACGCCGACAAGTGAACTATCCCAAGCCACAAGTGACGTTTTTGCTTACTTTTATCACTGAAAAAAAAACAACCTTAACGGTAAAAGTGAGAAAACTTATTTCTCACTTCTTAAACAATCGTAACGTAAAAAAGGATGATGTAAAGGAGAAAAAAGGGGTGTATACCTCACATACAAAGAACAAAAAACCCAGAAAGATGTAAAAGGCAGGAAAAACAACATACCATTAATATAAGAATGCATAGGACAGAATCTCTAAATCATGTGCTATAAAATTCATAATAGTGTACAGATTTCCGAGATCATAAGTAATGATAACATAGACACTTAAACTAACAACTGGTAAAGAAAACCCGATTGAAGTTAAATACAATGAAGCATTTTCGGGGAAATTCTCTGTCATTACAATTGTTTATCACAACTATGATAAGACTCATCTACATGCTTAACAAATGTTATACCGGATAGAAGTTTACAGAAACAGAACAAAGAACAAACAAGTCATGCATATGCAAAAATAATAGGACTAAAAATGCTGATAGCAATCGCCAAAATATTCCCCCAGGACACTTAAATAGTATTCGAAATAAAAGAACAACTCTTTATTGCTAGAGATAAAAAGGGGAAAACCGAACACATCGAAGGGCATGGAACTGTTTCATCAAGAGAATTTTGTGATTGCCGATTGGCATATTCAATTTATTTGAGTCTCCATTTAGTGCGAACTATACGCGCTGGTCTACCATTCAGCCTGCTTCTATTTGACCTTTCAACCATTATCTAACCATTATTTCTACTAAAATTAGCAACAGTTTTGATATATATCTTCAATTGTAGATCTAGCGTGAAAATCAGTCTCAGGGGCTTTTTAAAGGTACATGCATTATTCACGGAGAGTATTGGTCACTTGAACTGCAAGAAAAAAGGATCCAAAGTTGTAAATGAAAGGATAAAAGATTGAACTCAACGTAAGAAGAGAAATTGATACGCAAGAATGTGAACAGCAGTTTTCCTCGAGGTTCTGTAGATTGTTGTTAATCTGCATATATATCAATACATCAGCATATGATTAAAGTGATTATTGATGGATATTTGGAAGGAAGCTGGGTCCAGTATAAAATCGAGAAACACGTCGGTTTTACACTATGTAATTCGGAGTCCTGACCCTTACATTTATAGACGTATGAGAGAAAAGTGAGTTAATTGTTGCGGTGACACTGTTCGCTAGGTATGAAGTTTATAAAACAGACAATTGTGCTAAACCTTAATTTTTAGGAATAATTGCTATAGAAAACAAAAACCATATCGCGTCATACACTGATAAGGATTACGCAACAGGTGACTTTGAAGAAAGGCGTTTTTATTGTTTATCACTAGAGAAAGTTATTTTGCTGGACTGGGTGACAGTTTGTTGAATTATCACATCAGAAATTCAAACATTTTTCTTATGTCTCTAATAGCATGCAACAAAAACAGATAAACAATATGTTTTTTTAGGCTGGGCGCACACTTTTTTAAATTAATGATAAACATTTTTTTATTAAGCAACAGAGAAATGGTTTTGCAGGAACAAATTTCGGCAGCGGATGATTGTGTGAAACAGCACGACACACATTACTTTACCCTATTATCGAGGTAAGCTATGTATTTAAGAGGTTAGGTGAATAGTACTATCCGCTTTTCAGCTATAATATAACAAAGGTTGCTGACATTATTATTACACATTAACTGTTCTTGTACAAATCGTTATCAGTGAGTTTTTTTTAGAGATGCATTCAATTTGACTACAACCTGGTTTGTCGTATTATTCTGGTTATTAAAACTAGTTCCGATCGATGTAATCTCCAAAATTCTTTATATGTATTTTGTCAAGTTTCTATAGAACTCGAGAATCTGCGCGGAATTTTAGACAGAACTCTTTTTCTAATCCATGGGCAAAGCATTGATAAAAACATGTCCGAATCTCCGCAGAAAATTTCCCGGTGTAAGTAAGAAAGACCTGTAAAATCGAACGAAACACTGTGCAAAATACACTTTAGCTGAATGCAGTATACCGAATCATCCAAATAATACGAATTAATGTTTTATAGACATAATCTTTCTAAGAATTGGCAGAAATGATAGCGGAAGTTGACTCAATATGGGAAGTTTGTGCAGACTTCATAGTATAGCAAATGGATGCACATCATTTCCCTCCTCTTTATAATAATGATAATTTCTTGGTGTCTATATATATACACATATATATGTATATATATATATATATATATGCATATATATATATATATGAATATATAAATATCCAACATAAATCGTAAAAGTTAGATAATAACTGACGAAACTAGTCCGAATAGGGAAAGCATATAGACAGTCAGACACATTGTGCTATAAATAATTTAAAAAGACATCTAATTTTCATAATGTGACGTTTTTGTCCATTTCTATATTTGTCTTTTCTTCTTTTTTATTATTCCTGTTTCTGGCGTTTTGTTATATATTATGGACTCTACGTTTTAGCGATTAGTAGCTAGTATAAATATTCGTAAGGCTCATCGGGAATGTATGCTGATCCAGATCTAAAAACCAAAATTAATCCATAAATTAAATGAAAAATGGGTGACGTAACATTGAAGCAGGGAATAACAGGCCAAGCGATCGACAATACAGTCGAGCTATGACGAATGACAACACGTTTTCTAGCGAAGAAAAACAAAGGTTATTAAATATTTTAAACGTTATATATATATATATATATATATATATATATATATATATATATATATATATATCCCAGGTAGGGTAGATGACGTTCGTCTTTGCAGAGAGATGTCAACATCTTTCTATATGCAGCACCTGATATTCTCAATTTATCACCCACCTGTTACAGACCAGGCTGAAAGTTATTTAACTTCGATGATCTAACGAGAACTGGTGTATTATTACAGGATTATATATATATATATATATATATATATATATATATATATATATATATATATATATATATATATATATATATATATCACCAACAATCCGTATTTTTAACTGCAGTCCGTCCCCAATGAACCAATAAAGAAATTTGAACACACGAATGAAGAGTAGAATCATTTACACATGTTACCACCGCTCGGAAACATTTCAAATGAACTACGAAAATGCTATTTTACATTTTAAACATATCTTAAGTATATTCTAAATATTTTATATTTTAAATACTTTCTGAAGAGGAAGCTTCACAGGACGACAGAAACGCGTTAAACACTTTTTCAGTGATTAAAAACATTATTACAATGATCTAAATATCATTCTCAATGAAAAACTAAATCACGGAATAATAAAATAATGTTAAAAAATACACATTGTTCGTGACCCCCTCATTTAAATGTACATCTTTCTCTCGTTGGGATTTCTGAACCCATTTTATATAAATAAATAAATAAATAAATAAATATATATATATATATATATATATACATATACAAATATATATATATATATATATATATATATATATAAGATATTTTCAAGTCAGTCACAAACATAATCACTTGCTTAATATTTAGTGGAAATTTAGAGAGCATTTCCATTTTTGAACAAATTTTACACCACGTTAACATATACAGAAAAACGTGCGATAACAGCAATTCTATGCAATAGCCTGATATATCCTCACGAAGGTGAAATACAGAAAATTCTGTATAACTTCATTTCGATATATATTTTTAAACTTGCTACCTAGATGTACTTAAAAATTAAGCACAGCCGAAGCAAATACTGAAAATATATACGTAAGATATTATATCTACTTAAAAAATCATGCATATACAGGAAATAATATATATATATATATATATATATATATATATATATACTATCTATGTTATATAGTTTGAAATATAAATGTCGGTCATGGTCAATACACTTAAAACCATAACCCATTCCGTAAAAATCTGCCATTTAGATGAATAATCTCCTTGTCTTTGTATTTAGTTAACGATTTACTAATTATTCATAAAAATATATTTGTTTTAAGTAATTGTGAACTATTCATCAAATCCAGTAATATATTTATTGAAAATGACTATGTGTTTTTGTTGTTTGTTTTGTCAGTGCGGAACACCATATTGTGCTGAAATAAAAAATATTTAAAATGGATAAATTCTGATTTTTTATGTTGTAACATTAGAATATTAAACGATTACCATTTTTGCTTATGAGACAATCTGCACTTTGGTAAATGTTTGTGATTACGTACAAACGAACCTAGAATGCCTTGGACTATTTTCATATAGATTATCATTGAGAATATTCTAATAGATGTCTTCAGCTACAAAATATTGGATTAGTATATTCAATTATGTTTTAGACTTACGAACAACTGATATATTTAAAATGGCAGCGAGGCATATGTCTTCTAAATGAAACATCGATTTTTGCCAGCTCTTGATATTTCAAGAACTTTCAAAGTTTTGAATATGGTAAAACATTTTTGACAAACACTTATTGTAAGCCACTTATAAATACAAATGCTCTACTAATAAGAATGTTACTATTGACTCCGATTGGAACGAATATATAAAATATATATTAGTTGGCAATAATCTTCTTGCGGCATTTATTATTTGGATTTCAAAGGATGTATTTTCAAATTAGTTTTCTGGTATAACACAATTATATACCAGTATAACTTCCTTCGGATCAAAGCGAAATGTTAGGCCAATAAATAACCGCCAAGTTTAAAGAATACCAACACCACTGAAGTGCGACCGCTTAACCACAGGAAATCGTACTTCACCCTTGTCCAACACTCCTACTTCCTTCCTTCACAACACCTTACTCCAAAGAAAACCTATTGCTTACATTCTCAAAGAATACATCCCACTTTCTCCCAGAACGTAAACCACACCCAAATATCATATAAAACTAATGTAATTTTTACACCCGTTTCAATACCGATTCTTTTTATATCTGATGATTTTTTTATCCTTGAATTGGGATTCCACTAAAACATGTATGCACATATTTAACCAATAATGTTGGTATAATAAACAGATTATATATATATATACATATATATATATATATATATATATATATATATATACAGATTATATATATATATATATATATATAATCTGTATATATATATATATATATACAGATTATATACCGGTTCTTTCCTGCATTAAGCCATCTTTAATAATCACGTGAGTTTCATCGGATTTACATCTAGGAATCCAATCGATACTACTATTATATATATATATATATATATATATATATATATATATATGGGGGTGCGTGTGTGTGTTCACTCTATTACTAAGTAACCACTCAAAATTGATTTTGTCGTAAACATACCGGTGTACCATTGGATCTTACTACGTAGTCAGTATTGATTTGTTGGTTTTGCTTAAAAATTCATAAACTTTAATATGTGTTTCTTACCTTACTAATAGCATTGTTTTACTTCTATATTATAATCATTTTTATTATTTAATGGAAATATTTTATTCGTGATTCTAATACCAACAGACTTACGATGTTGCCATCTAATTCACGTGCGTTTATCAGTTTATGCCACACGTGTGAATTAGATGATGAAGAGACATGAGTGCAAATTTAGTATATCTCTGTAAAACCGTATCGCTTCACTTCATTCTGATTAGACGTAATAAGTGTTTCTACACTGGCATTCTAAACTATATTGCGTTGCTTAGACAACTCCTTACTATGTAAAAGAGTGTAACTTTACCAACAAGCCTTACATATAAATCAAAATCATTGTTCAGAAAGTGTGAAATATTTTTTTTCCACAGCCGAACCAACGTCGCAGCCCACAAGAACCAAGAAAGCCAACAAACCGGGTTTCTCTCTCATTTTGGGCTCATCAGTTACATGAACATTCTATTAATTACTCGTTAAGTTAGCTTGGGGGTGACATCGTCCTTTCGAGTATATAAAGTTCCTACTGGTGAGACTTCGGCTTGGGTTAAAGCTAATTTGATACCTCGTCCCCTGTTTGATATGAGGTCGGTTCTTTCCACTGTCGGATCTCTGCCGCGAGTTACTTGGTCTGTGTAAGTTAATAGACGTTCTTGTGTGTGTGACGTGTTTGCTCAGTTGGTAGAGAGCTCGCCTTGCATGCAAGAGGTACGGGTTTCAAAACCCGAGCGCGGATGTGTCTAACTGATGAGCCCAAAATGAGGGCAAAATTCGAGTCTTAGACTTCCGGTTTGTTGGATTCCTTGGTTCTTGTGGGTTGCAACGTTGGTTCGGCTATGGAAGATAATTATATATATATATACTGGATAAAAGCTGAAATATTATGCGCGTTTTTTTTTTATTTTTTATATATCCAACAGCTTCACTTCTTTTTTATTTGGCAATTTATAACTTCAGTAAATTACGGTTTCACTTAACGCCTTGACTAGCAAATTCTAGCATTGCTACAGATATTATTTGCTGATGTATTTATGTCCTCTGATGAGAAGAATAACAAGAATAGCATTCTTTGAAACTCCGCGAAATAAGGACTTTGAAATTGCTTTTTGGAGTATTAAGTCAAACAATAAATTTTAATTGTAAAATTCAACTTGCAGTTTTAATTTTCTTTCTCATATATACATATATATATGTGTATATATATATATATATATATAACTTTATTCAACGTTCCAAATCATTTAATTTACATTCATATTGTTTTATTGCATCTTGTTACACGTGTTTCATTTAATTACATGTATACACCAACCAAATCATAAGAGATTTACATAAGTTCTTTAGGATATTTTTTATTTTTTGTATTTTATTTTCCTTGAGGGTAAGGGATAAATAATGTTAAAATGAACTAAAACTTTCATAAATCATAAGATTAAACGTAGAATAACATAAAAACCTACAAAAAAAGCATAAGAATTGTTGGTTATCATACAAATATGGAAAACCTTCCGGATACGAAAAAGTCCAAGTTAATACGAACACAACGGAGAGATTAAATCCGTACACGTATTTAATCAATAGCGAGCTAACAACATTAAAATATTTGCGTAGTTATGTTTTGAAGGAAAACCATCATTTATTCGAAAAGTCTTGGTTAAAAATTTCATTAAATATAAATAAGAAGAAAAATATTATTAATAAGATTAGATTGTTAAGTACATCATATTCAAAATATTACGAAACTAATAACTACCTAAATTCATTATTGATAAAAGGCCTTGCTATCTATACATTATCCTGGATACCAAGTATCTAATTTAAGTTATAATTTACCCTTTTTATTTACCGATAAATTTTCTAATTTAATTTCGAAATTAATACATTTCCATGTATACACGAGTTTTGTTTTGTTCGGGTACTCCATTATATTCCTTTCTATTTTTCTATGTAAACGTTTCTACAGAAAATCGCGATCGAGGTCTGTCCATTACACTTATCGTTTCTGTTGGATATGTATAGTTTTATTCATGCATTAACTTATTTATGTGTTAATCATCACCATCATTATAAACATCAAGGAAGCCTTACGTTTTTAAACAATTTTCCTATATGAACTTTTCAACGAAAGAACGCGACCGAGATCTCTCCATTCCACTATCATTTCTGTTGGATATGTATTGTCTTTATTTTTTTAAATGTATTTATGTATTAATAATCACCATCGTCATAAACATAAAATAAAACCTGGCGTCCTTAAAACGGTTTTCTTACATGAACTATTTAACAGACGATCGCAACCGAGGTATGCCCTTTATACGTATCGTTTGGTATGTTTTCTTTTTATTTATGCATTAATTTATTAATAGCGTGGTGTCAATTATTTCATCAACAGAAGAAGTAAGGCACCTCCTAGCCTCCGCTAGCCTGTGAGAGATCATTGGGTAAGTCGATACCGAATTTAGTCCCCCCAATCAGGGTTACGTGTAGCTTATCCTCACCTGCCAGTGTTTAAAATAATTTCGCTAATCAGGGTTCTGACTATGGGTGAGCGGTCAGCGCCCTAGAAAGTTACTGACACCCAGCTGCCTTGCGGTCTAAGTTTTTTTTTTCTTTAGCCAAAAGCTAAGTGTAAGTTTCTTAGCAGAAACCTTGGAGGATCCGAATAGCATAGTACCAGTATCATGGCACACCAGCATGTGGACACGCCCTGGTGATGGTAAAGTGATGATCCAGTTATGGGCTAAATAGTAACAAATTGTGGGGGTCCCTGCGTATCGAACTTCTGGCAGACTAGATTTCCGGCAGGACGATTCAGCCAACCAACGGGTCAGTCATGGCGGCTCTCATTCGTGCCAGTGGAACTATTCGAGGGCGGTCAAGATAGTGAACTGAGGCTTGTGCACCCCCTTATCCTTAGAATTATTTTTCGAACAAGTATCTTCATCACTCCCATCCAAAACCTGCGGCGATGTGATAACAGGTGATGGGGGCAGGCCCCGAATAGAGCTGGGAACCTCTAACTTGTGTCCCACGCGTTAGGCGGCCCTGGCAAGATGGACGCTGAGAGTTTGGGAATGGAACACTATGTTTTATACTGGTGGTATTATGATGACGTATATTCTGTATTGTTGTTGTTGTTGTTGTTCGTCTTAGGAGTCTTTGTGAGATATCTAGAGACAGGGTACATACTACTACAGCAGCACCAAGCCTGTAATTCAATGAGAAGATATTTATGAGTATCTTGATAGATAGACTGAGAGATAGTGCATTTCACATTTACGTTGACAGTTGTACATATGTTTGTTGTAAATCGTCTAGATTGACATGACCGCTGTTCATTTATCAATGAATAACGAGACACTTTGTTATAAAACAAACTTGGTTTATAATTTAATAAACATTCATATATACACAATGCGTCGGTGGAGGTGGCGGTGGGAGATGTGTGGGTTGCGAACATGACAGGCAGTTCCTCGTCGTCTGTGTCTCTTTCTCCGTCTCCGCCTTGTTTTGTTTACCATCTCACTTTTATGGACTTCCTCGACCTGGTAACCCATAAACCAATTGATATCATTGATCCATATTTTGACCAACCTGGCGTTTGCTTTTTGTCTGACCCACGACCGAATTACGTCATCTCCAGGTCATCACAATTCCAGGGTTACATTTTTGTCAACCTGGACATGAGTTCATTCGCACCTTGCTCCATTAAACGGCCTGAGCCATAAAACGATTTGCGTCATAGGACCAGGTCATCACCATTCCCGGGTTATGTTTTTGTCGGCCGAACATGAGTTTATTCGCACCTTGCCACTCCATAACAAGTATCTCTCATTTGTCTTACCAGTGCAGTCTTATTCAGGAACAGCTCTGCTCACCTCCAAATGGAGGAGGGGCCTGGAACAGAAGGCCTAAACACTGTCTGTCTAACATTTCCTGAGTGAACGACCGCATTCACCAGCACATCTCACGGGGACACCCAACTTCCGTTAAAAATTAGCAAACAGCGACCTGCTATTTGCTACCTGGAATGTTAAAACACTTCTAGACTCTGATACAGAAAATCACCCTTGGCGGCGCACTGCGCAAGTTGCTTTAGAACTCGCCCGCTTCAGCCTTGACATCACTACCCTAAGTGAAACCATGTTTGCTGGTGATAGGAGGGGGTCACGAAGAGGTCCCACGCTTGACTCGGAAGAGGACGAGAAAGACCAGTTCTATGTCAACCTCAAAACTACCCTCAGAAACAGCCCAAGCAGCGATAAGATCATTCAGCGATTTTAACACCAGAGTAAGCAAAAATAATGAGACATGGCAAGAAGTCATTGGACGACATGGAGTCGACAATGTAAAGAAAAATGGTATCCGACTGTTGTCATTCCGCGCGGAGCCGGGTCTGCCCATTACCAACACCATCTTTCGGCTAGTGGCATGTAATAGCGTCCTGGATGCACCCAAGGTCCAAACACTGGAACCTTATCGATGTTCTCATCGTCAGACACTGAAATCTGCGTGACGTGCTCTTAACCGGTGCCATGCGTGGTCCTGAATTCTCCACTGATCACTACTGATTTGTTCAAATCTCCAGCTAAACGCACGTCCACTTGCCCGTTGTCAGACGCCAAAACGGCAACTCGACCTGTTTTCTCTACGGGATACGGCAGCCAAATTTAGTGATGCCATCGCTGAATCCCTACCTGCCCTCGCTGCCTTCTCAGCAGTACCCACTACTACCCTCACCACAGAATGGCAGGAAATCTCATCCGCTCTTTTTGCTGTCTCAGAATTCATTTTTGGCTACTCTTAGAGGCGACACTAGGACTAGGTCGACGATTGTGAAGGGGATATCGGTTCCCTCATAAGTGAGCAAAATGCTGCTCATGGTGATCTTAGAAATTCAACATTTTCTACACTACGCGAGCGTTTCTTCTCCCTCTTGTGCAATGGTACAGTGAGAATTGCGTCGGACGGAAAATGAATAGGGGATGAAGAAGGCTAGGGAGATGCAATGTCGTGCGGACCTTGGCGATACCCACAATTTCTACGAGGCAGTAAAGATGAGCTATGGCCTAAGGTAACACTCCATGCACCATGCGCGTTGAAAGGATGGTGCTCATTGAGGAGCGTTAGAACTGTGCTGAGGTAGCTTTGTATTCCCGGGTGACGCCAGATAACCCAAGGATGTAAGATGGAGAAGATAAATATATATATATATATTTCATTTCATGTAAAAATAGATATTGTTTGAAAACCGGAGAAATATATTTTTACGGCTAAAAGTTGACAACAGGAAATTTCACTTACCCTTAAATGAACTCAGGGTCGGATGTCAGAATTGACACCTGGCCTGGAGAATGAGTAATTTAGATTTCAGTGTGGGAATTCTACCCACGCAAAACCCTAAAAGCTTTCGATTTCGTGGTGAAATCTTATTGGCTGGAGAGAATTTCCACCCCATCCACATACCTTACTATATATACGACTGCCGTGCGAAAATTAGTTAGTGAGTGGAGAGTTTCAAAGCAGATTGCTTGTTGAATTCGAGGAGAACAGGTCGCATAAACCCGCCGTGCCCTGGAGAGGGGACCTCTCCCCACCTCATCCATCCGTCTGTCGATGTCTGTGTAGAGAGTTGAGACTTTGAAAAAAACTTACAAAATCTGAATGAGAATTGTAAAAACATTTTGTACATAATTTTGTGAAAAATAAGCTTCTGTAGATAGCCTGCAATTGTTTGTCTTTCTTACTGCCTGCCGCTTCGATATTCGCTTTCAGCATACCGGGTTTCATGTGACAGCCTCAGAGAAGTCTAGACGACACGTGCCGAGAATCTAGGGAAATAATAGTCCTTAACCACCTTCTCGAGGAGGCGTTACACTCTCATCAAAAAGAAGAACAGTATCCTGGAAAGATAGGCTGAACACCCGCGGAAGCTGCTAAATAAGATCTATACAACCGATCCCTAATTATCGATGATCTTCTCACTCTGCCATCCATTCCTGTGATGGGCAATCCACCATCCATCAGCGAAGTGAAGACGGTCATTCACAGTCTAAAAACAAGGCAGCTGGTCCGGACAGCATATCCGCTGATATTATCAAAGTTTGGTGGAACTGACCTCCTCCTGGTCTCTACCGGTTCATCCTGGATTGATGGTTAACAAAGTGTCTACCACAGCAGTAGAAGAATGATCATGCTCGTCTACAAACGTAACGGCTATCGCGCTTACTGTGGCTCGCCAAGTATTTGCTAGCTTCATAAGAATTTGACTTCTGAAGTCTTGTCGATCTTGTCGTCCCAGAATCGCAATGTGGCTTCCGCCGAGAGCGTAATACCACTGATATATTTTTCGTTGTTCGTCTCCTCCAGGGGAAGTGTCGTGAACAGCATCGTGAGCTTTATTAAGCGTTCGTAGATCTAATCAAGGTCAATTACACTGTAAACAGTCAGCTGTTATGGAACATTCTCCAGAAGTTTAGTTGCCCTTTACTTTCTTGTCGGTCCGCCAGAAGTTTCACACTGGCGTGCGTTCTCCTCTAAGTATGTCAGGTGCAGAATCGGGCACTTTCGTTGTAAGTATCAGTGTGAAGCAGGGATGCGTCTTGGCTTCGGTAATTTCTACCTTGTTCCTGGTTGTCGTCACTTTGGTTTCGCGCCGTTACCTTACACCTTCTTATGTTGCTGTTCAGCACTATCTTGATGGTACCTTCTTCAACCTGAAATGTCTTCAGGCCAAGACTAAAACTTCTGAAAAGCTCATCTTCGACTTGGAGTATGACGATGATGCTGCATTCCCAAGCCATACCTCTCGCGGACTTCAACTCAGTCTTGACGTAGTTTCCAACCCATACCACTTAGCTGGCTTTCTTATCAGCACCAACAAGACGGCAATGCTGCCTCACGTGTTTCCAACTGACGCTCCCATCTTCACCGTCAACGGTACCCTTTTAAAGAATATCAGCAGCTTGGCTCAAATCTCTCATTCTCCTGCGGACTAAGCAATGATGTTCAGCGCCGTCTTAATCTGGCCTCTTTTGCTTTTGGCCACCTTAATGACTGAGTGTACATCAGACTATGGTTCGGTTTATTATAGGACCCTTATGTATAAGGAACCAGAATCCAAATTAGTATGCAAAGAATACACAACAATTTATATCTATAAATATTTTAGATCAATTTGCCAATGTATTTTCGCAATTTTGTCCACTCCTCGTAATTCACCAAGGTAAACTTAACACAAATTAAAGCGTCGTCTATATATAATTTTCTTATTAACTAAAGATAACTATTACATAATTCCCTTTTCATATATAGCTCCACTAAGTCAGTAATCTTTGAGGAATCTGGTGGCCCACGGATATATCTAAATGTTTTCTTCATTCTCCGTAGTCCATAGCTTATAATATGTGATTAATAATCTTTTAGCTAGCCTAATAATATCAATTTCTAGATTAAGTAAATGTGTTTCCATCCTAGACATGATAACTATTTTAATCAAGAGTAAAAGGGACATAGATAGGTAGTACGATGCAATATCAGGCATAATGAATTTGTTAGTAATTTCCAGGCTTTCAAAATAAGAAATTAATCCACCAGAGGAGATCCATACCTTTTGATAAGTTTTTGATTTTACCGTTGGTATAATTCTATTTGATATAGTATTTTCTTATAGGTAATATATCAACCAAACACAGGGATTAGTGATAAAGTAATGTTTATTTTCCTTCCAAATAATTTTTGAGTTTTTAGGCGTATAAATGTTTATGTTTTTTATATATAAAAATTCGGGGCATATTTCTACAATAGCAGACTTCATATCCTCAACGTCCGAATCATTTGCGATTTTATAAGTTTTATATCAGCTTTTCGTAAGTTTTGAAAGCCATACAGTTAGTGTTCATGGCCTTATCAGCTGGTACTATTGTGATAATTTGTTTTTATTGTTTAAAAAGCGTTGGTAATATCGTGCAAAATAGTGTGCATGTATTTTTTTTTCATGACAATGAGAAGTTCTACTTCCGAATTCTCTAATGCCGTATAGGACGTTGGTTCTTTACGAATTTTATTTGTAGAATCTAGAATAGGATTTTTTTTGCGTCATATGATCCCGATGTGAGTGTTTTGAGGTTTTTGTATTTTATTTCCAGATTTTCTTTCGAGTTGATTAGTTTCCTTACTTTTATGATTGATGAAAAATTTCAGACTCATCTGTTTTATGAATTCATGGATGAATTGCATTGCATCCACTTTATATGCCTTGTGATGTAGAATGTCTCTAATCATTGGACAGAAAACAATTGTTCCTTTTGAAAAATTCTGTGCAATTTAAAAGAAACAGCTCGACCTGTGGTGCAAGATATACGAGTGTTTGTGAGAAGACATACTAATAATGTAAATATTCACTAATGTTAATTACAATTCCTATAATAACTAATGTCAAAAATAGATTTATACCTTCAAAGCATACATTTATTAAACGTTCCAAAATCGCAGAAGTACTCACAAAGTTAATAGCTATATTTTCCAGCATCTTATGCGTGTTTCAGTTGTAATGTGTAATAATTTATATATGCTCCGAAATTGTCAATCCATGTTATTGAGCTTTTTTATTGTGACACTTTTGAAGAACTTTACTTAATATATACATTATACATATACATTATATATATATATATATATATATATATATATATATATATATATATATATATATATATATATACTACTGTTGTGTTTTACTGTATTCGAACTGATCCGGCGATCACGTTGTATATATAAAGGCATTTAATGTGCTTATGGCAAATGACAATATACATTACTTTGCTCACCTATCGATAACTTCGAATTTATGAGAACATAAAGACCTCACTCTGCAGAGCTAAAAATGCTTAATGCATCCTTTCTATAATTTATGTTATGGTTGTATATGTTATACTATTATTGCGTGAGTAGACAATTGTTAACCGTTTGCTACTTTCATTACCCGTGATATAACTGTACATAGATTTGAAAACAAACACACCATGCGGCATTTTACGTTTCAATGACCTCACAAGATCAACACCCATCAAATAACACCTGTGGTTTCCATGCATCAGTTCTAAGGCATATATTAAGGTAATGTAGTTTTATAGCCCTTCGTCGTAGTCGAAATCTAATAGTCATGGGTGTATGATGAGCTTGCGCGGACAGTAATAACATTGTCTGAAAATCGATAAACGTTGTCAAATTTCCCTTCAACTTCTATAAACGTTTTCTATTAAATATTGCTACATGAAACATTGCCATAATAAAACAATTGTATGATAACGATGTACGTAAATCTATATATTAATACTCGTAATTGACACTGACTATACATTGTGATATATACGATTATTTGTAAGGTTAGATGTTCGATAAAATGGGGAATGGATACATTATTAAATAAAAAGAGAGGGGCCAGATCCTAAGAGGAGCAGTCATCTGTTTTAACAAAATAAAAAGAAAGATTGAAATATAAAACAGTACAAAAGGGGGAAGTAGGTATAACAAATGAAATAAGAACTACCTAATGAAATAACAATTAAACAGTCCATGGTAAAGAAAATGAGCTGTGTAGAATTAGAAACAAATAATCAAGAATTCATAAATCAATTAATACTTGAATAGACATGAAGTTTGCTGTTTGTTTGCGAACTGAAATATTCGAATTCGCAGACTTCTTACAGCATCACACAATCAATGTGTACAATTATTCTCAGAGTATTTAACCTTATGATCCTCCAGGGTTGGAAGACCAAAAGTGGAAGAAGCATAACTGAGAATAAGTTACTTATGTTTTAAGCATATCTCTACTAATATATAGAAAAATAATTTGTGTGTGTATCTGTGTTTAAGTGCGTGTCTGTCTGTGTGTTTTTCCGTTATTCAATCTGAAACAAGTGGACCTACTCTTTTGAAATTACAAAGAAATGTATGTAAAAGTATTATTTAATGTCTTTTATTTGATTGCCTTCCATAAGAATTGGACATCGATAATCATAAAAAGAATCCCATTTAAGACCAAAGTTAACAAACTTATGCAGATTAATATCACAAGTGGGTTAAAGAATTGTTCTGGCAGAACAAGCAGAAGGGTCCGGCGTATAAAATCAACAATAGAGAGAATGCTTTTCAAAATAAATATTTCGGCTTAAAGCACAATTTGACCATGATATTTTACATTTACATTTAAACTTTTATTCATAAAATTTATTTATAAACATCAACATCAGGTTCTCTACAGTGCAATGTAGACTACAATCTATTGTTGACTAAGTCAATGCGGGAGGTACGTGAAGCTTTCTACCGGTTTACTGCGGCGGGTATCCGACTAAAGCAGACAATCAATCGATTTTATAAAAGAAAATCGGATATTTCACCCATTTCAATGATCATAAAAGTTGATCCTTTTTTATCCGTATTCATTCCTGAGCCACCCTGTTAGTCGATTAATAATTTCAATGTTTTCTTATAACAATCCGTTACTTAAATTTAAAGTAAAAATGTTTCTGTTAAACTCACTTTTATTTCCCTGAATAACACAGTTTCCTTTAAAAAATTGACATTATGTCCGTCCATTTATCAGTTTCTAACAATTGATAATGCCACATCTTTTGAAATTCTCATGAGGATGAAACGTTCCTGGCATATATTCCTTACCACTATATACTAGCTAACATATCTACCAGCGAAAACCCTCACCTTAATATTTAATATTCAGTACTATTTATAAAAACAACACTAAAATTCACATAGTAACTAGACGCAGAGAAAGAAGTCACTACAACACATTCTTTGTATGCAGAATTCGAGTTAATGGATTAACGGAATTAATCGACATATCTCGTGTAATGATTCCTTCCTGGACAATACAATCAGTCTGATGGAGATTTACCATTTCGGTTGACTATCTGTATGACTGAGGTTCTATGTGTTAGGTAATATTACGGGGTTCACACTCTTAAGCTTTGCCTATATACTAGAAGCGTTTCATCTTTATGAGAATTTCGAGAGACTTGAGGCTGTTGAGCTTTACCTTGTCTCTTTAGTAGAAAGGTTGTGTTATTGTCAGTTGTCCTGTACGGCTTTAGTGTGGCAATTTGTATAGGTCAGGCAGGCCCCGCCTTCAAGCGTGCTGTTTGATTTTTCTAGATACCCTGGCCTTATGCTGCACCTTAAGTAGATAAAATATATGTCAATGTTAGATCTCACACAGTAGACTCTGCATTATTGAGGGAAACCTCCATGAGTTATGTGGAACGTGCACTGCACACAATTTGCTTCATAATATTGACTCCGTGAAGTCCTACCATTCATCACCGTGGTAAAGGTAGTGAAAATGTCGAATTGTCTGAGCTAATGGTAAAATTAACTAAGAATTGACATCAGAATCTGCTGTCATTTAGTCGTCTATCCTTTTGCAATAAGACAATGTTAAACGCAAAATAGTAAATCGGTGAAGTTGTTTCTCCACATGTAAAACCGACATTTATATTCTATGCAAACCCAATCTACATTCAATCACTTGAGATTTCTGCTGTGGAAAATAACCTATGTGTTGTATAACTAAAACTCAAATAATACATTTGTGAATAAAAAAAAACAAATGGGCCAAACAAATGTTATATATTTTATTGAACTAAAACCTATATTTAACAAAGAACAATTGAACAAAGAAACTTAAACGAGACTAATAACACAGAACAGGACATTTACTTTAATAAATGCTCAGAATGGAATCGCATACCATTTTGGTATCTTTAAAAGATCAATCCTTTTTATACATTCTCTCAACCAAAGTGGAACACTGTGAAGAGGATATGCTATTCCATTCGCTCTGCACAGCTTCACACAGTTCTTCCATCCAATGCACGATTATTATGGACCAATTATTTTCGATTGGGTTTTAATCGACGCTTTGAACTGGCTAAAATATCACATTAATTGAATAATGAGAAAAACATTTTTGTGAATTTAGCAGTGTGTGCAGGGGCATTATCATATTGAAATATAATGTTCTGAAATATTCACATCTGGATACTTAGTAACAGTCCTATTTCTTATATTCGAATGTATTCTTTTGAATTGATTGACTTCTCATATCTAATAAGTTCCCCCACTTCTACTGCAGTAAGGGTTTCCCTGTATAATTATCCCTGCATTCCGGTGTTTAACTGTCGTTTTTTACGCAATTTGGTGAAAATCTTTCACCAGTTCTTCGATTGTATCATTCGGAAGTATCGGCAGCATCAATAACAAGAAAAAATCTTGATTCATCTAACCAGAAAACATTCCTGAACCAGTCTGTATCTTTCTTGCCATAATATGAGAAAAATCTATTTCTATCGTTGATGTTCTTCTTAGATAAAAATGGCTTCTTTGCACACGTTTTAGAAGAAATTCCCATTTCTGTCATTCGTCTAGATATTGTATATCTATAAAGAAGATTTTCAGCCCCTGTTATTAAGTCTTTGCTATGATAAAGATAAGTTTTCGTTCAATCCTTCAAAACAGTTAATTTAAGCCTGTTGTCGCCCTTCAAAGTGAATGCTCTAGGGCGACCAGATCCAGATTTCCCTTTTACCAAGCATTCAGCTTCGAACCTTTGACCCATTCGCTTCACTACAGAAAGAGATGATTTCACTTTTTCTCTTCTTAAAATATCAAAAATCTGCTAGCAGGTCCTTTTGGACTGCCTTAATCCTGCAATTCGTTTTTTATATCCACAACAAGATGCAGTCTTACCATTTTAGCATTAATTTTTCCACTTATTATTATATGCTACAATAATAATAATAATAATAATAATAATAATAATAATAACAACAACAACAACAACAACAAAACCACAAAAAACAATAACAACAACAACAATAATAATAATAATAATAATAATAATAATAATAATAATAATAATAATAATAATAATAATCAGCAAAATAGGAATTTGCAGTTAAAATTAACAACAATTCATGGACAAATATTGAAATAAGTGAATAAGCTAGCTTATCGGCCGTGATTGCTATCAGCTACAGAGACAGACCGCCACTTCGTAAAATTACCAATTTTTTTTGAATCGATGGACTAGGTACTTACGTTTGTTTTCGATAACATTTCAGTGATTAATGAAATATCCTGCAAACTTAGAGAGATAGATAGATCGAGAAAGGAAGAGAGGGAGAGAGAGAGAAAAAAGAGAAAGTAAGAAGTTGGTAGGTTGGGATTATCACGTCGAAAAAAAAGTAGACAGCTTCCCAGCTTCATTGAAAGAGTCTTTCTTAATTCTTCTGAAGTATCTGAGAAATATCGAATCATCGCTGATTTGTTTTGTTTTTTTGGATATAAATATGATATATCCGCAAGAGAATACTTATAATGATATCAGGATATTCCACAATAAAATTAACGAAATGAAACTCAGAGATTCTTATTGCACTATCTAAACAGATAAATAGATGAAAAAAATTGTATTTCCTCTGTGAAGATCTCATGTGTATTTCGGATATAGATTTTCTCTCTCTATGCGAAAGAAAAATTATACTATAAAAGACGTTCCAAAGTTAATACCTGATTAAATACGGTTTCCAAATTGAATTGTTATGATGATTGAATTCGTGTATTCATAACCTCAAACTTTAATCACTATGTTGCAAATATTGACGGTGTGACTTTACGAAAGAAACGTTTGCCATAAACATGCGTCAGAAGCATCATCGAATCTCGCCATGCAGAAAAAATGAAACGGATCATCATTGACCACAACTTTTGAAAGTGTACGAAACTGATGGACTTATTTACAACACAGTTAGAGAACGGGTTCGTCGAGTTAAGAATGCAGACAGAGATGTGAGTGGCAAAGCGCGCTTCTGCCTTTTACGATCGAGATATTAAAAAGTGCATTGAAATACGATGTAGACAAAAGAATCTAGAATACAAAGCATCGCACGTTTTCGGAGCTTTTCGTTGTTTTTGAGTAAAAATAGGAGGTTTTACTTTTGGAACAACTCTCGGATATATTGTAAAAACAATTAAAATAGATGAAAACTATTAAACTCATAACAAATGTGGGTTTGCTGTTGGTGAGTCTGAAATCAGCCATTTTCGTTTTATACATAGATTTACACAATGTTGATTGTGTTCGAAAAGATGGTGTATTACAACGCTTCCCTCGTCACTGCTAGTGCTAATGTGTTAACGAACACAGCATGTTTGCCCACTCATATCATATATACATATATTATGTTGGTGCAAAAATAATATAGTTTTTTGACGGTCAACTTCAAAAAATCATAACTTCTTTCCTAATAAACTTTATTATTCGAAATAGGAACCATTTTTGCCAACGAGAAACAAATTTATTAACCCCATTAGTATAAAAAGTCCGGAGTTCTGGAAGCGATGATGAAGTCATTGAAGGCCGATTCGGCATCATCTAAGTTTTTTAAGCATTTTTCGCCCAGGAAGTTGTCGAGATGCTTGAAAAGACATAATCTCGTAACTCAATTCGTTCAGTTTCTGCAGGGTCAGTTGAGCAACATGCGGGCGAGCGTTGTCACGGAGGAGAATTGGTTCCTTCATATTTATCGATCATCATATTGACCAATCTTGTGCAGATACTTTGGAGATTCTGGGTGCATTTCGTCAATTTATCGGCACTACTTCTTCACCGTAATTGTTTGCCACGGATTCTTGAAGCTGTAATGGATAAGACCTACCGCTGACCACCAAACAGTCACTGCAAACTTTATGGGTGCAATTCCGGCTTCAAGAAATGTTGTGGAGTTTTTACTGGCATCCAACCACTGTGCCGAACGTCGCCAGTTGTCATTTCTCATCACACGTAAAAATCCGCTCGGGAAATGGGTCGTTTTTGTTGCGCAGAACGAGCATAGAAACACCTCAAAACGACGATTTTTTGGATTATCGTTCAATTCATGCAGCCACGCATTTATGCACCTTTTTTTACTTTAAATAGTGAACGACTGTTGAGTAATCGACTTCGAATTGAACAGCAATTTCTCGTGTGGTTTTGCAAGGGACGGTTTTAATTAAGGTTTTAAAATTTTCGTTATAAACAGCAGTCGACCGGCTGCGACCGTCTTCATCTTCGAGGCTCTCGTCACCATTGCGAAATTCTAGAACCACCGTTGTGCCACATGTTCGTTAGTGGTTCCTGGGCCAAACGCATCATTGATCAGCTTTTTGGCCTAGTTTGAACTGGAACAAGAAAATCGTGCGTATTTGAATGTTGTCCATGCTGTCGAAAAACCTGCAAATAAATTAATGAAGAGATAATGATATATAGTATGGTTTTATATATATATATATATATATATATATATATATATATGAATTAATTCAGAAATCATATATAAAAGTAACATATGTGAGAAAACGATATTGTTATTGCACCAAGCTAATAATTCGAATAATCAATTCTAATATGTCTCAACTATTTTTTTTTTTTTTTTGGTGAACCAAATGAGATTTTTCTGAATTTCATATTTTGTAAAAATTGTTGTTGTCGCTGTTTCTGTTGTTGTTTCTTTCGCCGTCTTCAACCTTTCCGGATAGATTTAACAACAAAACGGAAACACCATATAAACTTTGAACTTTTAGGTTGATTCGTTTAATGTACGACGGGGTCACCTAGCGAACGCATGTCATGCCTGCGTCTAGATATGCCTGTGGCTTTGCTTGAAGTGTGTTGTAGTAGATTTGCCTGAAATCAAGTGCGTAGGTGTCGTACGCTTACTTCTACCGGGAGAAAAGTAACCCGACGGAGGCTATATTGTTCCCCTTTGATATAACCATTTTACAACAACTGCTGCTTTACATTGTTTGCATTTCAGCAATTTTTATTGTAAATTTGTGAAGTAAAATAACAACATCTTTACACATGCAATACATTGGTGTCATATCCAATCATTTTATGAGGATATTGAGACAGAGTTTTAAACATTATCATAATTATTGATCTGAATTTATTTTACAAATGCATATTTTTCAATAACGTTTCTCATTATCAGAATTGATATTTAAGCAATTATCTTCATTGTTTTTATTAATTATACATGGCAACCTTAAATATCGAGTTATTTCTGGTCCTCTTTTATCTAAATCTACCGGTGATTATTCAGCATCACCCACAGGATTTCTGAACCTTAGGATTTTACAAATGGCAGGTATTGTCATTTATATGCTCTAAATCTTTCCTCCGATTCCAATTTCTTTTTAATAAGTTTACCTTTTCTTAAAATATTACTAGTCATCCTACCATTATTATCATTATTTTCTAGATTTCTAGAACGGTTGAGTTTGTCTGTTTGTATACCAATGTTTTCTAACAAGCATTCCAGAAGATTCATGGTGAATTCTGATTGTGTAACACCTAAATATCATATTGATTTGCTTTCCCCCGCAATAATATATGTTTACGAATTGTGTATTTCCTAATGTTAAGAATGTATTTTCGTTCTTTGTTTCGCCTCTTTGTCCACAGAATCTACATTGTATGTTCTTCTATGTATATTATTCAATTAGCCTAATTATGAATGTATCTTATTTTGAGATTAATAACTCTTATTGATTATATTATTTTGTAGTTTTCAGTGTTTAACAATCGATTAACTTTTCATAATCTCCCAAATAGTTGATATGATCAAAAGCACTAATGAAACATGTCCCAGGTCATTTACCAACAAGAACTCTGTGGTCAGAATATCCCAGGTATTAGATTAGTTCTTTACAGTCTGTGAAGTTTACCGCGTCGGTCCCCATTAAGAAAGATTCTATAATCAGAACGTTTTCGTTTAAAATTTCGTTACAATGTGCTTCTTATAAGAGATAATGTGGTATGTAAATAGGCATTACAATGGCAGTAACTAGATAGAGCGAAGTTAACGTAACTATAGTATTTTATGAAAGGCCATATTGTTTGACCCACAAAATTTATAATTAGATGGAGAAATGAGTAAGCATATCCGTGAGAGAATACTGCAAAAGTGCGCCAAAATAATCGACCGTTTCGCTTGAATCTCCCAAGTATCGTAAAATGTTAAGATTATGAAAAGATATAGTGAATGAAAACCTGTTTTAATAGGCATGATTTCAGCGTTTTGGAAATCCATATATGTCATTCTTATTCAGATCATTAGTGCCAAAGGGGCACGTTTATGTTACGACGTTCTAACGTAAACTATCTATATTTTCAGCGGTGCCCTTTCATGTCGCTGTCACAAGCAAATCGGTAATGATACAGTTTCTCCTTCCACGTGTCATTTTTATTGTCCTATTCATGTAATCTTGTGCTCAATTTTCGTGTCCGTCGTGATGAATAATCAATGTAAATGCGGCAATTCTATTTTCTTTTTTTATTACATCTTCACCCCAGCGAGGCACAATTCCACTTTGAAGTAGGTTGCTACTATCAGGGACATAAATTGCAGGGATACTATGTAGGGAGTTGAGCAGCAACATGTCTGTTCACATTACACTTGAACTTCTGCATATCAGTACAGATGGCAACGCAAAAATCCTGAAGGGAATTCCAATGTCTAGCAGTTCTAGGGTAGAAACTATTAGAGTAGAAGGCTTTCTTACATCTAGGGATTTCTACTGTTTAGGGATGGGATTTTGCTGCTTTGCTTTGTTGGGACATTTACGTCGAAGGGGTGCAAGGGGTTGTAGTTCTCGAAGCATTCACCATTAAAATACTTGTAAAATAGACAGAGGGATGCAACATGTCGTCGATGGGACAGAGGTTGAAGCTTAGATAACAAGTCAGGACCTATCAGGTTTGCGACTCCCTTTTGCACCTTGTCCAGGAGAGAAAGGATAGTAGCAGATGCAACAATAGTCTATACATGGGTGAATGGTGGCCTTGTATATGTACAGCGTACTTTCAGGCGTAAGTCACTTTCTAGCAGGGTAGAGAGATCCCACTTTCTTCGCAGCAGCCTTTCAGGTAATGTATCATTATACATGGCTATTGTTGATGTAAAATGTCTTTGACTCCTAATGGGGAGTAGATATATATTTGCTGAGCACCGCAGCAAAATGTGGCACAAGGCCGAAAGGTGCAGAACAGGCGATCCCCCCTAAAGAAGGGGCAATCTCGCCTCAACAAAAAATGCCTGGGCACCCCCGTCGGCATTCCCCGGTAGCGGCGCCTTAGGCGACAAGCAATTAACTTGCCCCACCGGAAAGCCCGGTTGTAAGGCCTGGGAGGGTGAACCTCCTAGATAGTACCCAAGTGGTGTACTCCAGTCCGACAGGTGATGGATCGGATTTCGGCCCCTCACCTGTCGGTCTGAGTGTCAAGAACGAATCCTTTACGAGTATTCTAACCTGTCTCCCTGCAGCCGAAGCCGCTAGGAGACCATCCCCTATCAGATGGACTAATGGGGTAGATATTTATTTGGTGTCCACCACATCAAAATGTGGCACAAGGCCGGAAGATGGGGAGCAGGCAAGCCACTCTAAAGGAGTGGCACGCTTGCCTCATCAAAAAATTCCTGGGCACCACCGTCAGCATTCCCCGGTAGCGGCGCCTCATGCGACAAGCAATTAACTTGCTCCACCGGTGTACCTCAGTCCGACAGGTGCTGACCGGTTCCCAGCCCCTCATTTGTCGGGCTGAGTGTCAAGAACGGATCCTTGATGAGTACTTCTACCCTGTCTCCCTGCAGATGAAGCCGCTAGGAGACACATCCCCATTAGACGAACTAATAGGGGGTATGCCTATAATGACTTTGACACTCGTTTTTATAACCACCGGCTGTGCTGACAAACCAGTGAGAATCTTCCAAAGTTGCTGTAGGGATTGTCGAATTTTAGATTCAATCAGTTCGCAGTAGTTAACTTCTCATTGGTTGGTTAGCACAGCCGGTGGTTATAAGAACGATTGTCAAAGTCATTGGTGTCATACCCCTCATTAGTAGTCAAAAACATTTTACATCCCCCCCTTTTTAATATAATGGAAAAATCCTTTCGGATTCAATTTTGGTTTGACTTGAGAAAAGGAAAAATAAATAAATAAATAAATAAATAAAAATAAACAAATAAATGAACAAATAAAAATAAACCAATAAAATAATTTTTTTTTGGGGGGGGGGTTGTCTTTATTCTCATTGGTCAAAAAGAATCAATATATTGGTATAATGTGTGCAAAAAGAAACCATCTTTTTTGTACATCACATGGAGTTTTTTATGCACATAAAAATAGACACTTATCATATATATATATATATATATATATATATATATATATATATATATGTACAAACACACAAATGGAATCCTATTCAGAGCATAAAAATTCACAAATATACATTTTTTTTTGTATGCAAACATACAAATAGAATCCTATTCAAGTATATATAAACATATATGCACAAAAATTCAAATATACATTTTTTTAAGCAACAACTGGAAACATTATGTTAGGTATTGGTTGGTTAATTTGGTTAGAATGATAGAAATGGTCGCAGTTTAACGTCGTGCCCGGGACAATTTACAATTTGGGTGTGTGTGGGGGGTGATTTCGACTGTTCATTCTTCTCTTTTTGGGTTTCTGAAAAGAGATTTATTCATAATTAGATTCCAAACAGTTCGGTTATAAAATGTTTTAATTTTATTCATTTTACAGGTTTAGTGAAAATGTTGACTGTATTATTCTCAGCCGTCACATTAGTAAGAGTAATAGATGTTTTTACATCCCTTATAAAATGATATCTGATATCAATATGCTTCGACCTTTGATGAATGATAGAATTATTTGCTAATAAGATACTGTTCTGATTGTCACAATGAATTATTATAGGTTTATTTTTACTTAGATCAGCTTTTCAAATAGATTTTAGAAGGGTGTTCAGAAAAATATCCTCCTGCGCGGAATAGGTAAGGGCCACAAATTCTGTTCCACAAGTAGAAAAGGGAAACATTTTTTTGCTTTTTAATTTTCCAAGAGACCATAGGTCCAGCCTTTGACATTCCAAAATAATACCCAGTCATAATTTTTCTATCCTCAGAGTAACTCTAATCTGAATCTGGACATCCTTCTAAATTTAGAGGATATTAAGACATTTTAAATATTAAAGATTGTTCCTTGATTCCTTTTAGATAACGAAGGATTTGTTTTGCACGACTAAAGTCCTTAATTGTTAGTCTCGATAAGTTTTGAGATAGCTTTGTTACAGTGTAACATATGGCAGGCCTAATACGGTCATCAAATAGATGAGGCTTCCAAATATTTTTCTATATAATCGATTATCTATGGATTTTGTTTCGGTCTCTATATTTTTTATTTATGTCCATTTCGACGGGAATTTTACGCGGTTTGCAATCTTGCATACCGAACTTGAGCAGAATTGTTTTCAATTTATCGTGATTGGGTCATAGATATAGTTTCATTTTCACAGGTAACTTTTATAACGAGGAATCATGACAGTCGTCCAAGATCGGGCATTTTATTTTGTTTTTAACATCTTTTAAAGTGGTGTTGCAGTTTGAGGCGAGTAATATATTGTCAGCCCAAAAAAACAAAATCAACAATTTATTACCTACATTTTTGTAATACATGCACGCGTCTACGGGACATTGCTTGAATTCCTGTTCTATTAAATAATTATTGAGTGTTAGATCCCAATTGGTAGCACTTTGTCTTAGTCTATATAATGATTTATTCAGTTTCCATACGCAATTTTTATTTTTCATTTTAAATCCCTCCGGAGAGTAAATATAGATTTCACAGTCAATCGGAGCATTTGAATAAGAATTTTCTGCATCCATTTTATGTCATTTTAAATTGTATTGAGCGGTAAGTTGTAATAAAATTCTAATTGTCGTTAAATTTGTCGTTGGTGAAAATGTTGCAAAATATTCTACTCCAGAAATTTGTGAAAAACCTTCTGCAACAAATCTTGCTTAAAAAGTTTCACTGCCAGAAGCTGTGATTTTTTTTGGAAAACCCCCCAGCGTGAAGAAATCATATTTTTATCTGTTGGTTTTGCCACTATTTCGTATGTGTTGTTTTCAGATAAATCTTTCAATTCGGATAGCATAGCTTGTTTCCATTCTTGGTAATTTTCTGAATTAATCGCCTCATTATAACTTTCCGGTGCGCTTTTCAACGAGTAACACTAATCCACTGCGTAGTCATGTATCTTTTCAATTTGTACGAAGTCTGGTCTATTTCGCTCCCTTATTGGGTATCGACGTGTCTGGTTAATATTTTCGTCAGTAGTTCTACGGTAATTGTCGTGTAATTCCATTGTAATCGATCGATTATTAGGTAATATTTCACGTTTTTTATCCACTGGATCGCCATTGTTTAAATTTAATGTATCATTGAATTTTGCACATCTAACCCTTTTTATGGCATTTTGGGATGGAAAATAGATTAAATATGCTGGACTGTTTTTATCGTAACCTACGAAAATACCTTTTTCGCTTTTAGTATTTAGTTTACTGGTATTTTCTATAAATGCAAAGCAATCTGAACCAAATATATGCATTGTGTTCATTTTGGGTTTCACACTGCAAAACGCTTCATACGGTGTTTTGCCTAATATTTTATTGAACGATCCATTTCTGATATATGCTGCTGCCATTAAAGCTTAAGCCATAAACTATGCGCCAATTTCTATTCGATGAGTAGACATCTTGTCATCTCAAAAAGAGGTCGCTATGCTCTTTCAGCGGTGCCATTTTGGAAGGGGGAATAGCGCGAATTTTCTCGTGTTTAATCCGGTTGTTAATTAATAGAAGTTCAAACACTTTACAAGTAAATTCAGTCCCATTGTCTGCGCGAATGCATTTTACCGAGCCGTACGGGGCAATATCAGCTAAATATTTCTTAGTGGCGAGGATAGTGTCGGATTTGTTTTTTAGAAAATAAACTATAATTAAACCGGAAAAATCATCAATAGAGTTCAAAACGTACCTTACAATATTTCTCCCCGTCGGGCTGATCGGACCTATTAAGTCACAATGCACAAGTGAGAGAATTTCCGTAGCCTTTTTGTCTGACGTTCTGCTTATATATTTTGTCATTTTCCCTGTGCACACACATCACAATTTGGGAGATCGTCTGAAGGTATTATTTTCATGCCTTCGACTACATTTGGTATTTTTTTAATATCAGCTGTATTGCAGTGTTCTGGAATTTTATGCCAGGTTTCCAAGTCACGACAGGCAGTTTTTGAGGGAACCATACTTTTTAAATAATATAGTCAGCCATTTTCTTTAATGCCAAATGCAGTTCCATTGGGCTATATCAATGTTGACTTGTTTTGGCCAAACTGTATATCTGTGCCTTGTTTAATTGCAGCCTGCACGAAATATATGTCTTGCTTTAATGTTACAGATTTCGCCTTTATTGTTTTTTAGGGATATTTTAGCATCGCCTGTTTTCAAGACTATATCGTTTATTTGACTACAGTCGGCAAGTTCGACGAAATGACATTGTGGGTTAAAGTTTGAATCAAAATTAATAAAATTAGATTCCTTGGTGATAACGTGTGCTATAGCACCACAGTCTACAAGGAGATTGTTACCGTTTGTGGTATTGTCAAAGTTACATGTGAATAGAAATGCATGTTCGTCCTCAAAGTTCTCAAAGTTTTTTTTACGGAGTCCCATCCCATTCCTTATTCAGTTCTTGGTACATACGTTAAGAGATTACATTAAGAATATCTGTAGTAGAACGGACTTGCCTAAATCCATATTGATAGTCGGATAGAAATTTGGCAACTGTTAGATGTTGGACTAGAGCTTGATTAATGATGGGCTCTATTTGGAGGGAAGCTAACCCGACGGGGAGACTAATGGGGCGATAATTTAATGGGTCGGTTCTTTCGCCAGAATTCTTGTGAATTGATACCCCAGAAGCAGTTTTCCAGCACCCAGGAAAGCATGATTCGTTAAAGCATTTGTTTAAGACTTTGAAAAAGAACTGGAGCAACTTCAGCCGAGCAATTTCTAATAGTACAGCCCAGAGGAGATTATGCCCATGTGATTTTGAGGAGTCTAGTTTTTTTTATATCATATACTTGAGAAGAAATAATTTTCAGATCATCTAGTGTGGTTTTTGTTTGCAAAGAAAAGCGAGGCATGGCATGGTTTGCTGTGTTTAAAGCTGAGTTTGAGGCAAACCGACTGGAAAAGATTTTAGCCTTCCCGGTTGACGTGCAAACAACATCATGATTGCTGGATAGTGAGTGAATTGTTGATTGTCCATTATTTCCTATACTGTTGCAGATTTTCCAGAAATCACAAGTTCACAATTTCTGCGCTTCGATGCGTTTTCTGATAGTGTCGATGAATTCTCTCTTAGCTGTCTTTACTTCACTGTTACAATTACTTTGAGCTTGTATAAACTTTTGTGTGTTTGTGCTGAACTTATACCGGATACCTCTGCGGTATGCATGTTGCCTTAGAACAATGGCTGCTTTGCAAGTAGAAGTAAACCACTGGGGAGGGTGAGGTTTGCTATATAAATTCCGTGGAGAAACACGTGCTTCAATTGCTGTTTTGAACCATTCATTGATCTTATTTGTGCACAATTCCGCAGATAGAAAGAGAAAAGGCGTTTCCCCAAGGGGCATCTCTGATGTGAGTTTTAATGATATCCAGTCAACCTTCTTGTAGTACCTTGGCGTTTTAGCAATGTCTCTTAAACTTGGAGTCAGGAATTTAGATTGCTGTCTATCATTATCACAGCATTATTAGCATTCCCGATTTGTTACACAATCCTCGGAAACTGTTGTCAGACATAGATCTAGAAGTGAGGCTTTCTGGTCCTGAAAATTTGGGAGTCAGGTTGGTAATGTTACTGTCTGTGTCAAATAATGGGGTATAGAAAATTTAGGAATGATGCTACTAGCTGTATCTACGGAGTTAGAGAAACCAAACCAATTATTTTGGTTGGCTTTAAAGTCAACAAATGCGTGTATTTGGACGCTAGTTTCAAGAGAGAGTGCTACATCTTTGATATAAGAGGGATGATTGATTAGAGTACAGTCCTAGGTCAAAGGAGAGTGATAAAGAAACATAGGTAGCTAACGCTATGTTGTAAACATTTTTAAAGCACATAAAATCTGGGTCATCTGATTTTAGTTTAAATTATCAAGTCATGGGTAGGTTGTTACGAATATAGACTCCCAGTCCGTGCATGTATCTGTCAGAGTCCTTACAAAGTGGAAGATAACCAGACATGTTAAAGATGTTAGAGGGAATAGAGGAATGCCAGTTAGTTTCATTTAGTATTAAAATATATAGGGGGCTTAGAGAAATGATTCTCCATCATCTAAGTTAATTCTAAATCCACGGATATTTGTAAATGCAAGGGAGCAGGTGAATCGTTTATCGAGTGTGTGTCTGGTGTGATTGTTATTTTGGATGGAGCTTTAATTTAATTTTATTTCGTAGTTTCAGTTTAGGGTGAGACAAAGCGGATGTGCATAGCCACCACCATTCAATATAACTAGACTATCAGTTGAATCATCATCCACAGGAGTGTGCTCACAGGAATACCCACCAGAGATGAGTGCAGGGATCCTTTTCATGCGCGACATGGCAATACAAACATCCTGATATTTTACAACTGATGATAAAGTAGCCGATAAAAGCGTTACCAAAGAGTTAGGGCTAGTGTACTGTCAGTCGGAAACAGCAGCCAGCAACTGTCAAACCGGTACCCTAAACTTGTCAGACAAGAGTGAGCAAGTTCAATAATGTTGGCGTATATGCAAAACAAATAACGCCAAGTTGCACAGTGAAACGGAGGAGAATGAGACAGGTGTGCGGGGCGTTTATTGCCCTAATCAAGAAGCAAGGTCAAGTACTGGGTAGCTCTAACGAGCCCCTGTGATCGCACCTCTCCTTCTTACTAATAGGCAAAGAACGAGTATGGAAGCCGCACGGTTGACAGAGCCTACTTATTCCTTTTTCTGGTTCCCAGATCTCCGTGTTCTCAACATTGGCACCACGTTTTGCAGCAGTAATAAGTCTGTTTGTATTTTGCAGTTTCTCTTATTTGGGCTTTATAAGTCTCTATTACGTTTGAAATCACCAAATATAAGGCTTAATGGATATTAATATATCTACTGGTTTTAAATAATTTTGATTAGTTTTTGAACAGTCCAATTATGTTAGATGCAATTTATAGAGTGTCACAGAAATATTCCTGCGAAAAATTAGTTTATTTGATTTATTCAGTGTAATTTATTTTGTTTACACCTTGTAAGTTACTTGACTTGTTTTCGTGTAACTTATTTATTTAATTCTTTTTAATTTATCTGGTTTATGCTTTGTAATGTATTTGATTAATTCCTTGTAATGTATTTAATGTATTATTTGGTGTACACCTTAAAATTTATTTAACTTATGCCTTGTAATTTATTTGGTTTATGTCTAGAGATTTATTTGGTTCATACCATGTAATTTATTTGGTTACTTATTTGTAATTTATTAAGCTTATCCATGGTAAATTAGTTGGTTTATTTTTTGTAATTTTTTTGGTTCATTTCTAGTATTTTTTTGTTTATACTTTGTAAGTTATGTGATATATCTCTTGTAATGTACATGGTGTATACCTTGTAAATTATTATCATTTTAACTAGTAATTTATTTGGGCTATAATTTATATTTAATTACGTTTGTACCTTGTAATTTATTTGGTTTATTTTTTGTAATTTATTTACTTTATGTTTTGTCATTTATTTGATTTATTCCTTGTAATATTTTTAGTTTATAGCTTGTTTTTTTTTATTTAGTTTACATTTTCTGATGTATTTGGTTAATTTCCTGGGAGTTACTTGCTTTATTCCTTCTAATTTATTAAAATTTATGCTTGGAAATGTATTTAGTTTATTTCTTTGCAATGTCTTATGTTTTTTTCTTGTAATTCCTTGTGTTTATGTTTTGTCATTTATTTGGCATATATATTTTAATTTATTGTGATTATTCCTCGTAATGTATTGTGTTTATCCTTTGTTATTGTTTTAGCTTATGCGCTGTATATTTTTGTTTATTCCTTGCAATTTATCAAGTTTATTCGTAATAATTTATTTGGTTTATATCTTTTCATTTATTGGGTTTATGCCTTAAAATTTATTTGGTTTATATCTTTTCATTTATTTGGTTTATGCCTTGAAATTTATTTGGTTTATGCCTTGAAATTTATTTGGTTTTTATCTTTTCATTTATTTGGTTTATGCCTTAAAATTTATTTGGTTTTTATCTTTTCATTTATTTGGTTTATGCCTTAAAATTTATTTGGTTTATATCTTTTCATTTATTTGGTTTATGCCTTGAAATTTATTTGGTTTATGCCTTGAAATTTATTTGGTTTTTATCTTTTCATTTATTTGGTTTATGCCTTAAAATTTATTTGGTTTATATCTTTTCATTTATTTGGTTTATGCCTTAAAATTCATTAGCTTTATATCTTTTCATTTATTTGGTTTATGCCTTAAAATTTATTTGGTTTATATCTTTTCATTTATTTGGTTTATGCCTTAAAATTTATTTGGTTTATATCTTTTCATTTATTTGGTTTATGCCTTAAAATTTATTTTGTTTATGCCTTGAAATTTATTTGTATTATATCTTTTCATTTATTTGGTTTATGCCTTAAAATTTATTTGGTTTATGCCTTAAAATCTATTTGGTTTATATCTTTTCATTTATTTGGTGTATGCCTTAAAATGTATTTGGTTTATATCTTTTCATTTATTTGGTTTATGCCTTGAAATTTATTTGGTTTATATCTTTTCATTTATTTGGTTTATGCCTTGAAATTTATTTGGTTTATGCCTTAAAATTTATTTGGTGTATGCCTTGAAATTTATTTGGTTTATATCTTTTCATTTATTTGGTTTATGCCTTAAAATTTATTTGGTTTATATCTTTTCATTTATTTGGTTTATGCCTTGAAATTTATTTGGTTTATATCTTTTCATTTATTTGGTTTATGCCTTGAAATTTATTTGGTTTATGCCTTAAAATTTATTTTGTTTTTATCTTTTCATTTATTTGGTTTATGCCTTAAAATTTATTTGGTTTATGCCTTAAAATTTATTTGGTTCATATCTTTTCATTTATTTGGTTTATGCCTTAAAATTTATTTGGTTTATATCTTTTTAGTTATTTGGTTTATGCCTTAAAATTTATTTGGTTTATATCTTTTCATTTATTTGGTTTATGCCTTAAAATTGATTTGGCTTATATCTTTTCATTTATTTGGTTTATGCCTTGAAATTTATTTAGTTTCTATCTTTTAATTTATTTTGTTTATGCCTTAAAATTTATTTGGTTTATATATTTTCATTTATTTTGTTTATGCCTTGAAATTTATTTGTATTATATCTTTTCATTTATTTGGTTTATGCCTTAAAATTTATTTGGTTTATGCCTTAAAATTTATTTGGTTCATATCTTTTCATTTATTTGGTTTATGCCTTAAAATTTATTTGGTTTATATCTTTTCATTTATTTGGTTTATGCCTTAAAATTTATTTGGTTTATATCTTTTAATTTATTTGGTTTATGCCTTGAAATTTATTTGGTTTATATCTTTTCATTTATTTGGTTTATGCCTTGAAATTTATTTGGTTTATATCTTTTTATTTATTTGGTTTATGTTTTGAAATTTATTTGGTTTATGCCTTAAAATTTATTTTGTTTTTATCTTTTCATTTATTTGGTTTATGCCTTAAAATTTATTTGGTTTATGCCTTAAAATTTATTTGGTTCATATCTTTTCATTTATTTGGTTTATGCCTTAAAATTTATTTGGTTTATATCCTTTTAGTTATTTGGTTTATGCCTTAAAATTTATTTGGCTTATATCTTTTCATTTATTTGGTATATGCCTTGAAATTTATTTAGTTTCTATCTTTTAATTTATTTTGTTTATGCCTTAAAATTTATTTGGTTTATATCTTTTCATTTATTTGGTTTATGCCTTGAAATTTATTTGTATTATATCTTTTCATTTATTTGGTTTATGCCTTAAAATTTATTTGGTTTATGCCTTGAAATTTATTTGGTTTATGCCTTGAAATTTATTTGGTTTATATCTTTTCATTTATTTGGTTTATGCCTTAAAATTTATTTGGTTTATATCTTTTCATTTATTTGATTTATGCCTTAAAATTTATTTGGCTTATATCTTTTCATTTATTTGGTTTATGCCTTAAAATTTATTTGGCTTATATCTTTTCATTTAATTTGGTTTATGCCTTGAAATTCATTAGCTTTATATCTTTTCATTTATTTGGTTTATGCCTTAAAATTTATTTGGTTTATATCTTTTCATTTATTTGGTTTATGCCTTAAAATTTATTTGGTTTATATCTTTTCATTTATTTGGTTTATGCCTTGAAATTTATTTGGTTTATATCTTTTCATTTATTTGGTTTATGCCTTGAAATTTATTTGGTTTATATCTTTTTATTTATTTGGTTTATGCCTTGAAATTTATTTGGTTTATGCCTTAAAATTTATTTTGTTTTTATCTTTTCATTTATTTGGTTTATGCCTTAAAATTTATTTGGTTTATGCCTTAAAATTTATTTGGTTCATATCTTTTCATTTATTTGGTTTATGCCTTAAAATTTATTTGGTTTATATCTTTTAGTTATTTGGTTTATGCCTTAAAATTTATTTGGCTTATATCTTTTCATTTATTTGGTTTATGCCTTGAAATTTATTTAGTTTCTATCTTTTAATTAATTTTGTTTATGCCTTAAAATTTATTTGGTTTATATCTTTTCATTTATTTGGTTTATGCCTTGAAATTTATTTGTATTAGATCTTTTTATTTATTTGGTTTATGCCTTAAAATTTATTTGGTTTCTGCCTTGAAATTTATTTGGTTTATGCCTTGAAATTTATTTGGTTTATATCTTTTCATTTATTTGGTTCATGTCTTTTTCATTTATTTGGTTCATGCCTTAAAATTTATTTGGTTTATGCCTTAAAATTTATTTGGTGTATGCCTTGAAATTTATTTGGTTTATATCTTTTCATTTATTTGGTTTATGCCTTGAAATTTATTTGGTTTATATCTTTTCATTTATTTGGTCTATGCCTTGAAATTTATTTGGTTTATATCTTTTCATTTATTTGGTTTATGCCTTTAAATTTATTTGGTTTATATCTTTTCATTTATTTGGCTTATGCCTTAAAATTTATTTGGTTTATATCTTTTCATTTATTTGGTTTATGCCTTGAAATTTATTTGGTTTATATCTTTTCATTTATTTGGTTTATGCCTTGAAATTTATTAGGTTTATGCCTTAAAATTTATTTTGTTTTTATCTTTTCATTTATTTGGTTTATGCCTTAAAATTTATTTGGTTTATGCCTTAAAATTTATTTGGTTCATATCTTTTCATTTATTTGGTTTATGCCTTAAAATTTATTTGGTTTATTTATATCTTTTTATTTATTTGGTTTATGCCTTAAAATTTATTTGGCTTATATCTTTTCATTTATTTGGTTTATGCCTTGAAATTTATTTGGTTTCTATCTTTTAATTTATTTTGTTTATGCCTTAAAATATATTTGGTTTATATATTTTCATTTATTTGGTTTATGCCTTGAAATTTATTTGTATTATATCTTTTCATTTATTTGGTTTATGCCTTAAAATTTATTTGGTTTATGCCTTGAAATTTATTTGGTTTATGCCTTGAAATTTATTTGGTTTATATCTTTTCATTTATTTGGTTCATGTCTTTTTCATTTATTTGGTTCATGCCTTAAAATTTATTTTGTTTATGCCTTAAAATTTATTTGGTTTATGCCTTAAAATTTATTTGGTGTATGCCTTGAAATTTATTTGGTTTATATCTTTTCATTTATTTGGTTTATGCCTTGAAATTTATTTGGTTTATATCTTTTCATTTATTTGGTTTATACCTTAAAATTTATTTGGTTTATATCTTTTCATTTATTTGGTTTATGTCTTGAAATTTATTTGGTTTATGCCTTGAAATTTATTAGGTTTATGCCTTGAAATTTATTTGGTTTATGCCTTGTAATTTATTTGGTTAATTACTTTGTAATTAATTTTGGTTTTAACTTTGTAGTTTATTTGGTGTGGTCCTTGTAATTGTTTTTGTTTGTGCCTTTTAATTAATTTTGTTTATACCTTTTAAATCTATTTGGTTTGGACCTTGTTATTTATATGCCTAGTAATTTATTTCGTTTTTTTCTTGAAATTTAATGGTTTTATTCTTTGTAATTTATGTGATTTATTCCTTGTAATTTGTTTTGTTTATGTTTTACATATTATTTTAATGTATGTCTTTGTAATTTATTTAGTTTCTGCTTTGTATTTTAGTATTGTGCAAACTCGTTCTTTCCCAAGATCTGAACTCTTCAAAACAATAAAACTCGACCAAACGCTACCGACTCTCGTGGTGTATTTGTGTGAGTTACTATTGTTTTTCGCTGTATATTTTTATTTATTCCTGATACAAATACTTCATTTTAACCTATAATTGTATCCGTATTCTTATTAGTGCCACTTTCTGGTCACAACATTTGATTTCCAGGAGTTATTTCTTTCCTCTGTAACATACTTTTATTCAAACCCATTTCATCTTTGCTGGTTAGATGCAATCTTTTTATGACTTTCCAGGTTTTTTATATATTGCGCGTTCGTTAAGATGGTTACCATTTTGTATTAAGTAACTCCATTCATGTCGTAGATTTTGGGCTTTTTTTTCATTCTTTTTTTATTTTAATTCAAAAAAGGTACGTTTCTGTCTATAAATCAATCATATATCCTAACTAATGCTTCAAATTGTACATTCTGTAATCCATTTATATTTGACATAAATAAACAGCAGCTAAATTTCAGCAATATATTTTAACAGTTTTCGTTTCAGCGTCGTTAAATGAGGGGAAAAGTTGTCAATAACCCTGATCTACCCATATAGCTTGAATTTTAGCTATAATGGGGTTCATGGATTCGCGAATAGTCTTAAGACAGTTCGATAGATTTTATTCTTGAGATAAACCCCACAGATAAAGCTTATTGAGTATTCTATCTAACAGAAAAAAAACAAACAAGAGCAATAAAGTGGCACAATATATTATTGAATAGTAGTGACACGTATTTTATGCATTCATAGGTAAAAGTTAGTACACCAGGTAGAGTTAGGCTGAAATAGAGTATGGCAAACTTTCTTATGTATGTATTGGCGACCATATTAGGCTGTCTATTTGATTGAGGTGATTTAATATGTGTACCCTTTATTGCGTGAATTGGATCATGGTATGAAAAACAGTAGTGGAGTTAGAGAGTATCTCTAGATAAAACATCACTGTGTTTTCGTATTTGGCATTGCTTTTGGCCATTAAGTTGTTAATTCTGACTTGTATTTGATACTACTTCATACACTTTATTTATTTCCGTCGATTGTGTTTTATGTATTTGTAGTTGATCCATTGCATGACTATGCCTTTTTTCTGTTTGTTCTTTTTTCTGTTTTATACGATTTATACGATCGTTTGTCCATCTGGTTGCATTCCGGCATTCATGCAATGCAACAGTGAGGATAAGTAACGGAAATGAATAGGCTTCTGCGTACTTGCATTATTAACAATTTGCACCCGGTCAGTATGCAAGCCACTGATCTTTTACGGTTTGGGATATATTCTACCTCAGTATCCTTTTGTAGAAATGTATTATTCTCGATTTAGTCATCCGTCTCGATATAGCTTGACTTTGCTACTCATATTATACTAGTGTAAAGCAATTGATGTCTTTAACTACAATAAGAATATATAATTCTAATATATTGTAAGTTTTGTCTTTTCTACAATTTTCAATATGTCATACTTCGTAGTTTTAGTCTGTTTGATTCTAATCCGTATTCCCCTGTAATACCATGGATATATTTATAGCTTCAGTGTGTTCTGCATTAATCCATTCAACATCTATGTTATTGTCATTGTTATAATTCTTACTAGTATTATTATTATTATTATTATTATTATTATTATTATTATTAGTAGTAGTAGTAGTAGTAGTAGTAGTAGTAGTAGTAGTGTTATCAGCCTTAGTATCAGTAGTAACTCAAAGTTATGTGATAGCTTGCTTGCAAAATAAAGAAGCGCTTCCTGGATTTTGAGTGACAAATCTCACCATATTTCCAGTATACTCCTAAATAAACAGAATTATAAACATTTCGGATACCAATTCGATAATATATATATATATATATATATATATATATATATATATATATATATATATATACATATATATATATACACTATCAGGGCGCCCAGCAGTGCCAAGTCGTAAATACGCTTGAATATGATCATTTGAGTGATGCAGATTATATTATATTATATTCGACTCAATATACATTAATGATTTAAAGAGTTTAAAAAAATGAATGACACGTACGCCACCACCGAAAATCAGAACCAAAACGTTTAACTTACGATTTACTTTTTCCTCTGCTGTTAATGAATGGGGTATGAAGACATGTTTGCTACAAGGCTAAAAAATTAAAACATGAACCAATAGCTACTATTTATGCATGCATATTCGTAATTCCGGCGTTCGACATTCACCTGGCAAATTTTAAGTTTTACCATTATGTACTGATTTTCAAAAACTGACCACAAACCATAAGAGGGGATTGGTAGGAAAAAGTTTTTAACCAAAAATACATGCGTATACATAAACATAAATGGAAATAGTTGTGTGCAAATTATAATCATTTTTACGCAAATATTACGCCAGTATAAATCATGTAGAATACCTGTAGGAATTTAATTACATGTAATAGTAAACTAAAGATGATAATCCGATCAGAAAACCGGAACAATCTAATAGAGAATTAATAAAAATGAATGTTTAAAAGAATATTAAAAGAAGCTAGATAAATGCAATTCCACGACCCATATATATAGCAAAGTTGTATTTTCTTTTTAAATAAATAGAAATAATAGGTTTAAATATGAATATCAAAACACAAAAAACAGATTTTTCAGAGTACATATATATATATATGTGTGTGTGTGTGTATATATATATATATGTGCACACACATGTATATATATACATGTATATATATATATATATATATATATATATATATATATATATATATATAAGCTCCAGACCAACTGACTTATCCAAAGAGCTGCATTAACACCTATATTATTCATTGATATCAGAACTTGATTCACTTAACTTACTTTTATGTTACTTTGAGGCGCTGTCTGATTCATCTTATTGGAATAATGTCAACGTTAAAACTTTCACTTTACTTATTATTGATTTAACAACCGAAACCCCATACAGCAGCCTCGCCTCTTTTATGGTTTGCTTCAGTTTACCAGCATTTACGAACGCATATCTACCTCATCTGTCATTTAAAACAAGTTGTCTTATGTTTCGTAAATAAATTAAAAACTAAAAATAGTGCACGCGATGTTTATTAAAATATAAAAACGAAACATCCTATTGTTAATAGAAGTATGAAACGACACTTTAAAATACTAAACATAATATAATACACCGTTTGACGCTAATACTCGCGTACTGGAATTAAAATTGTTAACCGATGTGCCGGCACAGCATTGATTCTTGGTTGATTCTTGCAATTCTTTTTTTATTTATTTCTTATTATCAGGGAAGTAGATTTGATGAGGAATCGAAAACATAAATGATACATGTAGGACATACATTATTTTTATGAAACAAATTAAATCATTAAAAAAATTGAAAAAGAAAAATAGGAAATCCAATTTTACCACCAGTGCCAATGAAAAATGCTGGCTAAATACGTATACACAATATATATATATATATATATATATATATATATATATATATATATTTGTATATATATATACACACACATATATATACATATACACACATATATGTGTGCGTATGTATGATGTACTTTAAGAGTACGTACACTGTTTTAATTATAAACTTAAATATAGTTATTCTATTTGTGATATAAGAGCCAAAACATCATAAAAAGACAAAAATGTTTAAATGATATAGTATTTGTGCATTAGTTTACTGAGAATGTATCACAATATAATATATGAACTTATATAGAATTTAGTAATTGATGTTTTCACATTGGAATTGAATTATATTAAAATTAGAAAAATAAAGTAAATAAGTAAAAATGCACAACTGTTCTAAAGGTAAATAATCGATTTAATTGAGACTTTGACGATTATATGTTATGATTAAACATTTTTTAATGGTTATCTTTTCATGAAAAGAATTTATTTGCAGAAAAGATATTGAAAATAAAATTTATAAAAAAAAAACAAGAATTGATCACAGAATACAGACATATAAATATTGTTTTTCTTATACTAAATGAAACTACTTATCTCAATATTTATACATGCCGTTGCATAGTCTGTATAAAAATACACCAATTGCATTCAGAATAAAGAAGAAACGTTAGACTCTAAGGATTAGAGACTAGTCTACTATGATTTCGAGGAATGATGATGTAAAATTGCAGTAAATTAGAAAGCTTAGTATATTGAATATTCATGTTTATATGTACTCCTTTTGAAAGTGAATCATGTTTTGTAAATTAAAGTTGTGTATATTCCTATTTCACATCAGCTGTACTCCTTTTGAAAGTGAATCATGTTTTGTAAATTAAAGTTGTGTATATTCCTATTTCACATCAGCTGTGCTTTCGGCGCGCGTTTGTGCATTGGTTTTGGATATAAAGCTGTGACTATGTTTTGTGTTTGGTGGCTCGTTGTATAAAACCACACATATGATTTTTACTAAAGATGTTACAAGCATGTCTGCATATAGATATATAGCTAGATAAAAAAAAGGAATCACAAATATCTTTATATGTTCCGTTAATTATTGTCAAGAAAAGAAATCAAACGTTAAAATTTTATTATAGAATGTATTCTGAACGTTAGCAGGCCCTGCCGATGGGGCATTAGAATACACCGATTGCCTCCCTGCAGAGTGTAAAAGTCCCTCAATGGGGGTCCCGAATATGACCTTAAACTATATCCAGTGGTGAGGTTCCAGCTTGAGGGCTTTGGGGAGTGTGGAACCACCCATTAATTACCATTGCTCCCAGGTTTACTCTGACCCGGAGTGGTAGTACCTGTTAGGGTTCCAACTATGGGTTAAATAGAAACAGACTTGGAAACAACAAATATATTCTGTTAAAAAAATTTTCTTAAAAATCTTTGGATTCGGCATTAAATAACCCGAAAAGGGTTGATATGCCGTAAAACAAAAACAACCAAATAACTGAACGTTAGTTAGTGAGATTAAATATCCGCCAAAATGAGTTGAAAATCTCTTCCAAAATTTAATTTTATATAAGTTAAAATAAGAATATTATTTTTAAATATGAGTCAGTATTAACTGAATAGGTAACATCATATCTGTCTCTATTTTGATCTGAAAACATTCAGTAATAAACATTCGCACCATGTAACGGTTCGAATTTGCCTCATAGGTTGCAGCTTTCGGAATTAAAGTTAAATCTGTTCTTGACACAATCCTCGAGTTCCTAAGGTTTCTCTACGTAGGTAGTTATTAGAATAAGCTGACATGAGGATATTTTACCTAGAAAAAACACTGACCAAATATTCAATATTAGAAATCGACAATTGCATAAACGGATATGGATTGGAATAAGTGTAATGTAAATATATATTTTTTTAATGAAAAATCAAAATCTCACAATGTTAAAAAGGTTTGGGATTATATCCGAAATATCTATATTTTATTCTAATCAAAGTTCATGAGAGACGTCTGTATCAATCTGGACAATGTACACTCTCAATTCATAAACCAGTTGAGAAAGACAAGAAAAATTTAGACTTCCTGAAAGCTGATATGACACTAATTTAATGTGATTGTCAATTTGATATTCTTGTTTATAGCATTAATCTTGTATCTGTTTTAAATGCTCGACATTGTTATACTAACATAATTCTCAAATTAAACTATTATTGCATTCTGCTTCCATATAGATTTACTAACGAATGATTCGGTTTGGCGTCTCTCCTATACAGTTGCATGACTGAAAATGCATGCTAAAATATTATTTGATTTTAGAAAAGAGTTTAATTCATTTTCATTAAAATAATTAGCCGTCAATTATATTAACTGAACAACCCCCGTTGTTCACTGCATGAACATTGAACTCTTACAATTTCTTTATGTCACCGTGAGTATTTTTTTTTAATATGTCTATTTTACGCATTGGATTGCCTAAGAATATGTATACCAAAATTCATATTGACCCATACATTAGTTATAGATATTCCCTGTACACTCACACGTATTTTTGCCGAATTTATTAAAGATATATGTTATATATTCACACATAAATCCGTCAAAGTATATTATCTCTTCTGATACTACACTACATCTTTTCTATAGTTGGTCAGTAAAAGAAAATGATCAGAGATTGGACCAATTTTTATGTTTCTACCAATCTATAGAGCATTGGGCAGGCTGGATTTTCCCACTTTAAAAACCATGTAATTATGTATTGGGATTATGTATTGGGATTATGTATTGGGATGTGCGTCCATCCACAAGCATTTGAAGTTTACTCATCCCATATCACCGTCTTTGGCGTGTCAACAGATTAAGCTTCTCTCCTATCATTTAAAATAAATATTTTAGTAATGTTTTCTCTGTTATTTTCAAGAAAATAACATTGTTTCGTATTGGTTTAAGAGTAGATTCTCTCCCCTATAGTTTTATATAGGAAATAAGTGCTCTTCTAATATAGAATAACAAATTAAAATGTTAATTTTGTTTTATGTTAAATCTGACGTGTTTTTATTCTTTCATAAAGAAATAATCTTTTTCTCAAAATTTAAGTTAGTGATCGTGTTATAGATCGTGTTATAGATGGTGCTTGACACCCGAAATTAAAACTACCTGTAGAGGTATAAAAGATGTTGGCGTAAAAGCCGGATTTATCGTTGACTGCTTAATTAAAGGACTGTTAGTTGTATTATCTTTTGTAGTCCTCCAATAAAACACGAGGTTTTTATCCCTTACCTGAAGAAATTTTGGATCATAATATACGATGATTCATATTTAAGAATTCTAAATTCTACGTTTCTGTCCTACATGTTTAGGATGTTGACATGTAATCGATTATTACAACTATTGGGTTTCTTTTGTAAATTTAAAAACAACTAAAAGTAAGTCTACAAACCGTATATTAAATTTAATGAGGAATTTATTCGAGAAGAGAATAAGAGTCTTTGCAAATCCTTATATATGTTAAAACCCCATGAAATATATACATATATATGTTTTCTCTTTTCTATATAGAAAATTATTTATTTGAAAAACCTAGGTTGCAAGAAGTTTCCTTTTATTTTATAATATTATTTTGTACTGTTTAGAAATGGCTATGTAACATTATGTTTGTGTATTGTTATTTTCTCTTATACAGTAATGTTCTATCAATAATATTAAGCATAATTATTGTTTTAATATCTGAAGAATAGGGGGTGGAATAAAGAATTTAGTTCAAAATTCAAAAATCCCAGATAAAAATCGAAAACCCAAAATAAAGTGCACTAAAATAAGGTTGTTGCTTCATCTGCAGAAATTTTATCCAAATAACAATTAAGATGACACTAGGCTGTGATTATTCAAACTAATATTAAATTGAATAAAAGTTATTTCATACTATTTAATTATTCATTTTTCAATTCAAATTTTAATTACAAGTTTCATTACGTCTCACGATTATTCGTTTTGTTTACAATGGAAAATTCGAATAACGTGTCTCGCCGAACACTAATAAACAGTAAGTGAGTGAGAAAGAAAGTTGTGCGACAGCGAGAGTAATAGACGGCAGAGGAGGAAAATGATAGAAAGTATGAGATGGGTTACTTATTCGCAATTTATTGCCAAGTCGAATGATTAATTAATTAAATTAAATACAATCTCAAAATTAAAAAATGCGTTTAATGTATTTATTACATGTGGATATCTTCTGCTTGCTAGCAATCATACCTGGGGAGGCATTTGTCTTATAAATTAAGCAAGACTGCAAATATTTCAATGTAATTATGAATATGATAATAAAGATTACGAATATTGCTATGAAAGGTACTTGAGAATTTGCATTAAAAATTAAACAAAAATTACATAAATTAGCTTAATTGATGCAATGATACATTTTCCTCGTTTTAGCAAGAAATTTAAATTGATCTTTATCGAAGTACTAAAGCAAATATTGTCAATAATATTGAACTACACACATGCAAATATATCATATATATGTTTGTGTGTGTATGTGTATGCATATATATATATATATATATATATATATACATCTTTTTCATATTGAGTGAGGAGTTCCGAAGTGATATAGTTTATATTATGAAAATGTGATATGGTTTATATTATGAAATTTAAGCAGAAATGTAAGCAGAAGCAGCCGTTACAAATAAAAACGTTCTTGAAATAAATATGAAATACATTTCTCTGAACGAATAACAAAATTACATAAAATTAAGATGCTCAGTCTAACAATATAAATTTAAAACGTGTTTATTAACGCACATTCGTATATATATATATATATATATATATATATATATGCGGGGGGGGTGAATGAAAATTCGTCGGCGCTGTCGAAAGTTTTAGGCAGACATGCACACATGCAATATGGTTTCCGTTCTGCCAGATCTACAGCAGATGTGCTAACGGTTATATCTTATAGGATTAGTGAATCTCTTGACAAAGGCTTCCTTTCAAGGGCAATTGCTCTTGACATATCAAAGACCTTCGATAAGGTATGGCATAAGGGCTTACTTCACAAGATTTCCAGCTACAGTATAACTGGAAATGTTTTCTCAATCATTAAATCATTTCTCTTCGATATGCTCATAAGAGTAGTGGTTGATGGACAGAGATCAGAGGCCCTGGGTATTAATGCTGTTGTCCCTCCTGGGCCCAACTCTCTTCCTGATCTACATCAATGATCTCCCAAACAAACATACTTAAATATTAGCCACCCATCAAAGGTCGTAAATGACAAATTCTCTCTGATTCTCTCTCCTCTGATCTCGAGCACATGGTACAGTGAGGGTAGAGATGGCTGGTTACTTTTAATGCATCTAAAACCAAACTCCTATATTTACATCATCAACACTCTGATCCCCATCTGGCATCAATTGAAATGGATGGCTCTCGTCTAGGGGAAGCTCTATATTTTGATAAGCTTCTGGGCTTGACCTTTACTCTAGACCTTAAATGGAACACTTACATCAAGTCAGTTGCCAAGGTCGCTGGAAAAATGGTAGGATCCTTCTACCGCTCCAGAAGACATTTCACTGCTGATGCAATCCTCTATCTATATAGAAGCCAAGTACGTCCAAGGATGGAGTACTGCTGCCACATCTGGGCAGAAGCTGCTAAAAACAGCCTATCCTGCCTTGACCGAGTACAGAATAGACTTCGTGGCTTAGTGAGGGATGCCATTTTCTCTTCCCTGCAACCTCTCTCCCACAGGAGAGACGTTGCGAGCCTGTCTTTTTTTATCGTTACTTCCATGGCAAGAGCTCGTCTGAGCTCCAATCTCTTTGCCAATCTATCACGATAAACACCCGTCTAGCTTAAAACACTGTCAAAATTTTCCCCACTCTTTATCTGTTCCAAAATCGAAACGTATATTCCATGAGCAAAGCTTCATCTTAGAAGTGCACGCCTGTGGAACTCTGTTCCGTTTGCCTGTTTGCCTCCTGACTACAACCTGAATGTGTTCAAGTCCAACAAAAACAAATTCCTGATGAACCGCCTCCTTAAGTAAGACAATTGATCAAATCTCAAATACTAACGTACTGTACAGGCAATAAGCCTTATCCCTGAGTGGCATCCGGGCCTTGATAAGTGGTGACCACTTTGTAAAGAAAAAACAAAACAACATACATACATACATACATTTATATATTGGTAGCTCAAATTTTCGACCCAAACCGATTAAAAAGCTTGACCTATCTATGAATACCCTTTATATAAAATTTCAAATGTTTAGAAAAGAAATTGTCTGAGTAATTTGGTAACGACCGCAGAGGTCAATGTTTTTTTTATTTGACCCCTATTATTACCTCTTAACATTTATTGTTTGTGCTAAAATCAAGTTATTACGTTAGATCCATGTCCAAGGAAGCTATATCTAAAATTCCAAGTGTTTAGACCCAAAATTGTAAGAGGAGTTTGGTAGAGTTCTCAAAGTTCAAATCGTTGAACTTTGACACCTTAACAGCCAAATTTCTGGCTGCAAAAAAATTACAAAGATTTTCCCAAATCTCAGTACCCTGCATATCAAATTTTGAGTCTGAAGATTGAAACTTGACAGAGTTATTGCGTAGGGAAATGTACACAGACACACAGACAGACATACCGACACGCTCACTTTTATAGATATATAGACATATCTATATCTATCCATCTATACTCCTATGAATTTGTTTTTCTTTTGTGTGTATTGATATTCATATTAAAATTCTTCTTTTCTATTTATTTAAAAAGAAAATACACGTTACTTATATATGAGTTGTGGGATTGCATTCACTTGCAAAAGATCTAGTTCATTTGCATATTCTTTTAAACATTCATTTCAATTAATTCCCTATTAGTTGCTTCGGTTTCATCTTTAGTTTACTACTACGTGAATTATATTCACGCAGATATTCTACATGATTTATACTTGCATAATATTTGCGTAAAAAGTTTATAGTAAACACAAAATGGTTTCCATATATATTATGTATACGTATATATTTTTTTTAACAAATTTTGCGTACCAAACTCCTAGAGTTTTTGGTCTACAGGCATGAAACTTCATATATAAGGTATTTGAATCCATGCAAAACTTTAAATTTGAGTTTTAGCCCGGAAAATCGGTGCAAAAGTGTGAAAATTAAAAAAAAAAAAATTAAATTTGCCACGTGAAGGTCGAACGCCGGCATTACGAATGCATAACGTAGTAGCTATTGGTTAATGTTTTAATTTTTAGCCTTGCAATAAACATGTTTTCATAGCCCAGTCATCGACGGCAGAGGCAAAAAAAATCGTTAGCTGAACGTTTTGGTTTTGATTCTCGGTGGTGGCGTATGAGTCTTTTTATATACTTTTTAAATCATTACTATATATTGCATCCAATCTATCTATTTATCTATCTATCTATCTATCTATCTATCAATCTATATATCTATAAAAGTGAAAATGTCTGGCTGTCTTTCCTCTATGGTAGTTAAGGAAGACTATTATACAGAAAGGCATTACTTAACATATTCACACTTTCTAATATATACATATACACATAACATTATGAACAGTACATAGGGCCCGAGCAAAGCGGGGTGGAACTGCTTATATATATATATATATATATATATATATATATATATATATATATATATTTATTTATTTATTTACTTATGTGTA